>NC_068279.1:22354316-22672284 GCF_025860055.1 Xyrauchen texanus
TCTAGAGCTTCGGGGCACATTTAAACCTAAACAAATGAGTAATGTTAACACTGCATGAGTTTCCTTTGCAGTCATTATCTAATATTCAAATTAAAAGGGAAGTTAAATATTTGGGGATTATTATTTCTAAAGATAAAGATGTTATGGAGAATAAAAATGTGTTGAATAACATAGATAAATGTAAGTTCATATTGAATAGATGGCTGCAGAAGGATCATACAATTTTTGGAAGGGTTCTTTTATCTAAAATGGATAGTTTGTCCAGACTCATCTATCCAGCCTTCTCCTTGCCCATATCGACACGAATGATTAAATTAATAACTAAGGTGAATTTTAAATTTATTTGGAGAAATAAGTGTCAGTAAAAAAGGAGGACATGATTAAAAAATATGAAGACGGTGGGGTGAATGCTATCGATTTTGACATTATGAATGGTGTTTTGAAATTGAAATGGTTAAAATCCTTCATTCAAAATAGCCACTCCTTTTGGTTTATTGTCCCCAATGCTATCTTTAACAAACTGGGGGGAATACACTTTCTGTTATGTTGTGACTTTGAGTGCACCTCGTTACCAGTTAAACTTTCATCCTTCCATCAGCAAGTGCTGCTCTATTGGAAACTATTGTTCAAACATAACTTCACTCCTCACAACACTCCAGTTTTGAATAGTAGATATATAAAATTTGGCAGAAAATCTGTATATCTTGAAGAATGGATATCTAAAGGGATTTGGGCTATTGCCCATTTCTTGGATGATAATGGAAATTTGTTACTGTATAGAGAGTTTTGTGAGATATTCCAAGTACAGTGTACCGATAATATTTTTAATAGAATGATTAGAGCTATACCAATTCTGTTAAGATTAATGGTTAAAGAAGACATGTTGTACTCCAAAATCTCCCCAGTACTGAGACAGCTCTCCTTAGAAGGTTATGATTTTTGTGATAAAAAATGTACAAATAGAGTCATTAGAATTTTTTTTTTACAGGCTTATTACCCAAACCCAATTAGACGGAATACGGCTTAAAGATTTTTATAAGGTTGAAATAAAAAAATTAGGAAAAATTATTTGTCTTTTCCTCTCCCTCCTAAAGCTAAAGAGGTGAACTTCAAAATTTTAAATGAGATTTATCCTACTAAAGAATTTTTAAGATTGAAATTTTATTTTGATGTGAATAATTGTGTTTTTGTGAAACAAATATTGAAAATCTAGAGCATGTCTTCTTTGATTGTGATCTGGTGCAACCCTTTCGGAGTGAGGTGCAGAATTGGTTAAGGTCTAAAAATTAATAGTATTAATTTCTTGTTATGTTTTGGAAAGTTTTTCATTCATAAATGCAGATGGTTTAAATCTAAACCCAACTTTAATCACTGGATGAATGAGGTTAAACTCTTTTGCAAATCTTTAAAATTTGTTAAAAATCAGAAAGCCCTTAAACTGATTTCTCTTTTGGATACGTTTAAATTAATTAAAAAGTCCCTTTTTATTTATTTTTGTTTTTTTCTATTTAATTATTGGTTTGTTCATAGTGTTTTCTGTTCTTTGTACTAGCTATGCTCAACCTATGGCTGAACAATTGAGGTTATATTCAGAGATTTGTTGATGTACCTTGTTTGTTTGTGTTGTTGAAGGATAATAAAAATAAAAAAGTATGTTGAAACAATTTACGGCAATTGTAGACAGTAGTTATTTGAGAAAATTTTTATGTATATTTTGATAAGTCACTTGTGATTTGTATTCATTGTATTTGGCAATACAGATGACTTTATTAAGATTTAAAAAATAAATAAATAAATAAATAAAATAATTCTTTGAATCACGAACTTCAGAAGAGTCTATAAACTGATTGGCCGTAAAATGAACCAATCACAAGACATCTTATGGGGGGGCACCTGGGGTGGCCAATCGAATTTCAGGGGGGCCGGTGCCACCCCCCGGCCACCATGTAGACTCACCCCTGGACAGGAGTGAGGTGACCCTACATTCCAAGGGCTGGGGGTATCTGAGCCCATCTGGCACCACACAGCACATTAAAATTGATGAGCTGTCAGGTGTGTGTCCAGATAGCAGGAAAGTGCAGATATCTGGTACAATCAGCAAGCATAGTTCTTATATGGGTAGGAGGAGCTCTGATAAAATAATACAGTTGCACTGGGCCATGATAACGATGTTCAATTTTATCAGGGAGGTATTTGATGAAGTCACAGAGTTAACCAGACAGCACATTTGACCATGAGGTCACCATATATTAATGATGGGATCTTATTTTTAAGATGGGTTCTCATTCATATTGTTTTGTAACACTACAGATTTAATACATATGCCAGATTTAATTGAAGGCATGTATCCTTTGTTGTCAATGAATGTAAAAGCATAGAAGCGATCAGATCAAATGAGTCCCATAAACACCTTCAAGTAAATTTAAATGAAGATGTTAAGTGCTACACTTGTTTTCAATTTTTATTATACCAACATTTTTCCATGATTAAAAGATGGTATGTTTAACTTATTATTTAACAATGCAAAGTGTTCCATCTTGTTATGCAAGCAGTAAGGTTCTGTTTGCCAGCCACTGAACCTTCCCATCTCCATTTTTGGTCCTTTTCAGTAGTGTAGCTGCAGCATCATTGAGTAAATTGTGTGAGTGTTTTTAATAAGTGTACCCGAGATTCTCTCTAAATCGCACAGGTCAGGAGGAGGCGGGAGCGCAACTGATGGCACTGGCAAGCAGAGGCGGACTGGCCATCGGGAGTTCCGGGACATTTCCTGATGGGCCGACCACGAAACAGGCTGAAATGGGGAGCAGCTTTAAACTGCGTTCACACTGCCAGCCACTTTGTCGCTTCATGTTGCTAGTGGTGTGTATGGAGAGTCTAAACAGCAGTTTCTTTACAATTAATATTATTATTAAAAAATTAGGATCATGTGAGCTCTACCATCTTCTCTCGTATTGGCTGCTGCTCCCGAAAGTCGCTCTTCATTTGCATAAAGCTAAACATTTCTAAACTTTGTCACATCGCTGGACACGCCCACATCCGATCGCCAATGGTCACTGACAGAAGTCGCCAGCTCTCATTGAAAATGAATGAAATGAGGTCATTTTGTCGCTGCGTGTCGCTGGCAGTGTGAACGTAGCTTTGCATGCAGAACAGGCCACAAAACGACACCACAATAGGCTGAAAGGGGCAGCAATATGCAGAAAAGGACAGCGACACCCCACCCCGATCTCAACAACTTCTGGGCCAGATTTCCCCACTCTTCTTCTCTTCCCAGTCCGCCCCTGCTGGTAATAACTGGTATGACAAACTGATCTGCATCTGTTCCACAGAGATAGTGTCTCTGCTGCATGTAACAGTAAACACAGTCCCACTCTGCCATCCTGATACCTACCACCTTCTGTTAATATCATCTCCACCGAGGCGTGAGATGACATGACAGGAGTGAGGTGACCCTGCATTCCAAGGGTTGGGGGTATCTGAGCCCATATATGTGTGTGTACTTTTAAATGTAACTTATGCAATTACAATTTGTAAAAATATTGCATGTTATTGCACCCTTGTTAGTTTTCCTTTGCAGATGGATAACTGTGTCCCGTAATTATAGCAAATGTATTTTTTGTGTCTGCCTTTTCCTTGTGATATCAAATAATTTCAAATTATATTTCTAAGTAGGAAAACATTTTCACTATACACAGAAAAACACATTATAGTACACAAATAAAACAAATAACCATTAATTCCTATGTAGACTTAGATGGAAATACAAGATAACTTGTTAACGAGAACATTACTACACTCAAATTAGCTATACAATGCTTAGCTGTTTATTGTGTGTTATGTATGTAATAATTTATTAAATAGAGTAATGATAAAGTATTAAAAATGTTCATAGTAGCCTAATGAAAGGAACATTAATGACACCAATTAATTAAAATATTTACATATTTAACATCAAGTTACCATACCATGATTCTTAGTAGTGTAGCCTTGTAGCCTACACCATACCAGCAAGAAACTTACCCTGATATACATTTTGTAAGTTAATGTGGGACTTTTTTATGGTAAAAAAAATAAATATGCAGGAGCCTTTTTATTGAACAATAATATTGACATTTGATTGAGTGGAAAATGAGTTGTTTGACAAAAACACACAAAAGAGTATGCAAATATCACTTAGAAAATGTCATGTTGTTATGGCCAACTGAAAATGTAGATTCCTTAGTTCAATCAGATGATAAAACACTGAACTAGATTTTTAGATTAAGGATTTTTAATTACACACAGTTTGTTCATTAACCCATGCCCTGTCAACATTACCAGCAATCTAAACATACCAGCACTGTATGAAACATTGACGAGTGTGCACACGAACAGTGCTGGTGCACGGTGCATACTGTGCTACTGTTATAAAGTAAATCTCATTCATTCCAACAAGCCAAATATAATACCTGCCTAAGAAGAGCACAGGTTTACCAGTATTGAATGCATTATACATAGGCCCACACCATTACAACAGCATGGTTATACACAATACTGTAGAAAAGTTGAATTCTACATCACTACATGTTGTGCAGTAACACTTCTGCTAGAAAGGATCAAGCAAACAAGGGCATGTCAATGGATACAATCTCAAAATAATACAACTTCATCTGCTCATTTGAAGGACATGACTGTAAGCCTATAACTATCCATTCTCAAGTATAAAGTGTTATAGGCATTGATGATCTTGATTTTTGTTTGACTGTTGAAGTTTTTCGATTTACATAGAAGGGTATTATAAATCTGAAACCAGATACAGTATCATGTAATTCAATGCCTGTGCTTTCTGAATTGCCAAAGAATGGTACAGCACTTCCTCTTTGTTCACCTTGTAGTGAAAGCTAGACCAAAATCCAGCTTGGTCAATCCTGTCACTTCTGACAAAGACCACAGCATTATAACGAACTTAAGTTCACTGATGTTTAGAATATTTAATTTCTACATTGAATAATACTGTTTTATGCCATCAAATTTTTCTTTATGAGTGTCTCTTTTTCTTTTCCAAAAAGAGCACTGAACCTATCAGACATCAGACCTCATTAGGGTCTTTACATTACTTATTTCAAATGAGATTCACAAGAGTTTACATTGTCTTGATCTAATTTTTGTTTTCCAGTGACAGTGGAGATGAGTGATTGACAGCTGACTTCCATCTCAGAATAGCACCCACAATGCACCTCTGTGGTGGCAAGTCCACAAGATTGCAGGATTCTTTGTGACAGGTCAGCTTTCCTCTCACGGTGCTTGCAGAATGACATAAATGGGTTGTAGTGATTATCTAGATAAAGACAGGATTGAAAGACAAATACTCTTAATGTACATGGAGTGGGTAATTTAATAATCAATCACATTATATAATTAGAATGATTTATAATGATGATTATCTTCCCAGTCCTCAAATCTGATTGAACAGTTGATGTTCCGAGAGTGCTGGTATTTAGCATAACAGCACGGGGACACTTAACTATTTGTTTCACTTGTCCATTCTTTTCCAGACAGGCTGTCAGTTGATACTGTTGATACTGCTTTGGGTGCATTTAGAACTATTTTTATTCGCAGAGCACAAATTGGACAAAATAACTAGCCATATTGTATCTAAAATGGAAGTTACTCTATATTAAATTCTCGTGTATAGAACTGTGAACATTTCAGAATTGCAATTGTTGAAAAACATAATCTTATGTTATGTTGGCATTAGTTAATGCATTTTGAACTAACATGAAGTAAAACTGAACAATTGTATTTTTTTAAATGAACATGAACTAAGTTTAATAAAAGCTTTAAAACAAATGGTTCATTGTTAGTTCATTATACTTGATGCATTTGCTAATGTTAGCAAACAGAACCTTAATGTAAAGTCTTACCTCTTACTTATCGTTGTTCAATTTACACTGAAGATTAAGAAGTGTATAGGTGTGCATATTTAGAACGTCATTGTTGTCAGCATACTGTCATATTGCTGTTATTAACATCTGAATAAGAGGGAAACTGGAAAACTCACTAAATGGCACTTTGAGATGGGCCTACACCAGGCCATCATATAGGGAGAGTGCCTGTACAATAGATGGGTCCGCCTTGGAGCCCTCCTGAAACTCCTGCAGGGTCAACATCCCATCCGCATTCTGGTGACAATAAAGGAAGACGGTAAGTCATGTCATTGTTTTCAACCACACACTCGAAATTGATGCTATGGGATATGCAGGGAATGGGGTAGAGAATCAGTGAAGTTTTAGTGGTGAATTAAAATCTGTCCTTACACTCTAAAGCGCTCTGTCATTTCAAAGGTTCTTTTTATCAAAGCCTTCTGAAGGACACTAGATAAAGCAATAGAGATTCAATATTAAGTCTTTGATCTGGCATGCCTTCTATGTTTCTAGTGTCTTACAAATAACAGCCTTACTGAAAAATCTCAGTAGATGTAAGTCAGTGTATTCGACCCACAGCTAGAAATATTCAATCGTACTAATAGCCAGTCTTGGGAGAGGCTTGTTGTAAAACCACTACTATAAAGTGAGCTATTATGGTGAGTGTGTGTATGAAGGTATGAAGGTCAGCAAGGCATTAAATAAAAAGGACCTTATCCCTTGCCCCATATAAATGCAGTGAATTTTGCTTTGATGGGATAATACTAATTTTCATATTCATTTTTAAGTAGGTACCAAAACTACACCCATGTGTAAATAATTGGTTGATGATAAAACACACACACACACACACACACACACACACACACACACACACACACACACACACACACACACACACACACACACACACACACACACACACAAAATCACTGCCATTCCAGTTGAGCATGTGTCAAATTACATGCTCATCTGGGATGGGAGTGAAATTCTCCCACAAGCCCCCTTCCCCTAATGTACTATGATGTGTGTAAGAACACAAAACAAAAGCCAGTAGAAGACAATAAATACACAGTAACAGAAACTTCACCTTATCCATCATAGCAAAGATGCGGTCAACTCTTTTCTCTGGTGTGTTTTCCTCCTCAGGTAACTCTACTGTGTTCCCCTGCAAAGTATAAACAAGACATAAATCCCTGAGACATAGATGTACACCTGGTATCTCACCGCAGGAGAAAGAACAAGCAATACATGATCAAAACGGCATGAAAACATCCAGTGTATTCACAAAGGCACAAACACACTCCTCTCCATATACAATACTCAATATTAAAAGGGATAATTCACCCCATTATGAAAAGTATTTCATGATTTAATCCAAACTCATATGACTTGATTTCTTCCATAGAATAAAAATGAGATGTTAGATGGAAAGTTCAGCTAGCCTCAGCCACCATCCACTTCCATTGCATCTTTTTTCCCCATTCTGTACAATGAAAGCAAACGGTAACCTAACCTAACCTAACCTAACCTAACCATTTTTGTGTTCCACAGAAGAAATCCATATAGGTTTGGAACAACATCCCTTTAATAATTACAAATAACAATTCTCAAAGCTTTTCACCATCCTGGAAGGTGTGGTTTGCAAAGATAGTCAATCTCTTTATTAATCTGACAGCTCTCATTATACATTTTTTAGGCTTAGACTTGCAATGAAATCCAACCACACAAAAGCACTTTCATTAACTCAATAGAAATAGAAAGTTATGGTTCAGTGAGAAGCAAATGACTCACCACCATCTGGTAAATGGCATCCACAATGTTCAGCATCTCATCTCGGGTTATGTAGCCATCATTATCAAGATCGTAAAGTTTAAAGGCCCCTGCAACATCAACAACAAGCAAGTACATTAAGAAAACTCCATCTAGCATGTGTAGCTTGTTATCAGACAACCAGAATGTTAGATTTTTACTGTTTATTGTGCTCATCTTTTCATTAGACATAATGATAAATTAAAAGTTGCAGACATATTCAGTTCTAGTGCATTCAGTGTGGGTCTTGTCATATTTGTCTTTTGAAGATACTGAAATGTAAATTCCTTAGACAATCTCCCAGAGATAAATGAACACATCTCTGGTTTTGATACCACAAAGGCTTTGTAGGTCTATTGACAAAAGGATTCTGGCCTTACATCTGAGTTTCTCATCCAGTGTTCCTCTGGATGTGACAGACAGTGCTTGAATGAACTCTGAGAACTCGATGCGTCCATCCTGCAGATACAGGACAGAAAGAGAGCATGAGAAACAGATGGCAAAGGGAAAAAGGCTAGTTTGATTTTATCCCCCCTCACTAACAGTATAACCTGATTTCACAGGCTGCTCTGAGACACCCAAGATAGCAAAGAATTGCAGAGTGACACAGCAAAATAACTGCAATTAAATATGGTAGCAGCAGGGAAGGCAGTGCTGACACCATCTTACGGCAGGTTTTACATATTGGAGTATGTCATTTTGACATTGGGATTCTGAAGTGTGTGTAAAGATGTGATTGTCCCAGACAGTCCCACTGAGAAACTAGAAATGACTGATAATTTAGACTACTGGAGCATCACAGTTGTGCTGGCTTTCACACATATACATCCACACAAATGCTTGTTTTTTAATCATTGAAGATACGTTCTGTTGACTTCTATTGTTTTTATACTGAGCTAATGATATTTTCTATACCACAAACCTACCCCTAAACCACCACAGCATTATTAGGTTTTCATTAGGACATAATTTGATATGTTTACTAAGCAGTTTTGCTTGTGGGGACTGTTGGCTAGCACCCATAATGTAAGTGATTTCAGGTTTTACTATCCTTGTGGGGACACTTGGTCAATATATTCTATATAATGCTTCTAAATGCAGCATCATTTTGCAAGATGTATAGCAAACTGTACTACGACAGAATTTGAAACAAGCTTTTCTGAAAAGGCTGCACTTTTAATCAGACAACTAAAATGGAAACATAATGCCCTTGTAACTGATTTAATGTTTACACATGTTTTCTTTTTTTGCTATTCAGCCAAACATCTCTTCTGGTAGAGATTCTGGTGGCATGGACATTTACCAACCCAGAAAATAAGATAACAAACCAAAGCATGAAATTTCTTGAAAAATTGCAACTTTAAAAAGCTGCCCAGAAGGCTAATAACAAGCACTTTTTTAAAATGACACCCTCATTTCTGCCTTGTCAACCTTTTCCACTCTTGACCTCTTGTTACCTTGTTCTCGTCAAAGACATTGAAGACAAAGGTGGCAAACTTGGTGGGATCACCAAAGGGGAAGAATTGCTTGTAGATCTTCTGAAAACCAGCTGCATCCAACTGACCACTGGGGCAGTCTTTAATAAAACCCTTATACCTATCACACAGACAGGAAACATGAAATGAGACAGCAGTCGGGAAAAGAGTGCACAAGTATGGGAGATGGGAGAAAAGAATGCAATACATTGTTTGAATTTAATACTACAATTTAAAAAAAAATACATTATTTATTTACTAGAATTTAGATTGCAAAAGTTAAAATGATGCTCTTCATTACAAAATTTAAGAAAAAAGTTTTATTAACATTTAAGAATATTTAGTCATAAAATGTAATACGGAGAGAGGGAGAGAAGAAAAGGCACTTATAGTTTTATTATAGAAGAATTGACCTTATGATATAATTATTCTACTTATTCCCCACCATAAAGACAAAATATAGATTTTACCCTCTAGATATACCCCCCCATGAAAATAAAGGGTTTGGCGCATGCTGTTAGCATTGCTAGCAGCATAACAGGACATGTGGTTAAAGTATTTAAATATAAATTGAAGCTCTGTCACTTTATCCAGCAATTTGTAGACACAACACTTCAGTCCTTTTTTCTTCTGTATGCTAATTGATCCCTGACAAATCTGAGGACTATCATTGTGGAGCATTTACGAGAAATTTAGGGCAAAGGCTAAAATGGTTGCACAGGATATTATAGGGCAAGTCTCCCTTCAATTGCAAATTCATTTATCGGCATGTCAGTTCAAATTTAGATTTATTTTAGACCTCATTCTTTAAAAAAAAAAAAGTAGCCCTAGTACTAGTAGCCCAAACATGCTAGTTGCTAGATCTGTGTGCTGAACTATCTTAAATATTGTATACAGATACCAATGACTGACACTGACAAAACATTGACATTATAAATTAAAATACATTTGTGTATTTGCAAACTTACTTAACAAACACAGATTAACTTTAGTCACTATAAAAAAAATTTTTTTCACTCAAATCATAAAAAAATCTCAACATATGTTGCTGTTAAAAACACTCCATTAGCTAATTGTTCATTACCTCCTCAGAGGGGCTTGCTGCACAAAGTGAAAGATTTTTCACAATATGCTAATTTATGGCTTGATGGCAGAATGCTGTCATAGCCATATGTGCAGCAGAATTTAACAAACAACTTGAGTGCTTTAAATGATAAAAAAACGAATTAGCTATTATGAGTAAAAAAAATTTTTACTTGTGTTGCAAATTGACTATTTGGGGAGCATATCACAATCTATTGCAACACACTATTGTCACATACAGTCTTAGACATAAGTGTATTTCCTATGTCCTAGAAAGGATTGACAGTGATAACACAGTGAATTCTGCAACAGTAGGTTGAAAGATTTCAGAGACAGTTTAGCAGAGACAGAACACTGGCATTAAAATAAACGGGAGAAATTGGGATGCCCAACGGATGTAGAAAAGGAAGTCCTGCCTTAAAGGAAAAAGAGACAATCACCTTTTAGGTACAGACATTGTCAGTCAACTCAGAAATTATCATTAGCTGGACCATCCTGGAAAATAGATTTTTTTAGCATGATTTGAGCTAAGCTGAATTTATGGTACCATTGTTGTCAGATTTTAATGCTGATTTTAAATATGTTTGTTATCACAATCTTGACTAGCCAGTTTGGAAATTTAGGTCTTTTCCAATTCAAGAAGATAGGATCTGTGTTTTAATGTCACTTGTTTACATAGAAAATAGCTGTTCAGCTTGCCAGGGAGCCTTCCAAAGATGGCCTGCAAGTGAACTAAATTGCCTTGAATGGGACCGATGGGACCGAACTTCAATTTTTGAACTTCAAGTTTTGCTGCTGAAATCGGTTCACGCCTACCCAAATTTGAATCATTGCCTCAAGTGGAAGTGTTGTTGAATAAATTGGCACTTTAGCTCCAGTTTCTGGGTGAAATGTCCACAGAGTGGCACCAAAAGCAAATAGTACTTTAATGGGGCTTTTCCACTACACGGTACAACTCGATTCAACTTGACTCTGCTCACTTTTTGGGGGATTTTCCACTGTGGATAGTACCTGGGACCTGATTTTTTTTTTTAGTACCACCTCGGTCGAGGTTCCAAGCGAGCCGAGCCTATACTAAATGTGACGTCAAAATCCTGCAGATCACTAATTGGTCAGGGAGAATCGTCACTACCAGCGTCACTGGATTTGTGACATGGGACATCAACATGCTAGTTTTAAAGATAGCAACAGTGATAGCAGTATCACAACTTTGGAATTGTGAAAAAAGAAATGCCTGTGCGCAAAACCTTGCCATGGTCAATAAACAAGGTGCAGACGGTCCACTCGTTAGCGATGAGCGAAACGATAAAGTCTCTCAGGAAGTGTCTCAGCTTTTGGCCACACACGGCTACCACCGGACCTACCAAAAGTGTAGGGAAAAGTAATTTTTTTTTTAAAGTGACTACAGAACTATCAAGGAAAATTGGAAGTGGTTTGACCAAATGGACGCGATATAACCGGCGAGCAATAGGAGGGAGAGTGCCCTGGACTGGCATTGATCCACAATGGAGGATGGTATGTTTTGTTATGTTAACTCTATACTCTGTTTGAAAGCTTCACTTTATTTAGTTGACCAGCTACTGGAAGCTTGCTTCTAAAACAACCAGGCCAATTTAACTGTTACACTTGTGTAAAATCACCATGCAAAAACTGCTTTATGCAACTTAATGAGCTTGTAGCTAACAGCTAGCAGTCGTGTTATTGTTTTGGTCAGTTTGTGTTGCGTTTAAGGTGATATCACGGCAGTAGAGGCGGCGCAACTATGACGACCAGCCTATAATCCCACCCACGCTGAGGTGGCATTAACTGCAATGAAAATAAAGCGTGTAGAGTTGAGATGAGTCGAACAGTAACGTGAAGTGGAAAAGTGCCATTAGTTGTAAATTATGTAATACAGTCAACAGGAATGCATATTTAATGAACTCTACTAACAGTGGATAAAAAATATAATATTTGAGCAAAAAATGCATCCTTCTGAAACGTGTTTTCCATTGTTTATGTCAATCTAATTAATTACTGTTTCCCACAGGACCATAACATGTGTTTCAGAGGTTTCTTGCAGTGGTGCTACAAGGAAATGTGTTCACACTGGAATTGATGCCAAAAATGTCTGATGGGGGATGGCACTTGTCAGTCTTTTCAGTAATTATAGTATCTATTTCAAAACCAGGGAATAAAAAATAGCTCCTCTGCATACACTGTTTCTCCTTTATGAAGGGTCTTTGAAATTCTGTTTGTAAAGCTATTTTTATTTGTCCTTTGAAGGCTTGATACAGATATCTCAAAACCAATCTACTTCTGGTATAAGTAAACATTTTACTTCTATCATCGGAGACACTGTAGAGGAAAAGGATGTGTAAGTTCCTCATGCTGTACGTGTGTGTATATGATTGTCTGTGACTATCAGGCATGTCTCCACTTGCTGCTTAGTGATCTGATCAGCACTAGACTGGGCTTTCAAAACAGAATTTCAACAACAGCTCTACAGACTCCATTGAGATGCCAGTGAAGGGTATCTACAAAATGCAATTCAATAATTTAACTGTAAGTGTTCGAATCAGAAAAGCAAATTAACTAGAGTCTCTATTGGCTCTCTCTCTTCTACACTTTCTCCAAGTTTCCTTGTATTTGACTTGAATTTTATTTCCCCTTATACTTTTTGTTCATTTTCAAACTTTACTCTGCTGCCATTTTCTCTTTTTCTATGTGGCTCACTCTCGTTCTCTCCTTTTCTTGCTCATTCTTTCTCTCTTTCTCTCGCTTTATTCTTCTCTCTTCCTACTGGGCACCCTGCCTAGAGTCAACCATTCCCCATCTGTCATGGGAGGCAGAGAGCAGCCAGGAGGAGTATAGCTGTTGGCATGTAAAGTTAAGAATTTATGGAGAACATGGGGTGAAGGGAGAGAGACAAAGAGAAGGGGGCGATGACTCAACATGGCCAAAATGTGTGCTCTATAGAAGCAATGAAAATCAGCAGTGATGTGGTACTTTAATAGAACAATGTCCCTTCACTTGGTGACACACATTCCCAAGATGATTCAGTCAATGTTGTTTGTTGTCAACAAGTGACCCATCAAGCAAAATTAAAAAGCAAGTGCCAAAGTACCACTCACTCCACAACCTCATGAATTTGCAGTTATACACTAAAACAGATACTCTCTGCAGCTTTTTTTGCTCATGTCAGAGCAATGCACTTGTATGACTTAAAATACAATACGAGGCACGCTGTGTCCATAGTAATGGAGATGGAAATGGAAAATTCCATTGAGAGAAATGTCCAATTCTGCTTACGTTTTTCCTTTTAAACATTTTGGTTATAAGACCGTTGTTGGGACTCAAAATGATTGATTGATTTCCTGCTTATTTCTCAGATTCACTTAAGATGAGGAATAGAGAGAGAGAGAGAGAGAGAGAGAGAGAGAGAGATGGTTACAGGTAGAGAGATTAAAGAATATACTTACCACTGCTGAACTTCTTTCTCTGTAACTGCAAAAGAAGACAGAAGACTGAAGAGTTAGACTTTGGACAAATTAGATTAGATAAAAATGTCTCAGATACCTCCTGAAAAATTATTTACATGCTAGTCTAGCTAGTGGTCATCACAGCTGATGAAGGTAGTCAACCAGCATGAAAGTTTTCATGAAGGCCAAAATGCTTCATGAAAACTCTTGCTCAATATCCCTCAACAGCCTGCCTGTTGTATTGCCCCACACTCATGGATGCATGCTGGACAATTTGATTAAGCGTATTTGTGGACAAAGTCAATATGAATGCAGATTAAGCCATTTAAATAAATATGTTTATATTATTTTTTAAGTTTATAATTAAAGATGTTCGGCAGGATGTTTGCATCAGTTACCATTCACTTTCACTGTAGGGAAAAATATACAATGAAAGGGAATGATGACTGAGGCCAACATGCTGTCCCACAAAGCATCTCTCTTTTGTGTTTCAAGTTAGAAAAGAGTCATACAGGTTTGGAAAACCCTGAGCGAGAGTAAATTATGGGAGAATCTTCATTGTTGTGTCTATTAACTGTCCATTTAAGAAGTCTGGTGGGGACACCAGCATACCATTATCCCATGCTGGGGATCTGCATTCAAAATGCAACATATGCTGGTGACCATTAGTGCTGTTTTTAAGCAGTGAATGAGGAGAAATAGGGACCATAAGGACTGAACTCTCATCAGAATTGTTTATTGGCATTCTAATTCCACTCTTCTGTAACCAACGTCATGTTGCTGCTGAGTAGAGAAAGAAAAATCATGGAAGCCTGACAGAAAAACTGCTGGAACTGTCTCTCACAGCTTAGAGGCAGCCATGTCACCACAGCTAACATCAGGCCTGTAACTACACTGTCACTACAGTTGACAGTCCCTGAATCGTCATAGGCACAGCTTGTTTCTCATACATACACATGTCAGCATACAATTTCAGATCCACTATTGCAGTATGAACATACTGATATCAGAATCTGCCTTGGAGCATGTAAGCAAATCTTATTGTTTGCTCTCTCTCTCTCTCTCTCTCTCTCTTCTCTCTCTCTCTCTCTCTCTCTCTCTCTCTAATTTAGACTTTTTTCAGGCATTTATAATTTTTATAAAAATAAATACCTAATGAAAAAAAAATACTTTGGTATCCCCCTGTCCATCTAACACACACATACACACAGAAAGCTCTTTGTTTCAGGCAGGGGTGTAGTCATTACCAAGGTCAGCGTGTGCATTCATGTAGAGCGATAGGTAAAGCAGAAAAAAAGAAACTGCCGAGATGGATACATTTTACGAAAAGATAGAGAGAAGTAAAATGAGGTGATAAATAATAAATGCATTTGATTATGGGTGAGTAGTAAGAAAATTGTAAAAACGGTCTGTCTACAGGTTTGGTTAAATGTATACTAAGCCAATATCATCACCTCTGTATAAAAATCATTGTGTCTATGAGATGTCCTCACTAATATAGTAAACAAACGTGTTTGTCTATGACAGCCAGCTCTTAGGTCATCACAAGGAGCTGAATAAGTAGCCAAAAAAGGAAGGAAAGAATATTTCTACACGTAACACAACTAAAAGTTAGAGAAACCAATAAATATAACAAAAAGATGTCTGCATATGGAAAGGAGAGGGTGAAAACTGTAGCACAGGTGTATCACATCCATGCAATGACCCAACATGACTCCATTCACTCTATTCTTCTCCATCTGCTACAAAAAAGAACAGAAGCGAAAAATAAAAACACAGAAAAACACCCTCCTCCACAAAATATAGAATCGTTGAGATACTCAACCCTTCCTCCAACCTCACAAAACATAACAAACCCCAAAACATCTAATCTAACCATCACCCCGTTGAACACTCTCCATTCATTCTGCAATGTAACTCCCCCTCACTTTCAGCTGGAGTGCTGCTGACACAAAATTAAGACAGCAAAATAAAAAAAAAAAAGAGAGATTGCATTTTATACAATGCATCAGACAACAAATTGTAAGAGCCTTTTATATATTTGATTTCTAGTATGATTGACTGAAGCAAGACCCACCACAGTGTAAGGTTCTTCTAGTTTGTTTTACATGTATTTTACACGAACACCATAAATGAACCCACTCGCATGTCAATATATTGAAAAAGCCCAATCTGAGCCAAGGCCTTTTTCTAAAACACAGACAGGTGGAAAGTAACAAATTACAACTACTCTCATAACAGTACGTGAGTAAATTTGTAAAATTTTCAACTTTTTTTTTTTTTAAGTATAAATAAATAATAGGACTTTTACTTGAGTTTATAAAAAATGAAGTATTCAACTTCACTACAGTTATTTTTCACCACAATTACAAAGTTAAAAAAATTATACAATACACAATATTTCTGAATTTTTGGGGTAGAGTTATAGAAGTTATAAGCACTAAATCTGTTTATAAACTAAACGCGCTGTGAGCAGCATGACAGAAGTCCACAAGGCACAGCATTGTGAGCACAGCAGTTTGCATAAACTGCCACTGGTGTCCTCTCTTCTCTAGATCCTTCAAGACTTTCTGCCCTGTCACTATACAAGAACTGTAATACTGTGATTTTCTGCATATTTAATATTATTCTGTAAAGGAGCTGTTCATTCAAGTACGAGGGAACCATCTGAACACGTTTAACCACTCAATCAGTCAATCAATCAATAAATCAGTCAAGTTTATTTCTATAGCAACAGTAGACTCTGAGATGATCTTAAAGACTTGAGTCAGATTTTGACAGAGAAGTTCTTAAATATAAAGTGGTGCCAGCCAATGAAGGCCCTTATATACCAACAATAAAACCTTAAACTGAATCCTCTATGAGACACTGTCATATTTCCTAGTTCCAGTCTGGAGCCTTGCAGCTGCATTTTACAAAGCCTGAAGTCGAGATAGTAATGCTTGAGATACACCTAAATACAGTGCACTGTACACTGTTCAGTACACTGATCAAACTTCACTTGTTTTTAAGGTAGGCAATATTTTAACAGTGTCAAACATTAACACAATGTAGTTTAACATATGTGGGGTAGGGCTGGGTATCGAGTTCGATACATTTTAGGCACCGACCGAATTGCCTCGAAACAATAGAGTATCGAAAAATGCCTTGACGTTCGGTACCAAATTTCGATACCTAAGGGACTGATCTCGTCAACGTCAGTGATAAGCATGTAGCATGCTAGATGTGCCCAAAACTAAAAGTGGCTGTGTTTAGGCATCAAGGTAAAACACTAGTATCAGAAAATGGTTTGAGTTCCAGGGCTGAGAAAGAATGTTATCAGTAATATTGCTAACACTGTTCCACATTACAGAGAAATACTAAACCATAATAATGAGCCTTTAAAATATCCTTTTTACAAGTAAGGGATGGATGTTATATAAAGAAGGTATGAGAAATCACAAAACATAAATGTAAACAAATGCTACAATTAATTTAATAATAATATCCATAATATGTTAAATAACCATAATGTTAATTAAGACTTTATTATTACAACTGTAATGCAATAATACACACTGTAAACAGGACAACCAATTTTAGTGTTTAATCAATCATATCTCTCACTAAACACTGCATGAAATTTTTATTTTTGCCTTATTTTATTCAGCTGGCATGTAGGGGTTTGTTGATGGGTGCCTTCATCTCTTCCTACCTTTGTATACAGCCTCCAGAGGCCGCATTTTCCTGGTTTCAGACGCAGCCATAGAGTAACATGCACAAAGTTAACAAAAAAGTATTTCTGTGGCCACTCTGAAGCCCATCTTATTGAATGCTTACAAAAAAGAATACAAAATCAGACCATCCATCAATAGAAACACCTCATCAAACTAAGCTACTCTTTAATTCTTTGTACACACACTCACACACATGCATCGCTGATTGCCTGAATACATGGACATCCCCTGCCAGGCAGCCTGAGTGGGCCACATTTTGTGAAGCAGACTCTTGCTCAATATCCCTCAACAGCCTGCCTGTTGTATTGCCCCACACTCATGGATGCATGCTGGACAATTTGATTAAGCGTATTTGTGGACAAAGTCAATATGAATGTAGGGGAGGAGAAGGTATGGACACAGGTGGGTGGAAACAGGTCTATACAAGAAAATACAGAATTACCTGCTGGCCATCACCACCAGTGGGGTGACCCTCTCTATTTCTTTCCATTTTTAAGCACTTGACAGACACTTTTATTCAAAGCATCTTACAGTCCATGGTCTATATAAATTTTATCAGTGTGTTTGTGTGTGTGTGTTTGTGTGTTTCATTGGAACTGAACCCAATACCTTGTCATTACTTCCGCCATGTTCTACCAGTTAAGCAACAGGAAGTTTGCTATACAACAGACACTTTCTCTTGATTAACAAAGTTACACACACCTATGTAGTACAGAAAGTACAGAGTGCACAGCAGGGGCAACGAAGGGATCATATATGTTTTGAACCTATAGATGATGCTTGCCAGATCGGTTTAGAAAAACATGTTGAGTTTTCCTTTGTTAGTAATTTGTCTTCAAGGAAGGGTGCACAGCACTACTGTTTCTACAAAATAACATGTTAAAATGCCCACAGGCAAAAGCACTGGCCTCCAAAGCCTGAATCAGTCTCTCTCATAGATGTTAATGATTGGAGTCCAAAGACTAGAAATGAAATGTTTGCAAAGTAGGTGAAAATTCTTTCCATCAATCTGCAGTCTAGATAATGAGGGAAAATGTAACATCCTATTTCTACTCACTGAGCATAGGAAGATGAACTAGGACTGATTATGTTGAACAATGGATACAGCTCATTGTCATGGTGACCGAAGAATATGAAATAGAAAGGCAGGAAGAAATGTGAGTGTGAGGGTGTGTGTGTGGGTCTGGTTTGCCTATATTGGGAAAAAGAAATTAAATAAAACCTGAAATAACCACTAAATTATGTCTTAATATAATGTAAAAATACAGAATGGTTTGTATGGTGGTTTAGTTTATGGGCAGGGTTAGGGAATAGATGATATCATTAGCTCAATATAACAAACGTGATTGTATGCGAATACATGAAAAAGTATATTACAGGGAACTTGTGGGCCAAGTTATAGTCAAACTGTAAAAAATAAGAATGGATGTCCACATACAACAGACATGTCTCCAAGGTGAAGACATCTGTCTGTCCACCAGATAAGTGAATCGATTGTGAGAAGTCCAAATTTAATTTCAGGAGGAGCGAAAGGGAGAGAGGATGATTATAGCTGATGTGGATGGAACCAGTGGTAGTGACACAATGATGGAACAGACTGTGTAGATAGGCAAAGAGAACAAGAAGAGACAAGCTGCACCCAGACTGAAAGAGAGGAGAGATGAGAGAGAGAGAAGAGAGAGAGAGAGAGAGAGAGAGAGAGAGAGAGAGAGAAAGGATGAGAGACCAGGAGGAGAGGGAAGAGATGATACAAGGGCTGTTACTAAAGGGTCGATAACAGCTTAGTTGTTGTGTATGTGTGTGTGTGTGTGTGTGTGTGTGTGTGTGTGTGTGTGTGTGTGTGTGTGTGTGTGTGTATTTAAATCTATTACTGCAATGCAAATGTTCATAAAAGCAAGTGTATGTGTTTGTAAATGTATGTTTATCCAAATGTGTAATATGCATTCCCTTTTTAATTAAATAGTTGCTTTATGTTTATGACTACATTTATGAGTGTACACTGTTTATTGTAATGACTGAACGTACTTTTCTTTGCCTTAAATTAACTATAGATCATCCTTTTCTGGATAACTATGAATTGGCCATGAACATTAGAAAACATTAGACTCTCTAGACCAGCTGTTCTGGTTTTGTTTCAGGTTTTACTGTGAACACCAAGTTGTGACCTAACCTAGTGCAAAAATTCTTTATCATATAAAATCTCCTTACTGTCCTTAAAACAAAAAAATGTATCAACATTTATTTTACTAACATAGTTTTGTTTGTTTTTAAGGGAGTCACCACCCATCATACACTAAGGGATTTTCTCTGACTTTAAAAACTGCAGACTGAAGCTGATAAGCCCCAACTAGCACCAAAATCAGCCAGACTGAAAATCAAGGCTAAAATCTGACGTTAAAGTCGTGTGGTGTAATCCAGCTTTAAGCAATAGTTTATTTAGGAAAAAAATTATTGATTTTGCTATCCTAACTACCCTATCAGAAGACACCTGCAACACCTTTTTGGGTCACAATCCACCAGCTGAGAATCACTGCTCAAGAACTCAAAATAGATACATCACTCAGACCCAATTCTTCAATGGCAGACATTAAATTGCAAGATGTGATATTAGGATGAAATCGATACCATAAAATTCTGAAGTGTTAAACATTTATGCTGAATTTTCTATAAACATATCGCTATTAGGTAAGAAATATGCTTGATCACATAGCCTGCAATATTGAAATAAAAACAAGGATTGAATGGACCTCAGTTACACCAGAGTGCTTTCAATCAATACCTCTAAGTATAAAAAATATTGTGAAATAGCCATCAACATGAAAAACATCCTGTTGTTCAGGTCACTCATGTTACGTCATGCATTAAAAGACTTGTTGTGCATGGTGACTGACACAAGCCTTTGATGTTTGCCTTCTATTGAGAGCATTGTCTCAGTGAAAGCCTGTTACATTTGTGCACTACTCACGTGCTGAGCAAACCCTGGAGCGGGGGAGCAAGAAATGATTTCCTCACAGCCCAGCTTTACCCCCCTGCTGCACACAAAACATGACCTCTGAAGATGCTCATTAAACAGGAATGGTTGACTACCACTGGGAGTGTGCTTAAATTCCATTTAAGTTTAATGGAGAACTTGGTGGAATAATAACCAAGGTTCCCAATTGTTGCAGGTGCATAGGGATCATTGACAGTATTCTTGGTATTTGAAAATGTTCAAAGTTAGTCATGTCTTTATAAGTTCTCTCTGTCCACAGACTAATACAAACTGTTGAATATTGGCACAACTATGGAGATAGAATTGTTTCTAATTCAGAGACAAATGGGAAGAGATTCACAAATTGAAAGTTGGTTCACAAATACATTTAATGATATCCAAAAATAAAGGAGTTTCACAAAAATGAAATGAATTCACAAATAAAAAGAAGGAGATTTACAAGTATTTGTTAGGAGTTTCACATAAAGTGAACTCACAAATAAATAAATTGAGATTTGCAAATAAGAAAATATTTACAAATATATTTTTTAACTTACAAATACAACTCTGTCCAGCATTCATTTGTGAATCGCGCACATTTATTTGTGGATCGCTTGCTGTGCATTTGTGGATGGCAGAATTCTAAAACATTTCTTGCGCAGGAGCTGCGGTCAGATAATAGCCACATTTCTCTGACCAATCGTTGCACATTCTACCTTCAACCAATCATGCTTCGTTTTACTATTAGGGCAGGACCAGAGTCACAGCGCTCTCATGAGCATGGAATCAAGCACATACAGATATGCTCCAAGGCCTTAAATTCTAAGAAACGGGCACCATCAGAGAAATAGTGTGACTTAAGGTTGGTATAATTTTCTCTCAGTTATAAATATGTGGTGTCTTGCTGAATGTCAACAGCTGAATATTGACCATTTGTAGAGTGTCCTGATCATTAGATTTATAGCTAGCCTGGCTGACTGAACGAGTCTACCGATTTTAATTTTAACCAAGTTTCTAGACTGAAACTCCTAGCTACATAATGGAAATGTATGTGTAGTCAAAACCTTTACTCTTAATGTTACATGGCAGATCCAAATAGACACAAAACTAGACACTACAAAAGATCAGTAGTACAGATATTGCCTTTATAAAACATGAATCATATTAGATGATCTTAGCAGCACAAACCATAATTTAATACCCTTTATTACACCGTGTACAAAATCTGCTATGCCAATAATTTGGTTTCACCTTACGCTAATATATACACACACACACACAAATCTTAACTTTGTAAGTGTTTGCTTTTCAGTTGCCACAGTATGCAATAGACTGGTATGTTATAAGGTCAATATTAGGTAAAAATGGCAAAAAAGAAACAGCTTTCTCTAGAAACTCATCAGTCAAGACAAAAATTGCTTTGAGGAATGGCTATACAATGCTTGAAATTGGCAAAAAAAATTAAGATTTCATACAAAGATGTACACTACAGTCTTCAAAGACAAATGACAACTGGCTCTAACAAGGACAGAAAGAGATGTGGTAGGCCCAGATACAACTAAACAAGAGTTTAGAAGTACATCAGAGTCTCAAGTTTGAGAAATAGAGGACTCTCATACCCTCAGCTTATAGCTTCATTGAATTCTACCCTCTCAACACCAGTTTCATGTACAACAGTAAAGAGAAGACTCAAGGGTGCAGGCCTTATGGGAAGCATTGCAAAGAAAAATTCACTTTTGAAAAAAAAAACAAAAAGAAAAGGTTATAGTGGGCAAAGAAACACAGACATTGGTCAACAGATAATCGGAAAAGATTGTTATGGATCTTAACCCCATTGAACTTTTGTGGGATTAGCTAGAATGTAAGCTGCATGAGTAGTTCACGACAAGACAGCCACATTTATGGCAAGTGCTACAGGAAGCGTGGGGTGAAATGTCACGTGAGTATCTGGACAAACTGACAGCTAGAATGACAAGGATCTTCTCAGCTGTCATTGCTGCACATGGAGGATTTTTTGATGAGAACTCTTTGAAGTAGTTTAAGAAGTTCTGAAAAAAATTATTTTCAAATTATAATCGTAATTTTTCACGTTATTAATGTTCTGACTATACATTGTGATCAGTTGAATGCCAATTTGATGAATAAAAGTATCCATTTCTTTCCATAAGCGCAAAATCTGTACATTATTCCAAACTTTTGGCCACCAGAGTGCATGTAATATAAATATATATATATATATATATATATATATATATATATATATATATATATATATATATATATATATATATATATATATATATATATATATATATATATATATATATATATATAGGCCTATATATACACACACACTCACCTAAAGGATTATTAGGAACACCTGTTCAATTTCTCATTAATGCAATTATCTAATCAACCAATCACATGGCAGTTGCTTCAATGCATTTAGGGGTGTGGTCCTGGTCAAGACAATCTCCTGAACTCCAAACTGAATTTCAGAATGGGAAAGAAAGGTGATTTAAGCCATTTTGAGCGTGGCATGGTTGTTGGTGCCAGACGGGCCAGTCTGAGTATTTCACAGTCTGCTCAGTTACTGGGATTTTCACGCACAACCATTTCTAGGGTTTACAAAGAATGGTGTGAAAAGGGAAAAACATCCAGTATGCGGCAGACCTGTAGGCGAAAATGCCTTGTTGATGCTAGAGGTCAGAGGAGAATGGGCCGACTGATTCAAGCTGATAGAAGAGCACCTTTGCCTGAAATAACCACTCGTTACAACCGAAGTATGCAGCAAAGCATTTGTGAAGCCACAACATGCACAACCTTGAGGCGGATGGGCTACAACAGCAGAAGACCCCACCGGGTACCACTCATCTCCACTACAAATAGGAAAAAGAGGCTACAATTTGCAAGAGCTCACCAAAATTGGACAGTTGAAGACTGGAAAAATGTTGCCTGGTCTGATGAGTCTCAATTTCTGTTGAGACATTCAGATGGTAGAGTCAGAATTTGGCGTAAACAGAATGAGAACATGGATCCATCATGCCTTGTTACCACTGCGCAGGCTGGTGGTGGTGGTGTAATGGTGTGGGGGATGTTTTCTTGGTACACTTTAGGCCCCTTAGTGCCAATTGGGCATTGTTTAAATGCCACGGCCTACCTGAGCATTGTTTCTGACCATGTCCATCCCTTTATGGCCACCATGTACCCGTCCTCTGATGGCTACTTCCAGCAGGATAATGCACCATGTCACAAAGCTCGAATCATTTCAAATTGGTTTCTTGAACATGACAGTGAGTTCACTGTACTAAAATGGCCCCCACAGTCACCAGATCTCAACCCAATAGATCATCTTTGGGATGTGGTGGAACGGGAGCTTCGTGCCCTGGATGTGCATCCCACAAATCTCCATCAACTGCAAGATGCTATCCTATCAATATGGGCCAACATTTCTAAAGAATGCTTTCAGCACCTTGTTGAATCAATGCCACGTAGAATTAAGGCAGTTCTGAAGGGGAAAGGGGGTCAAACACAGTATTAGTATGGTGTTCCTAATAATCCTTTAGGTGAGTGTATATACACCATAAGATACAGTTGAAGACAGAAGTTGACATACATCTTAGCCAAATACATTTAAACTCAATTTTCCACAAGTCCTGACATATAAAATATAGCCTGTCAGTTGCCACAGCCTGTCTGTCAGTTAGGATCACTACTTTATTTTAAGAATGTGAAATGTCAGGATAATAGTAGAGAGAATGATTTCTTTCATCACATTCCCAGTGGGTAGAATTTTAAATACACTTTGTTAGTATTTGGTAGCATTGTTTTAAATTGTTTAACTTTGGTCAAACGTTTTGGGTAGCTTTCCACAAGCTTCTCACAATAAGTTGCTGGAAATTTGGCCCATTCCTCCAGACAGAACTGGTGTAACGGAGTCAGGATTGTAAGCCTTCTTGCTCACACATGCCTTTTCAGATCTGTCCACAAATTTTATATTAGATTGAGGTCTGGGTATTGTGATGGCCACTCCAATACCTTGATTTTGTTGTCCTTAAGCCATTTGGCCACACATTTCGGGGTATGCTTGGGGTCATTGTCCATTTAAAGACCCATTTGTGACTGAGCTTTAACTTCCTGTAATTAGATCAATAGCATCAATATATCCAAATAATTTTCCTTCCTCACGATGCCATCTATTTTGTGAAGTGCACCAGTCCCTCCTGCAGCAAAGCACTCCCAAAACATGATGCTGCCAACCCCATGCTTCATGGTTGGGATGGTGTTCTTTGGCTTGCAAGCCTCACCATTTTTACCCCAAACATAACGATGGTTATTATGGCCAAACAGTAACATGGTTTCATTCTCCAAAAAGTTATATCTTTGTACCCATGTGCACTTGCATACTGTAGTCTGGTTTTTTTTTGTGGCAGTTTTGGAGCAGTGGCTTCATCCTTGTTGAGCAGCCTTTCAGGTTTTTTCGATATAGAACTCATTTTACTGTGGATATAGATAATTGTCTACTTGTTTCCTTCAGCATCTTCACAAGGCCCTTAGCTGTTGTTCTGTGATTGATTTGCACTTTTCTCACCAAAATACGTTCATCTCTAAAAGATAGAATGCATCTCCTTCCTGAGCAGTATGATGTCTGTGTGGTTCCATGGTGTTATACTTGCGTACTATTGTTTGTACAAATGGACGTGGTACCTTCAGTATTTTGGAAATTGCACTCAAGGATGAACCAGACTTGTGGAGGTCCACTATGGTTTTTCTGAGATCTTGGCTGATTACGTTTGATGTCCCCATGATGTCAAGCAAAGAGGCACTGAGTCTGAAGGTAGGCCTTTTCATCCACAGCCCAATTGACTCAAGTTAGCCACTTAGCCTATCAGAAGCTAACTGGCTAATTACCTAAAGGCTTGACATAATTTTCTGCTTAAAGGTACCGTTAACTTTGTATATGTTAAATTCAGACCCACTAGAATTGTGATATAGTCAATTATAGTGAAACAATCTGTCAGTAAACAATTGTTGGAAACATTACTCATGTCATGCACAATGTAGATGTCCTAAACGACATGCCATGAAATCTGTGGAGTGGTAAAGGAGGACAATAATAATAATTGTTTGAACTGGTGCTCTCTGCTCCACATCACAAAAAGATGGAAAGAGTTGTAGGACTTTTGTGCTACTTTTGGTAAGACATCACAAAGCTCCATGGCCCAATCTTGTTTGTGCAAAAAAGTTATTTTCTATACAGTAATGGACTTGTTTTTAACATTTAACTGTTGTTTTTTCCAATCATTTGTACAGAATACTCTTACCTAGCAGTATCCATCACAGATAACTGATACAACACCATGACGTGGTAATAAGGATGTTTATGTACAACAAACTCGAGCAAAATGCCAATTCCAGTGTTTGTATGAGTAAATACATGTACTCAAATATATTGTGTTTTGTAGAAACATGCATGACAATCTGTCATTTGTAACCAAGAAATCATAGCCAACAGACCTGCCTTAAAGTGATACAAAACAGACTTTTAAAACCTATTTATCTTAAAATGCCTTGATAGAACTCAATAAAAGATTTTTCAACTAAATTACAAAAAATATTTTGTCAAATGAGATGAGTCATGTTGTTCCCAAATGACTGACTTTCTTCTGTGGGAGGAACTCAAAAGGAGATATCAGGAATTATGATTGACAGACTTGTTTTCATTTCAGTCTCATTACCAGCATCTACATTTTACAATGTATTTCTCATATTCCAAAGAAGAAACTAAATAGTACAGGTAAAAAACAAACAAACAAACAAAACAAAAAAACATGAGGGTGAGTAAATGAGAGAATTTTTAACTCAACCCAAAGACAATGTTACAGTTTATTAAAATGTTGTATTGCACTGCCACTTTCATTTCAAGACATGACATTGTAACTTCAAAGAAATGTGACATAACAGAAATATAAAGAATCTCATATTACACATTTTAAAAGGTGTCCTGTATTAGAGCTGGAACCACGAGTTTTGGAGCAGGTTAGTTAAGTGCTCAAAGTTGATGGGCAGTACACAGGGGAAACATTTTAAAAAGTTGACAATAACCAATGAGTTAATTAACACTGTCAGAACATGATGCTGTATTTTATGAAGGGACCCCATAATAGAAACTCCTAAAACATGCACACAAAAGTGCCAAAATACACAATTCTAATAAATACTGCCATTATTAAATATATTAAAATAATGTAAAACCAAATTATTGGCATAGTAGATCTTGTACACAGTGCAATATAGGGTATTAATATATGGTTTGTGCTCCTAAGATCATCTAATATGATTAATGTTTTGTTTGTATGTACTACTGATCTTTTGTCGTGTCTAGTAGTGTGTAGTTTGCATCTGCCATGTAACATTAAGAGTAGGGCTGTCGATTTAAAGCGTTAATTCAGCGCAATTCATTTGATTAAAAATAATGCTTTAAAAAAAACAATTACGAAATGAATCGCAATACCACTGGACCGTAAAAAGGAAGATTCCTTAGAAATGCATGCTTATAGTACCACCTGTTTACTTCAGAGGACAGTAATTGAAATTTCAGTATGGGCAACGTGCAGTTTATACAGTGAAGAAAACAACCATCCAGCAGACAGCACAATACAATGTGTTACATTCTTGCATTCAAAACACTTGGAGCGCAAATTCGAACTTTAAGGAATCTCAAGATGTGTTCTAAGTATTAAACTACATTTAACTTGCCACAGTGACCTAAAATTTTTACGTTTGTGACACAACGCACCCGAGACGCTACACAAGAATGTCTGACGCAGGTGTAAATTGACGGGTCCTTAAACAAGCCCTCATAATAAATCTCGAACTAACTGACAAATTCACTTGTGAAATGGATTGCTGCGAACTGTATGCCAATGATTGACTTATGTTCAATAATATGGTAGTAAACAATACATTGTATTCTAAAGCTGCTTTTTCTATCATCTTATCAATGATTAATTCTTCAGCCACAAGAATGTAATGCATTTTAATTATCTGAATATGTTTTATTTATATATATTCATTTTTAAATATTTAAAGATAACCATGTATAATTTTATCATTATATACTGAATTACTGTTATATGAGGGGCTTTCTCAGCAAATATTTGTATAAGCAATTAATCGCGACTAATTAATCGGGACGCCATGTAATTAATTTGATTAAAATGTTAATCAATTGACAGCTCTAATTAAGAGTAAAGGTTTTGACGACACACATTTTCATTATGTAGCTAGGAGTTTCTGTCTAGAAACTTGGTTAAAATTTTAATCAACAGACTCATACATTTAGCCAGGTTAACTATAAAGCAAATGATAGGACACTCTACAAATGGTCAATTTTCAGCTGTTGACATTTAACAAGACAATACACATGTTTATAACGGAGAGAAAATTATACAAACCTTAAGTCATACTATTTCTCTGATGGCGCCCGTTTCTTTTTTTGCAGCCTTAAGAGCATATCTGTATGTTCCATGCTCATGAGAGCGCTGTGACTCTGGTCCTGCCCTGATATTTAAACGAAGTATGATTGGTTGAAGATAGAATGTGCTACAACTGGTCAGAGTAATGTGGCCATTATCTGACTGGCTTGAGTTGACAATGGGTGGAGTTCACCTATTTGTGGATTAATATTTAGCTCCCGCACAAGACATTTTTTTTTTTTAATTCTGCCATCCACAAATACACAGCAAGCGATCCACAAATAAATGTGCGCGATTCATAAATGAATGCTGGACAGAGTTGTGTTTGTGAGTTAAAAAATAAATAATGAAATAAATATATCAATATTTTTTTTATTTGTAAATCTCATTATTTTTATTTGTGAATTAATTTCATTTTTGAGAATTTTTTTTGGATCTCATTTAATTTATTTGTTAACCAACTTTCCTTTTGTCTCTGAATTAGAAACAGTTCTATCTCCATACAAAACTGGTATAAATGAAGCAATTATTCACATCCCAAAATTTAAAGCTATGTGTAATTTTGCTAATGATTAAGGCATAAGGCACTTTGTTTTTCTGCATTCAGGATCAGACCACACCTGGTCGACCGTGTTGCCTTTAAAAAGCATACTCTTCTGACTGCGAGAGAATAGGAGCGCATTCGACGCATGCCCAATACAACTCTTTTATGATACACTTTTAGTATAGTCAATGGGTGCATGCACTGATGATGCACACAGACATAGACTGTGTTCGGCTGTTGAGAAACATGGACAACCAATGTATATTTTGGCCTATAGTCCTATCACAGCTTAATATACAGAGAGAAGTATAAGTTAGCCATTGGAAAGTTGATTTCCCTGAAAAGTTAAGTGTAAACACTGTGGCACTTTCTAAACATTGCACTGTTTGTTTAAGCATCCAAAACCAGCATGACACAGCAACATTGGCTCAACCAATGGCATGAGTTTGGGATGGTACCATCTGTTTGTGAACCAATGGAAGACAAGGGGAGTGTCTGAGAAATGTATTTGGCAACAATCATTATTTTTTCTTTTCCTTTTGGTGACACTAGTGGTGCAGATATTGCTCACTCTACTGACATGAATTATCCATCAACTTCGATCCTAGTTAACTTGCTTCTTGTATTTCTATTCCCAGTATTTCTGTTAAAAGGAAAATGTATCAAAAAGCTTATACTTATATTAGACTTAATTGTGTAATTGCCTGTGCTCATGCATTCTACCTTCTTCTCTGTAAAATGCTATTTCACCTATATTACACTGTGATTAATAAGCAGCATTAGCAAGGTCTCCAAACCTCATCACATTTCAGCAATCTAATTTAGTTCAAGCCAGCTGATGTGATAACACTAATATGTTTTCTCCACCTCAGGGAAGGATTGTTGCAACACAGTTAGCAGTTAGCCCCACACCTTATTTACTCAATGTGAGACTTGCTGGCAGCTGTTCAAGTAGGCACCTTATCCTCTAACAACAGAGATGCAAGCCAGTAAAAACAAGCTAAATGAGTAAGATTGAACATGCAGGCAAATCAGTAAAACCAGAAATTAAATGATACTTAGTCGATTTAAAGGGATGTGAACCAGGAGTTCATGTTGCATGTTTAGAATCTAAAAACCTCACACAAACATAATCACTCTTTCTCAGGCATGAAAGATATTGCTCTTGATACCTACACACACACACATATTGTATAAACACATACACAATTGAAAGAGTATCACAATACAATAATAGTATCATTGAGCTGGTACTAGCTTACTAGTCCAATGACACTTTTGAATACTGACTTTAACATTTCTGAATATTTATATTTCAGAAAAGATGGTGTTACAGTAAATAGAATACATTCATTAAAATAACTGTTTCCAATTAAATTTAGAGAATAAAAAGAGAAACTAATAATAACAACATCCAATAAACCAGCACAACATGATAATTGAATTGAAAGAAAGAAAGAGATGACTAGATAACAGTACTCACAGTAGGTCTTTCTGCATAGCTCTTCCACAACCTCAGGCTTTAGTTTGCTGTTGGATTTGCCCATCTCTCCAGCTGCCCACAACGTTTATCCTTGCTCCCTAAATCACTCCCCCCTAATCTCACCTTCCACTTTACATTTAAAGAAATAGGGGCAGACAGAGAGAGAGAGAAATAAAGAAAGACAGAGAGAAGCACGAAAGAGATGCACAAATCCTCCTATATCTTGCTTGTTTTTTTCCTCCAGAGCAGCAGTTTAAAAAAGGGGAGGAAGAAAAAGTAATTGAGAGGAGCGAATTACACAGAAACAATGATATTACTGCATGCAGTGCCTAGAGTTGTCTCTCCTCAGTCGAAGGGAATGAGAGAGAGAGAGAGAGAGTTTTAATCTGTTAACTGGTGTTCCTCCTCCCCTTTCCTCCACATCCTTCAGTCCTCAGTTGCTGCAGCTTCCTCAGGGAATCAGGGACTCTGATCAGTGCTCCAGCCCTGGAGAGGCACTCTTGATTTGGGTGCTCACTGCTGTCAAGCCCGATCTGTTAGAAGAGAATTCGATTCACTGAATGAGTGAGACATGCGGACGCATTCATTGGCTCACTCTGTGAGAGTGTGTCTGTGTGTGTTGTCACCATGCTGTGTGTTGATGCTGTCATCCTTGACAACAGAAGCCACTCCTCCTGTGATCTTGCTTCCTTCTAATGCAGGAGAGTAGGCATTTTTCTTGAAAAATTAAGCTTCTCTTGTTCATATCTAGTTTGAGTAAAGATGATTGCTTGAGTATTTTGTCATTAGCTAGTTTCACTGAAAAAGCCTTCACTAAAATGTAATCTAATTTTATCATAAACAAATTTAATAATCCAAAAAGTCAAATAATTTTTAAAATTCTAAATTAAGTGAGTGAAAAGGTGCCGAAATATACTAAGATAATAAGAACTGTACAAAGGTAAATAGGGACATATAAAAAGTACAACAAATAGTAATCCTAAAAAAACACATGAAAGTATGTCTGGGCTGCATTTAAGTAAAAAGGAAAGCATTGAAATGATTGTACCATGACAATGGTTTGGGCTTCATATTTTCAAATGTATGTTCATGAACATTCACAAGCATAATCCTGAAATAGGATTAGGCTATAGTTCAGATTATAGCATAAGGGCTCATACTCTGTCATATACTGATGAAACCATGCCTATAATCTGCTGGCCCAGTTTATGTCAAGGCCAGTTCACTCCTCGGGGGACGTTTAGTTTGTGCACCATGTTCAAGATTCAGAGAGAGAAATAGATATATAGAGAGAGAGAGAGAGAGGATGCCGAGTTAGCTCCATGCTGCCCCATAAAAACCCTGCGGCCTTTGCCAACAGCATCACCCGCTAGAACACTTTCTGAACCATCTACAAGGAGCTGAATAAAATAACAGTGTGGACACATGGTACCTTTTATTAGAATATCCATCTTGTGGACCAGTTTTAAATCTAGGTTCTAGCCATTGAACACTGTATTTCCCTTGTAACCTTCCGACTAGAACTCTATGGTCTAGAGTTGGTCTAGAGTTGGTCTAGAAGCTTGCCACGAGTCATTGTTACTTTGTCATTTAGCAGAAAACATTACACTAACAAACTAAATAAGTAAATACATAAAATAATAGGTTTGAACATTCTGTCAATGGATATAGAAGGGATTATTGATTGTCTGCTGTGCTAAAACAGTAATTCCAAGGAGTTTGAAAAGACATACTGTAGCACACTCTGAAGTTTTGTGCCAAGTTTGTTGTATGAAGTTTGAAAGCTCTAGGAGTTCAGGTTGATAATTTTGGTCTTGGTTTATGGATTTGAGAAAAACCCAAAACCATGTCTGTAGAAATACATTCAACATAAATGTTCAACGGTACTACTACTACTATGGTATGGATGGACATTTACAATGGTTTTACTATGGTTGCTTTGGACACACACCATGGTAATTCCAGAGTGTTCTTCGAAGTATCTTGGTTTACCATGTGAATAATGTGATATAATCATGGTAATTGTGGATATGGTAATCACACCATAGTATATACAGTTTATTCAAGTTCCATCTGACAATGGAACAGCCAAAGTCCTTTTTGTATAGGGTATCCATAGAAACATATAGAACAATACTTAGTGCTCTATTTGAGGCAAATAATTCTAGAATAAAAACTTTTGTTTAAGTTGTCTCTTCCTCGAATGTAACCTCTGTGTACCAGGCGATATACTCCACTGGTTCCTCCACTCCATTTCTTCCTCCAGCTAAATTACATTCAGACTGTATAGCAAAGAAGTGGCCTCAATGACACATTTTGATGAGTTTGGGTTCATGAGTGTATGAATAACAAAGTTCTAAAACAAGCAGGCATGCACGACAGCAAGCTCCTTCATTCAGGTTCATTCTGGATAAAAATTATACAATGCAGACAAAAATAATTTGGAAGGTGGACGAAGATTATAAATAGCATTGGCATAGGGGAGAAAAGGAATCAATTTACGGACTGGCTCATTGCACAGCAGGAGAACATACTGGAAAGTAGCCAGGAGTTGAGAGGCACTTTTGAAGATTTAGTGAACTTCAGGAAGAAACGGGAACATTTTTATCTGAAGATCAAAAAATGACATGTTGTGCCAAGCATTTGGTCTGGCAAGCAGTACTTTCAAAAATGATGTATGCTATATTCAGTAACATTTATACAAGCTAAATACTGTAGTATCTCAAAAGAGACTTTTATGTATGACATTTTCCTTTTAACTAAAGGTTACTTCAGGAAGATAAGATCCATTTTTCTAGTGAAGCTTTCCTAGCCCAGCCAGTTCTGGAGTATTCAATCTCAGTCTCCACATTTTTATCTCTCCCAAATGGAACCACTATATACCCAATGAGCTAAACCACAGGGAGTATATAGGCTCTATTTTCGTCAGCACACAAAGGGCTGCACTACACGCAACGACCATACGCTATGTCTTAACCAATTTTAGTGAGAGAGATAATTTTAAGTGCAATTTTCATGCCTGCGCAAAGCGCAAGTTTGCGCTATTGTGGGTGTATGTGTGCAAACTGTGAGTGTATTGTATGTTAATGAAGTGGCGCAAAGCACAATTTTCTATTTTCCTGAGAAATAGGTCATTGCGCTAAGATGTTTGAAAACCATGTCTTAGCACAAAGTTTAAACTCAGTTCCTGCATCTGCAGTTTGGAGATTCTACATGCAGGTGGTAAGAAAAAATTGTGAATAATCAAATTATGTCCCTGACAATCAGTTGTGATTTTTTATTTGGTTTGTGTTAAACTATCTGAAGGTCATGTTTAATATTCAATTATTATTATTATTATGTTTATATTTACAATTGTATTTATGGTCTAATTTGTATTGTTATTGTTGTCACAGTGATTTTTAAGTCACTGCAAAAGAGGTTGTTGTAGAAGTTTAGGGTAAATTGTTTGGATTTTATATGATTTTTTTTTTTACCACTTCATAATTGTTATTTTATTTTTGTTTCATATAATATTTTGGTTGAATTTAAAATTCAATAGTTTAAAAGTTTCAATAAATACAATACATTTTTTTAAATAAAAATCGATGGGTTGACGAGAAATACTAGCTGGGAATATACTGGGTGTCAGTAGATGAAAATTATTAATAATACTTATATTCTCTATGTTTTAATGGAATGTACATCCAAATCCTGACGAGTACGCATTTTCCATGTGTATGACAGGAGTGTGTCACTGTCTTAGAAATATGCCTGACAATCAACAGTTAATTGTTGGATGCAGTTAATGCACAAAATAAGTCCATATTTCTGTTCTTCTAATTCATTGCATACAGTCCATTTACACTACCAACTTCTTATGAATGTGCGGTCTTTGTTATATAGCTGGTGCTTGACAGGGAATGGATTATATAATAGGACACAGATGGTGCAATAACTGGAGAAGAACCTTAGAATTCAATTGCACTTGACTCAGCCCATTAGAGTTTGAGCACACGATTTCGCCAAACTCACTTATGCCTAGACTTCTCGCATGCTTGCAGGGATATATCAAAACTTCATGGCCATGCCCTTTGACTTTGCCTGCATGACTTATGTTAATCAATGTTATTTAGGATTGTCACATCAAAAGAATGAGCTTGTGTAGTATAATATGTTATCGTATAGATGTGGATGCAATCTAAGCAAACCGATTCCTCACAGATAAATATAGTTAGCTTGCCAGAGAGTCAAACAGGGATGCAGTAGATTATGTTTACAATTTGTGGCACAAATAGAAAATGTATTAGCTCTGCATGGATGTACACATACAGTAAATATAATCTTGTACATTAAAAGAAGCTAAATTATGTTGCTTTTTACTTAGTTTATACAAAATAATGTCCCTACAGTGTTTATATAAACATTCAACTATCAAACTCATAACTATCAGATTCATAACTATCAAACCATTCCCCATTGTGCTTTTAGCCAACTTTAACAGGTCCCATTCACCCTGGGAGCTGGTTAATACTGTCAATTTGGGTCAAAAGCTATCTAGTATATCTTTTACTCACTCAAAGCTGGATAATCCATGACCTCTCATCATGGTGGTATAGTTAAACACTGTGAAATTATATTGTTAGGATGATTAACAAACCTTGAAAAAGGACAACTTTCTAATTTTAAATAGCTAGTAATCTAGGGTAATCTAGTTTTAAATAGCAAGAGAAATGTAGCTTGACCCATGTGGCAGGGCGGAGGGCAGGGCCGGGTTGTGATCATACACACCTGGTCCCTTATCAGGCTAATCAAGCCTCCGAGAGGGAGTGTAAAGCAGTCAGTGGAAAGGAGGCGAGAACCGGCTTGTCAATATAAATAATATTTGAATAATAAACTGAAACAAACAAACACACATGACGGACATGTCCGTAAACTATCTCTCTCTAACGCACAATCCTCCGCAGTCGGCCTTTATCCCTCTCGGGAGGCTTAATTAGCCTGATAAGGGACCGGGTGTGTATGATCACGACCTGGCCCCGCCCGCCACCCTGTCACAACCCTAAAATAGCAATTTAGCTAATGTACATAATATTGGCTGCAGGGATCAACTGAAATAAACAGCAAATTAAAGAAAGCCTTGATTTTATACATCACAGTATAAACAGATAATACAAGTTAAGTTAATAACAAGTGATTTTGTTTTATTTAAAACCAAAATCCATTTTAGTAAATGTAATATCTGAAGTTTACTTCACACCAAACTGCCATGTTGGAAACAGACCATCCATGTGACCTTAGGTTCTCCAATCACGAGAGCAACAAAGGAATTGTATGGATATGAGGTAAATGAGTGTAATTGAGTAGCACATAATCAAGGATCTTGGATTTTGGTAATTTAATGACTGATTCCATACAAGGAATTAAATTTGGCACATCTATTCCGCTGTCTCCTCTGTAAGACTGACCATCCAACACATGTCTTTGTGCTTCACTGCAACTCTTACAAAATGTATTATTGAAGCTTGCTCCTGATTCCCTTATTTGTATTAAGGGAACATTCACGTAAAATGAAAAATTTGTATTAGTTTCAAAAGCAGTGAAATTAACTATAAGCGCTCTGTTTGATTGAGAGCTGTCAAATGTTTATTGTGTCCAAGCCTTATAAGATACTAGCTCGGAATAATATTCTTTGTTATGATCACTTATGGTAAACAAACATTTTGTCATAAACAAAAATCAAGATAAAAAGTATTTACGACATTCAAATGCAATAATTGCAAAAGTTATTTAATTACCTTTTCAGTGGATTCCATATCGGTGTTTAAGGTAGATAATAACAATTTTTTTTTAAATCAAGGATCAGGAGGTTGTTGTCTGATTGGACTTCTGTTTACAGTTAGTTCTTTCCTATAAAGAACATCTATTTGATTTCACATAATACTGTATATACACAATTTGAATAAAATGTAGACAAACTCAAAAGAAAACATTGCACAATTTAATACTGAAAAACAATTTGATAAAGCTTGCTCAAAGATATCCGATAATAAGCAAAATATTAAACATCAAAATAAAATCCTATATTACATTACCAACAACCATAAATTACAAGATCCCTGAAATCTTTTGAATCCAAATATTTGGTACATTTGAAATACATGGTTCCAGGCACCCAGTATCATGCAGGTTAAATTTCATTAATGTCCATTGTCATTCATATTCATAATAAAAAAAAAATACTGAGGAAATATAAAGCATCTGTCATCAAATCCTGATTAAGCTTAAGAACGGTACAATTTATTCTCTGTGATGCATTAATCTGGGTTATGCATGCATGTTCATTTTCTGGGGCCTGCACAATAACATAAAAAAGTATTAATTCTGAAAGGTCATTATAATTTAATAGCTGAAAGAGAAGTCACAAAGACTGCAGTTTTCTACACATCCCAGTGACTCCAGAGGCTTTCACTTGACTGGAGTGTTAAAGTGCCACAGAGTGTCTAAGATCAAGCAATGCATAGGAAAGTCATAAATAAATAAAAATGAACAACCAAATGTTAAAATCCTACACACACTTTTAAGATAAAATGAAAAAGCACAACACCAAGCATTTCAATTAAAACTACAGTGGCAAAAGGAATAAGAGAGAAATGTGGTGTGAAATCTCCATACTGTCTGTGCAACATTTATAGAGATCGATATATACACACATATTATATATACACTCACCTAAAGGATTATTAGGAACACCATACTAATACTGTGTTTGACCCCCTTTCACCTTCAGAACTGCCTTAATTCTACGTGGCATTGATTCAAAAAGGTGCTGAAAGCATTCTTTATAAATGTTGGCCCATATTGATAGGCTAGCATCTTGCAGTTGATGGAGATTTGTGGGATGCACATCCAGGGCACGAAGCTCCCGTTCCACCACATCCCAAAGATGCTCTATTGGGTTAAGATCTGGTGACTGTGGGGGCCATTTTAGTACAGTGAACTCATTGTCATGAGTTTTCAAACCAATTTTAAATGATTCGAGCTTTGTGACATGGTGCATTATCCTGCTGGAAGTAGCCATCAGAGGATGGGTACATGGTGGCCATAAAGGGATGGACATGGTCAGAAAAATGCTCAGGTAGGCCGTGGCATTTCAACGATGCCCAATTGGCACTAAGGGGCCTAAAGTGTGCCAAGAAAACATCCCCCACACCATTACACCACCACCACCAGCCTGCACAGTGGTAACAAGGCATGATGGATCCATGTTCTCATTCTGTTTACACCAAATTCTGACTCTACCATCTGAATGTCTCAACAGAAATTGAGACTCATCAGACCAGGCAACATTTTTCCAGTCTTCAACTGTCCAATTTTGGTGAGCTCTTGCAAATTGTAGCCTCTTTTTCCTATTTGTAGTGGAGATGAGTGGTACCCAGTGGGGTCTTCTGCTGTTGTAGCCCATCCGCTTCTAGGTTGAGCGTGTTGTGGCTTCACAAATGCTTTGCTGCATACCTCGGTTGTAACGAGTGGTTATTTCAGGCAAAGGTGCTCTTCTATCAGCTTGAATCAGTCGGCCCATTCTCCTCTGACCTCTAACATCAACAAGGCATTTTCGCCCACAGGACTGCCGCATACTGGAAGTTTTTCCCTTTTCACACCATTCTTTGTAAACCCTAGAAATGGTTGTGCGTGAAAATCCCAGTAACTGAGCAGATTGTGAAATACTCAGACCGGCCCGTCTGGCACCAACAACCATGCCACGCTCAAAATTGCTTAAATCACCTTTCTTTCCCATTCTGACATTCAGTTTGGAGTTCAGAAGATTGTCTTGACCAGGACCACACCCCTAAATGCATTGAAGCAACAGCCATGTGATTGGTTGATTAGATAATTGCATTAATGAGAAATTGAACAGGTGTTCCTAATAATCCTTTAGGTGAGTGTATACACACATATTATATATATATATATATATATATATATATATATATATAGATCTGAAATGCAATGTCTTCACATGTGATCATGAGAGAAGGTCCATTAGGAATTTTACACATGAAGCCGTTAAGCTCTTCTTCAAGAATGTCCAATATTTCCGTAGCTGGTCACAAAGTCCAGAGGCACACAGGACCGACAGATAACTTTCTCACATCATGCCATGCTCTCCCTCTCCTCTGGTGGCCCGTTTGATAACTTATTCACTTTCTTAATGCCCTCTCCCATTACTGTTGAGGTAAATAACCTGCCATGAAAGAGAGAAGAGACATTAACAACAAAAACAATCCAAGCTCTCCATTAAGTAGCACTGTGTTTTCAGAGACTAAAAACTCTCACCCAATTTCTCACTTGCAGCACCATAAGGCGAACACTTTTGAATGACCAACAAAACAGGGGCTCTAGAGCTAAAGCTGCGTTTTTAGACCAGATTTGCTTACTTGTGTGGACATGAAGGAAGCTGATCCTGGATCAGTACTGTTTTTCTGAAAAAAACTAACTGAAAACAGGTCCTGGAAAAATTCCGACTGTCCTAATTTTTGAGGAAAGCCCTTCAGCTACTCATAACTTATGTTTTATTAATAAAAGACAGAATGTTTCTTTCAGAATAAACCAAAGTCTTAATAATCGTTATCATTTCTAATAAGGTTTGAACATTGAAAATGTACATATATTTTTCATACATGTAATTCACTTTCTGAATGATTTCTAGACCTTCTGAGTCACAGACTGAAACATCTAAACCACCATAATATTCACATTTTCATTTTCTTTTTTTTTTTGGTGGGTTTATCTCCCCTTTTAAGTTCCATGCGTGATTAAAATAATAAATTCTACATTACAAAAAAAAATTGACCATGAGTTCACTGGGTAAACATTCTTTATCAGAGGCAAATGTGGACAGAATGTTCTGAGACCAAGTGAGAGACAGAGAGACACACACACACACACGCGCACGCACACTATATGTCTCTACATCAGTATTACACAATTAGCATATGCTTGAGCTAACTGTATTAAATCTTACACTCATCATTAGTTGGATATATGATTTGCCATTTATAATTTTTAACTGCACCTCTTTGCATTTCATTTCTTTCCCACTCAATGCCCTTCTGTTCCTAATAATTATATGAACACAGATTGGACTGCATATGGCCATACTGGTAACAACAAACTGTTCACTGATTAGATGGAAAACACATCAGAGGACCTACTGTTGTTGAACCAACACAGGGTTCATCTTTTAATATGCATTTTAATTAAGGTCATTTAAAATGTACTGTGTATTGTTTAATAGAGGAGAAAAGCATTGTTGATAATGTCACGGTTAAACAAACAACTTCTCATGAATAAGCCCCATATATAAATATACAATATGTCCATATTATAGACATGCCAAGAGGCGGAGCCTCAAGGACACCATTAATGTCACTATTCCACTGCAATTTATAGTTTGACTCGCCTCAACTCTACTCGCTTTACTTTTCTGACCTTGCATTTCCACTGCAGTTTAGTGCCTCCTCAGCGTGGGTGGGATTATAGGCTGATCGTCATAGTTGTGCCGCCTCTACTGCAGTGACATCATCTTAAATGCAACACAAACTGACCAAAACAATAACACAACCGCTAGCTGTTAGCTACTAGCTCATTGTGCTGCATAAAGCAGTTTTTGCATGGTGATTTTATACAAGTGTAACAGTTAAATTGGCCTGGTTGTTTTAGAAGCAAGCTTCCAGTAGCTGGTCAACTAAATAAAGTGAAGCTTTCAAGCAGAGTATAGAGTTAACGTAACAAAATGTACCATCCTCCATCATGAGTCCAGGGCACTCTAACTCCCATTGCTCACCGGGTTTAGATAGCGTCCATTTGGTCGAACCACTTCATCTTTTCTTTGATGGTTCTGTAGTCACTTTTAAGTTTTTTTATTTTATTGTATTTTTTTTTACTTTTTCCTACACTGTTGGTAGGTCCGGTGGTAGCCGTGTGCGGCCAACAGCTGAGACACTTCCTCAGAGACTTTTTCGTTTCGCTCATCGTTAATGAGTGGACCATCTGCACCTCGTTTATTGACCATGGCGTGGTTTTGCGCACAGCAATTTTTTTTTCACAATTCGAAAGTCGCGTGAACAAATTATACTGCTATTGCGGTTACTAACTTTAAAACTAGCGGGTTGATGCCGCGTGTCGGAAATCCAGTGTTGCTGGTAGTGACGATTCTCCCTGACCAATCAGTGATCTGCAGGATTTTGATGTCACATGTAGTATCGGCTCAGCTCACTTGGAAAAAAAGTATCAGGTACTATCCACAGACCCCCCCAAAAATTTTTTTTAAAAAAAGCGAGCAAAGTCGAGTTGAGTCGAGTTGAACTGTGCAGTGGAAAAGCCCCATAAGAGGACACTGAAGATTTCAGAAAGACATGAGTCAAACTGGATGCAAATATGTCAAAGAGAGTTCAAATATAGGACACTGATACACTTAGGATAATGGATAAATTACTTAAATTTTAGGATGCAATGATGCTGTAAATTCAATGGTTCTCGAGTAATCCAAAACTCATGCAACAGAATATGATCTCAGCAGGGATCAACTTCAAGGAGACTGTGAAAACAATCACCACATGGCCAGAGACTACAGTGCCATAACAGGTCTCCACTGAAACAAAGCATAAAATGCCAGGAACCTGTTAAAAATGCCACTAAAAGTGACAAAAACTCCCCCGAAATTCTTATGTGTTTTATGTCATGGAATGCAGTGGCTAGACCCAATTGCAGAGTAAAAGGGGATGTATTTATAAAAAAACAAAAGCCAACAAACTCCCACAAGGGGGAAAAATAAAACAAACTACCACGTAGGGGAAAACAAACAATCCAGGGCTGGAGCAGAGGGAAACAGGACCAACCAGACCAGACAAGGCCAATGAGGAACAAACAGGACTGATTACACAAGACCGACTGGATCACACAAGACTGGAAACAAGACGAACTGGCATTGGACAGCAAACACGAGGAGACAAAAAAAAGGGAGAGAATGCAAGACAGAGAGACACATGGCAAATGCCTCACGATGCACGCAACAGGTGACAAAAACAAGACAGTGTGTATGTGTCCCGTGCGAGAGTTCGGCCACACACACACACACACACACACACACACACACACACTCGACACCGTAGACTGAAAAAAACGAACCTCAGCACTACGTGAAGACAGCTCGCAACCCGGGTGCGCAACACAACGTGAGTGCGATGCAAGGCGCACCAGTGTTCGCGAGAGACAGACAAACTATTGCAGTGAGTGCATGCTGCCAAGATGATATTAGCGCGATGCACCCACATCAATAACAGACAGACAAGGAGCATGAGTGTCTGGATCCTGAAACCAAACCAGACAGGAAGTCAGGATCCAGACACCGTGCTCCCGATGTGAAACAAGATGGACTGAAGAGCACATGGCAGGGAACACAATCGAAACCGCCGCTCACACAAAGACAGACACGAAACACAAGACAGACATGGGATGATAATACCACAGTCAAAAACACAGTCTGACAGTGACACGACCGCGACAGTGCACTTCCCCCGGCGTTCCAACATGGGAACGTCAAACAATATATAAGACAGACAAACAAGCACTAACATAAAACAGAACACACACAACAGAAAGGGAGGGAAACCAAAAAGAGGGAACTTAAGGAAAGGGGCAGGGTCTAGTGACCTGGGAGGAGTCATCAGAGCAGAGGCAGGGTCTATGGCCTGGAAGGTGGTCTCAGGGCAGAGGGGACAGTGTACTAGGTGAAGGCTGAGGCAGAAACTCAGGGGGCGGAGCCAAGAAGGCTCAGGCACTGGCCGCTTCAGGGGAACTGCCTCTGTGGCCGTGAACACTAGCAGAGACTGGGAAATGGCCCCTTTGTTCATGAGCTGTGACAAGGGAACCACCTCCATGGCCATAGGCAGTGGCACAGTAAACTGCTCTGTAAACAATTCTGGAAAACTTACTTGTGTCATACACAAAGTAGATGTCATAAACAACTTGCCAAACCAATAGTTTGCTAATATTAAATCTGTGGAGTGATTAAACAAATTAGTTTTAATAACTTCAACCTAAGTGTATGTAAACTTCTGACTTCAACTGTATATAAGAAAACGTATGCTAATACATTGATTAAAGTGTTTAAGTATATGAGATTACTTTTTATATGATAAGAAAACATGAAAACATATACCCTCATTAAGTTAAATAAAATGCCCCTGAAAATCAAATCCAGGTGGCAAATATTGCCCCTTAATTTAAAGTTCGTTTCTGTCTTAATTACAGAGAGTACCTCACACTCTCAGATGTGGTGAGATCTTGGTTTTATTTTATGGAACAAGCATCACACAAATAAAATCACCCCTGATTCAAAAAAGGTCTAATGTACATTTATAAAATGTTAAAATTCTTTAAAAATCTGGTAGGTGTATTTTCATTACCAGGCAAATAATTTTGCTCTCAACAAAAACTCCAGTTAGTTCATCAGGCAAATATTCATGCCCAGTGTTAAAGCTGAATTAATAATTTAAATTTAAAGTAATTTCTCTGCCACTAATGTTACCAAAAAGAAAATTGTTTCAAACAGCTTTCCCCAAATATTATTTCCATCTATCATTAGTCAAACTAACAGATAGTCCCACTACACTGGTTGAGTCAATGCTGCTGTATCAGGTGGTCAGGATGCTCAAACATACAGAGCAATGTTTTGATAGCACCACAATGTTTAAAAGTTTTGAGGAAATTGACCTATGAATGGTTTTCTTATAGTTGTCCCAGCAAATTAAGCTGGGATAGTATAAAGCATCTAACACCTAAAATGTACACACATTAGCATTGATAGTTCCATAGAAATGCAATGTTTTAATAAAAAATCTTGTTTACCTCAAATATTTGCATTTGGTATGAAAGGGCCTTAGCAGTTAAGCTAATATTAGATAACATTTTGCAAATGAAAGAAAATTGGAAGGCAAATATTTGTCATGAAATAAAAGCAACAACAGGCAGTTTGAACCCAAACTCTGAAAGCTCATGAGAGCATTGCTCTTCATTTCCGTGGTTACCCTCATCCATCTTATCTGTGTTCTTCGTAAGACTCAATGAGGACAGCTGAATCAGGCCGCACCCAAGTTATCCAAAAAAGTTTCAGGAAAATAGGCCACAAGGCAGTATTCTGCCCATTCAGTTTGTGAGGAGGGGTTGTGAGAGTAAAGCATGTAGTCCTGTAAGGTAGGTGGGAGAGATAAGTGAGATGAGGGGAAGGAGAAGTGGGGGATAGTGCATGCAAGGAACAAGGACATATGAATTCACAGTGCTATTTTGGGAAGTGCTGGGATAAGGGGGTAAGGATGGATAGAGCACAAACCGCCTGAGGGGACGCTGAATGCTGGGTGAATGGGAGATGGAACTTGGGGGAATGGGGGAGGTTGTCAAGGAACAGAAAATGACTTGGACATCAGGGAGTGGAGAGACCCTAGAAAGAAAATAAGAAGGATGGGAAAAGGGACCATAGAGATTAAAGGAGAGAAGGAAGACACGGCTATTAAAACACACTAAATTTGGTAAGGCAGCACAGATTAAGCCAGTGGCAAAGCTTTAGTATAAGGAGAACATGACCTGCATGGAAGCGAGGACAGGAGCATGTGTGCATGTAAATAAACTTGGGGCATGACAGGTGCTCTCAGCTAGGGCATGTAATGAGGATGCTACCAGATCCTCCGATCCTCTGGGCTTCTCCTTGAGCCATGACAGGTGTCAGGATCATTGCAAGCCTGTGTGTGTGTGTGTGTGAGCAGATCGCAGCTGGTAATGGAGTGCAACAGGGCTATGGTATGTAATAGAGCTGCGCGCACTAGGAGTGGGTAAAAATATAGTTTTTCCGATCAATCGCAATCTTCATTTGATCTGGATACCGGTTCTTAAATCCCAAGATCGATCTTTCACTCAATGCGCAACCCTCTACTACAATGAGAGGAAATCCCTTGCATTTGAAACCAAATATCGTGCCATGTGACTAAAGTGAATATATTTGGCAACTGGCGGGTAAATGATTACATTTCACTCACCAGTAATTGTGTAGTTTAGTCGTGAAGTGATAAGCAGCGAGATCCTTTCACAGCATGTTGAGAGTAAAAGTTAATAAAGCATGTCCAATATGAGATCCACACAATGCATTTGTCATTGAATACTGTCTCTATTAATACCTTTTCTGTTCAAGTCATTTGTTGATCAAAACAACAACAATATTGTTTTTTTTCATTTTAATCATGCATCGCACAGATGAGTTAAAGCCATTAGAGTCCTCTTTAGTTAACATGCGCTAATTTAAAATCTGTATCAATACCCAGCCCTAGCGCACACTCACACATACACAAAGACTAAAATTACTCAAGTAACAGTCTACTATCAGCTCTTCTCCATCTGTTGTGTGCAAAAATGGCACCTGAAATCACTGGTTCTCTGTGCTTTAAAACGCTTATTGCTTTTTACACCTTTAAATAGACAAAACAGTTGAAAGCAATAGAAAAGGTAAGAGGAGAGAGAAAGAGAGAGAGAAAGAGAAAGAGAGAGAGGGGGACACAACGCAGGCATCGAACCTGCGTTCCCCTGGAAGCATCACATCTCCGTCATATTAAGAGCATGTGTGCTACGTCACAGCTATTGTAAAAAATGTTTTAATGTGAAAAATCCAACCCTGAAAATCCAATTACTGTAATCCAAAACTATAGTATCCACACATATATCACTCCATCACACAGTGTGTTCATTAATTTGCTGATTTCTATCATATACACTAACCGATCACTTTACTAGGAACACTTCTACACCTACTTATTTATGCGATTATCTGATCAGTCAATCATGTGGCAGCAGTTCAATGCATATAATCATGCAACTGAGGCTGCAGTGGGCCTACCATCTGTGTAACTCAGCAGGAATCAAGATTTATCAGACCAGGCTATGTTTTTTCAGTTTTTAACTGTCCAGTTTTGGTGAGCCTGTACCCTCTGTAGCCTAAGCTTTCTGCTCCTGGCTGACATAAGTAGAACCTGACATGGTCTTCTGCTGTTGTAGACCATCTGCCTCAAAGTTTGACATGTGCATTCTGAGGTTCTATTCTGCTCATTACAACTGTACAAAGGGGTTATCTGAATTACAGTAGCATTTCTGTCAGCTCAAACCAGTCTGGCCATTCTCCATTGATCTCTCTAATCAACAAGGTGTTTCTGTCTGCTGAACTGCTGCTCACTGGATGTTTTTTGTTTTTGGCACCATTCTGATCAGCTCAAATCTTTATGATTCTGCTGCCACACGATTGGCTGATTAGATAATCGCATAAATATGTAGGTGTACAGGTGTACTTAATAAAGTGCTCGGTGACTGTAGATGCACAGGCAGCTGTTTATTTATGAAGGATTGGACATGTTTAATGGCATTTATCATTTCTTACACATTGTCCATCTCAATGTCGTCTTCTTCCACAGACAGCAGTAGATAGGGGTTGTAGGATGCTGGCTGGAATTTGTGTCCAGTTAAGAAGAAGAAGGTCAGAGTGGCCAGCTCATCCAACAGCTAAGAAAAGGAGGAAATAGTAAATGTATTAATTAATGTTGAATGATTGTACATGTGTTTATTTGTGAAATTTGTGTTTTTCTTTGAATGTTGAAAATTATAAGGGTTTGTAAAAATCCATGAATGGATTTTATTAACAGTTTTATTTATCATTTCATTTATTTAATTGCTGACACTAACCTGAAAGCATAACTTAATGGTGCTAATTGATGACACCTTGGCTGCGTCCAAATTTGTATACAGTCAGAGTGCTGCATTTGATTATTAACATATTTCTCAGCCAGTAAGAAAGTACATTCTTTAGGTATGCAGGTGAGTAGTATGCATACATTCATATGGTAACACGGGTATTGTAAATATATGATGTAGCAACAACCGCAAAAATAATATACTATGGTTTTGTAAAAACACTTTTGTTCAAACACTTACTACAGAAGAATCAAACAGGTAATTAAGACAGAAGAACAAAGCAAGAACCATGCTTTATATTCCCTTAATGAATCCTGTCATAGACTGTTGACATGCATTTGGAAGAACTTCCTGCAGATTTACCTTAGAATTTGGCTTGTCACAAGGACTTATTGCACAAAATGTTGTAAGCCTCTAAGAAAGATTTGCATAAATGAAGGTGAAACAGACTCCAGTCTCCATTAACTACCTTTAATGAAAATATATATACTACCTATTGCTAAAATGATCCTAGTATATTGTTTTGAACTTACATGCATTCAGTGTGAAAGTGGTCCATAGGGATGCATTGTTTTGTTTTAACATCTTTAAAGTCTATGCTTGTTGTGAATTGAGTCTTTAATGCACTTTTATAAATGTTCCGGAAATGTTTTCTGTTAAATTCGTAAAGTTTGACGAAAACTGCTATCACTCACCTGGTAGAGCCACTGCCACTGGAAGGGGACAATGACCTTGATGAGACTGGCAATGATGCGGGTGAAATAAATATAGCATACAATCTGTGAAAGAGAAAGAAAGAGCGGGTAAGAAAAGAAGATAGAGACAGAGGAGTGATACATTTATCTAAAGGATTAGATAAATGTTTAAATTATGTAAGACAAGACATTGAAATGCAAAGAGGCCATACATTGACAAAAGTAGATTTTCATAAAGGAACATTACCAATACTATAATAGACAGATGTCACTCAGGGTCATCGCCCAAATGGTGCAATGAATATGTTGGCATTTGTTAATATCCATGATAATTAAACTCTTTGGGGTGATGCAGTTGAGTGAAATTCACATCAAGGCAGCCTATAATTTCTTAAGTGCAATAAAATCCCATAAAAGTCCTGTATTTATACACAGCCTCTGATGAATGAATGCATTTCAAATGAGACCACTGTCACTATTTAATAAGTCTAGGAGAAATAAGTCTAATAAATATGCCATGACAAAGAGTCAACCCCACACAGAAGCAAGCACCAGGCACGTTTCCATTTGAAAGCTGTGTGTCTGAATGTCTAGATAAGAGTGAGAATGACAGATAGTGAGAGACGGTGTAGTGAATACATACCATCACATAGTAGTGCCTAAAAAGTTTCAGTTGAGCCAGATTGATGGCAGCTACAACGAGAAAGACAAAAAACAAACTATTAAGAATAAAGCAGAGAGTGGACATGTTGTCCTGTAACCTTACATGCTTCAATTACTGTGGTTCTCACTCCTGCTGTGAAAACGGTTAATATCAGTAGGCAATCAAAGTCACATTTTTGTCGAGTGTGAAGGAGAGGCAGAAGATGAAAGTTCTTGGCAGCACTGAAACAATTACTATTTGAGGGGAAAAAAAGAGAGTGGTGACCATCTGGAGAGAACTTTTTTAGGTATCTTTTCAATAAAGCATTATAATTATATGTATAGTAGAAGTTATGTACTGTATATTGTTGCACAACCATGCTTTGCTTTTGTATTATAAGAGTATTTGGTATGAAATATTGTGGCTAAATATGACCAATTTTGTGATTTTTGAGAGACAGCATAATTTTTCCACAGTGGCAAAAATTAGGACACAAACACTGGGGCTATGGGAATAACCTGCTTGATACAGAGTTTTGATCACACACTGCTCGCACGCATAAACCCAACATTATTGGTTGGAAAAAGTCATTGTAAGCATTTTGTAAACAGACATAATAGGGATCACAAAGACTTTAACATAAAGACAGCATGACCTGAAATCACCTTTTTTTCTAGCTACTGCAAAAGTCTGAGACAAAGCACAGCAGGAAGTTGTCATCAAAACCTGTAAAACTCTTTCCATATAGTGTTTTTTCTTAGCAGGGGGTTTAATTTATTTTTTACATATTATAGGATTAAACTACTGGTCTGGGATAATTGTTCGGTCATTTTCCGGCTATATGTTATAAGTTTAACTTGAAGCAAGTAGACTGTCAAAATAAGACAGAATATTATTTCTGTTTAATTATAGTTACTTTTTCTCTCACTGCGTATTTGTTATTTAAATTGATGCTTTGGTAAAAGTATACAAAACAGTCATGCTAATTAGGTGCTTTAAAAACAATTATTAAGCTGGGATACAAGTGATGTAAGCATGTACATTCATGTAAAAACTGCCTCACTAAAATCAGACTTGTCGGGACGGGAGGGGGTTTGGCATCTTCTTCCCAGATGATGGAATTTGCACAGATCCCTTGCTGCAGGGTTAAATCTGTATTTCTATTCCCTGGATTTGGGGGTAGGATAAATCATAGCCCAGGCTGGTTTCTCTGAGCTATGACATTTACAAGCTTCCTGGCATCTGCTGTCACTACAGGCAACAGTGCAAGGTGGCAGAGCACATGCCACAAACAGCATCACTGGCAGGATCAGTTTTTCCACCCCAAAACCATCAAGCAATAAAAGAGAAATTTATCAGTAAATACTTTTACTAGCACAGTCCTAACTAGATGTAGACTGATATATTGGTTTTACCAATTAAACACTGTGACAGTTTTCTTTTTTTTCTTTCTGGGATTTTTGTTGGCACAATATACTGCTGGGATTTTATTTATTTTGGACTCATGTAGCCTCAATGTCTGTGCCCGTCATTCTATAAATTCTACAAATGAATTTGAAAAACGATCGGTCAATTAATCGGTTATCTGCCTTTTCCACCACCTCGTTCAACCTCTAGTCCTTTAAAGTGAGTTACAGTCAAAATTTAATAACTAGTCCTTCACAATGCATCATGGGAGTGTGCCATCACTTTAAGGCACCTTTCGTGGCTTTGTTGTCCACGGTTCTCTGATTGGTGAAGCTTTCTCTGCTGGACCATGGGTAATGTATTTTTTTTTGCCATTAATTACGATATCAAACCCAATTTTTAAACAATGAAGTTGAAATAACGCAGACGATTGCTTCAGTTGAAGCATATACCATTGATGAACAACCTCGTAGCTCAAGGTATGTCTGCCTCTAAAGGTTTAATAGTTATTTTTGAAAGTCAATTCATATGGGATACATTATTGGGATTTTTATTTCTGGAACCATACAGTTGAGCTCTCTGGTGCTCATGAAGCTCAGACACCCAGAGATGCACGGCATCCGGGTGGGACCCAAAATTTCATGTTTAGAGTCTCTTGTCCAATGATAATCGATCTTTCGCTCCAGTGAACTCAATGGGACGTGTATCTGCCTTAGACTCCCATTGAAACACGGCTCCAATGGGGTTCTATGAGTTGTGCATTCACTAACCCCGACGGACAGAATAGAATGAACATCGCAAAAGTGTTGCATGCTATTGCACACTTTTATCACCTAAAATATTGAACTGGGACCATAATTATCTGAATTATTGAGAGATTATATGCAATTTGATAAGCACGTCATTGCAAAATTTTAATGAAATTTTAAGGGAACAATACTTCCCGAGTAGTCTTAAAGCAATCGCCACTGTTAAACTTGTGTTTCAGCTGCATGTCTTGAACTGTGCATTCATGTGCACAATTGAAATTCATGGTGTAAAGACTTATGAATATAATGCAGTTATGTTATAATAAGTTATGTAGAGAACAGCCAACAGTGACAGCTCAAAACTACCAAAGAAAGCATTAGGAAAGTCATTTAAAATGACTTAAATGTTGAAAAAATGAGCAACAACATTCATGGATGATTGTACGAAGCCCCTTAAAAATGGTAGATATGAATTTTGTATGAGATGGTATCATCAATGTTATTTCTGTAATTCTGACTGAAAATTCCTCTGTTATTTCAACATACCTTTCCCATCTGTTGCTGATGCCTCTTGTAAATGTCTTATGGACCTATCAATCCAAAACAAATATTAGACAACATCAAACAAAAGGAATGGCCAAAGTCAACTACTAAAAGATAAAAAAAGCAATAAGAGCTAACCATATATTCCTATGATACAAACATTGGGTCTATTAGTCTAGAAATTATAATTAAAAAAAGGTCATCTGGGCCACATCAAAAGGACAGGCAAGAAGACAACTTACCAGACGACTGGGAAGAGAATTGCCCCGCAGCACAGCAGATCTACCAGAAACAGGATCTCCATCCACAGACCATACTCGCTGGAGCCCTCCTCTGTGGACTCAATAATGATGTATGCCACATTGGCCAGAACCTGATATCACAAGGCCAAAACTGTAACATTACAATCATTACTTCTTGTTATCCTCAGAGGCTAGAAGTACCATATAGTGTAAATATCTGCTAATGTCTTAAAAACATATTTCAATGTTTCATCACACATTTTAGTGCATATTTAGTCACTACACAACACTTTGCAGAAACACTACAATGAGCGGGTGTTTACAAGTAAACAAAAAGACCAATACCTGCAGGGGAATGACAATCATGAAGATCTTCTTGTCCTTATCTGAGAGGATATGCTTGACAAAGGCCCAGCCGGTTCCTATTAAAGCTATAGTAATGAACAACAGCGCCCCCTTTAGTCTGCACAAAACAAAAAGTTTGCTAGTAAATGATGGTACAGGAGACTTTTACCAAAACTCAAATAACAACTTAAATACTTTTTCTTAGAGCAAAAACATATCTGTGCTGTCATGATGATTCAGGATTTTTCTTATTTGACAGTACCGTATTCCCGGCTTGAACTTACAGGTGAGTAATGTAATAGACCACAGCCCAGCCTTCGATAGGAAAGCCCTGATTGGAAATGTAGTAGTAGTCAATCTGTAACATAAGAATATCATGTTTTAAAAAAACAATGTAATGCATAATATCAGCCTGCTTTTTGCTTCATGTACCTAGCTCCAGCATTGTTGAAGACCTTATCTGAACAAATTATAAAGGTTTTGCAAGAACAGTATACTGTTTTTATAGATCAAAGCATGTAGAATGTCATCCCAATCCCTCTGCCTTTAAACCGGTTACTAAAAATCATGGTCAATACAATTGAATGGTTCACAAATGATGCTTTAAAAGGGTAATGACAAGTCTTTTTTTTATTTTAATCTGTTCCTTGAGGTTAAATATTTGGATTTGGTACAGCTTCTCCTTTAAGACTTGACACTAAACGCCCACTCTTATGATTGACTCTTGACTGACCTGCTTGCACCTTGCATCTCACTGCTCACCGCTACTGGGCAGGGCTATGGAATTGATCAGGTGAAGTAGTCGTTGATGTGTTGTTGTGGAGGTAGTCAGATGCAAATGTCTACCACAGTGTCACATCATCTCAATTGGGGCTTTTCCACTGCACGGTACAACTCTTTTTCAACAGTACCAGGTACTTTTTTTAGTACCCCCTTGGTTGAGGTTCCAAGCGAGCAGAGCCGATGCTAAATGTGATGTCAAAATCCTGCAGATCACTGATTGAACAAAGAGACCCAACTAAAATATGATATCAACCCGCTAGTTTTTAAAGTTAGCAACAGCAATAACAGAATCGTTTGTTCACGCGACTTTCGAATTGTGAAAAAAGAAATGGCTGAGCGCAAAACCACGCCATATTCAATAAACAAGATGCAGACGGTCCATTCATTAGCGATGAGCGAAATGAAAGTCTCTGAGGAAATGTGGGAGGTCACGGCTACCTACCAACAGTGTAGGGAAAAGTAAAAAAAAACATAAAAGTGACTACAGAAGCATCAAGGAAATGTGGAAGTGGTTCGACCAAATGGACGCTATCTAAACCGGCGAGCAATGGAGAGTGCACTGGACTCTCATGATGGAGGATGGTACATTTTGTTACGTTAACTCTATACTCTGCTTGAAAGCTTCACTTTATTTAGTTGACCAGCGGAAGCTTGCTTCTAAAACAACCAGGTCAATTTAACTGTTACACTTGTGTAAAATCACCATGCAAAAACTGCTTTATGCAGCAAAATGAGCTCAGAAACGTAAATCGAGTAGAGTTGGGGTGAGTCGAACCATAACGTGCAGTGAAAAAGTGCCAAATGTGGAAACCACCTTGGTTTCAACAAATGCATTTCTTTTTTTGGCAATTTTGAGTTCTCAAACTTACAGTATGTTTTTATAGTTAAATGACCTCTTATATATTAAAAGATCAAGGATTTGATTCCTCATGTCATGACCCCTTTAACCCATCCCTTGATTGATGGTAAAGGGTATAACTAAAAAAGAAAAAGAAAAAAAAAAATGTCCTGTAATATACAGTATATGCACAGATATATATGGGGCAAAAACTCACCGCATGGAAAATAAGGGAAAGTGATTTTGTGAATGGAAGAGCAGCCATCAGCCAATGTATCTTGTAAACATCAGCACTTTAAGACACAAAGCAAGAAAAGTACAATCAATCAAATAAAATCAATAATCTGTTTAACTTATTTTTTAATGTACACAGAAATGTTTTTGCTGCTCTCTACTGGTCATTTTATGTAAGAGGTACAAAACAGTCAAACAGAAAATGTAACTGAAAAATAAATAAGACAAACCTTCTAAATTAGCACTTACCTATTAGTGCGCAAAACATGAACCCACAGGCTGCCAATGAGGAAGAAGAACATGGACATGCAGATGTAAAGTTTAGGCAAAGGAATCTGTCCAGCAGAGAGGTAGCTGTCTGGATTCTTCTCCTCTATGTTGATCTGAAATCATATCACAGTTTTATCTTGCAACAGTTCCACATTATAATCATACAATTGTATGTTAAAAGGCATTTAAACTACCTTGGTGGCTTTTCAGTGGGAGTCGCCAATTATTATACAATTTCAAATATGTTTAGAATTCATGCAAATTGCATATTATAAATTATGGATTGATTTGGTTCTCGATGCAATACAGCATCCCAATTGTACAAAAATATACAATATTTTAACAGTTATGTGAAACACCTGTTGACATACTGCAGCTATTGTGTATATCACTGCGCAGTACCCAGTGAACAATATTATGTTATTGTTTTTACATGTCAGGGATTGTTTTGTAGAGGAAAGATGGCACTTAATGAATTTCCTTTATAAAATAATGTTAATTAAAAATTCTGTCCTTATTATATTATCCAGTATCCATTTGCAACATTGTGAGTATAGACACAGCTGAAGGGGGTTCATTGATGACATTTCATGACATTTATGGTAATTGAGACTCACATCAATGCTGAAAGTCAGCACACCTGACATAGAGTTGTCCTGGTTTATTGGCAAGGAGTAGCAGTTATAGAAATACAAGTTATAAAGGCCTTGCTGTTCGTCTCTTGTGACATTGAAGTGAAACTAAAAAGAAAAACAAGACAGTCAGTTCAGAGTTCACAATTAGGTAAAGGTTAAAAGAAGTAAACTTAGAAACCTTGGAAAATCTTGAAATCAGAGGCTTAAAGAGCCCCGTGAGCTCTAAGCAACAGGTATATCAGTTCTTCCTAGGGCTGGGTATCAAGTTCGATACATTTTAGGCACCGACCGAATTGCCTCAAAACAATAGAGTATCGAAAAATGTCTTGTCGTTCGGTACCAAATTTCGATTTCTATAAATGTTATATAGAGAAACAAGTGGTTAATATCGTCAACGTCAGTGATAAGGATATAGCATGCTAGATGTGCCCAAAACTAAAAGTGCTGGTGATATTCTGTGTTTAGGCATCAAGGGAAAACACTAGTATCAGAAAATGGTTTGAGTTCCAGGGCTGAGAATGTTATAAGTAACATGAAGCGAGCCACAGCGACACCGGGAAAAGCGGTAATGATCCTGAATGTGTCGGAAAAAACAGCAAGAGACTGTCTGAACATTTTGTTTCTCTATATAACATTTATAGAGAGAAATGCACATTCGGGTTGAGTAAACAGACGATGATCTCGGGATCAATGATGGTCAGAGTGATCGACAATGCATTTGCCCATGTCATGACGATATTTGACTCGTTTTCCCATGAATCTATTAAATTATTATTATTAGACTATTTATTATCAAATTAATATTACAAATAATTTGTCCATGGACACAAAGACACACGTTTGAAGAAACACTCTTTATTATATTATTAAGTACAGATGACAGAAAAGATGTATATGTGCATGTATATGTGTGTGACATTCAATTATATACTACCTGTACATCGACTCTATCTATCACAACTGACAAAATCTCTGCTTGTGTGCATGAAATAAAAGATTGGCTTCATTCAAATTTTTTAAAACTTAACATGGACAAAACTGAGATTATTTTTACCGGACCTCCATCACTCACTAACATAATTCCTACTAACTTCACCTGCGAGTTTGCTGGCTCTCACATCAAACCATCTAGTACTGTTAAAAGTCTTGGTGTAATCTTTGACTCCTCTCTATCTTTCCATTCTCACATTAATTCTATCACTAAATCAGCATTCTTTCATCTACGTCGCATCGCTCAGCTCCGTCCCTTCAACAGTATCTCAGACGCTGAAACTGTCATCCATGCATTTATCACATCACGTCTCGATTATTGCAATGCACTTTTTATTGGCCTTCCTGCTAGCTCCATTTCCAAATTGCAATTCATTCAAAACTCTGCTGCTAGAATACTCACCCACACCAAGCGTTCTGCACATATCACCCCAATTTTGCATGATCTTCACTGGCTTCCTGTGGTTTACCGTATCAAATTCAAAATTCTCCTTCTCACTTTTAAATCTCTGCACAGCTTGGCTCCCTCCTATCTCTGTAATCTGCTTCACCCCTACGCACCGACTCGCTCTCTACGATCCTCCGACTCTAGCCTTCTCGTCGTCCCTCGGCATCGCCTTGTTTCGATGGGGGGCAGATCATTCAGTGTTGTAGCACCCAAAATATGGAACTCTCTACCCCGATCACTCTGTTCTGTTAACACTATCTCTGAATTCAAATCCATGCTCAAAACTCACTTATTTGCTGAATGTTATAACTCTTAAGTTGTACTGTTTTTTTTTTTTTTCCGCTGGGTGCTGTCCCATCTACCTAACCTTCTCATTTTCTGTACCTTCACTGTTATCTACCTGCTGTTGTTTTGTCTGCTGTCTTTGTCCTCTGCCTTTATTGTTGCTTGTCTATTGAAAGCGTCCTTGAGCTCTGGAAAGGCGCTATATAAATAAAACTTATTATTATTAAAACGTATTATTATTATGTATGACGCGCTGATATTGAGGCGTGCAGTCTCGTGGAACACGTGCATCTAAGGATCTCACACTTTGTTTCTGCCTTCCGATTTTTATTTTTTATGAGTGCTGCACATGACCTCAGACATCTCAGTTCAGGAAGTGATTTGAGTTTAGTTCACTTTATTTCCACAGAGCAGTTTATTTTGAACGCAACTCTGCAGCCTGTAAAATAATACAAAATGTAAAAAAATACAAAAATACGTTCACCTCCAACAATGATTTATATTTCCGTTATTATTATCATCATTATAATTATAATTTTTACATTTATAATTGTTTTTGTCTTCATTTGTGTAAGTAATTTCCCTCCAGCATGTTTAGATGGATTCTTGCTGACGGTAAATGGAAAGGTGGTTACGTATATATATATATATATATATATTTATCACTTTATTATTTATTTGCTTTTTCGTTTGGAGTGCAATATGAATTATAAAATGTATTTGTTTTTTATATATACATTTTATAAATACATTTTTTAATTTTCAATGCAAAATCAATATAGCAAGAATATTCACTAATCCCTCAGCCTGGAGGTTTCCGATGTAATTGGATATATATATATATATATATATATATATATATATATATATATATATATATATATATATATATATCATGAAAGAGGGAACAAAACGAATGTATTCACACACATGAAATATTTTCCTGGATAACAAAATACCTGACAGGTAGAGAATGCACGGATGAAGCTTCTTTGCCAGAGAGATGTTCACAACTGTTATAAAGCCATCTTTCAAAAAGTTGAAAAACACATTTTAAATGCACTTATTTTTTTTCCAGATTCATTTGAATTTAGAGTTAAAATAAATAAAATATAAAGTTCAAAGTTTGAAATCAAATTGTCTTGCTTTATTGTGTAAGATTAACCCTAACCATGCTTAATGAAATTGATCCCATAGTACCACCTAGCGTCCAACCATCGGTAATACCGGTGTTCGTCGTTTTCCTGCGGAGTTTTTGTTTCTTGACAAAAGTATTTAAAAAAGTAGCGTTTAGGAACCGGTAAAAATGTTTAAGGATATCCAACCCTAGTTCTTCCAGAAGGAAACTATGAGATTATTGTCCTGTAACACTACCATGCTAATATATATATATTATATATATATTATATATATTTTTTTTAATGTTTTTTTTTTTTTATCTAGGCTAAAGTACAAGATGTATGACCTACCTGAAAAGAGTAGACTTGGTCCTTGTTCTGAAGAGGATAGGTATCTAATGCCTTGTTCTGGAACGGAGTTATAAAATTAAAATCAGTTAATTCACAATTAAGAACATTTTAAGACTATGTAAAGTCCTGTGATCCATATTGAGCTATGTTTTTTTAGGCAGGTCTTACCCCAACATCTCGCTTGGATTTAGCAACCCCTGCAAATTAAATGGAGAAGTGAACAGAAAAACTTCACTGAAACTAGACTGACACCAAATATGAATGTGAACCAAAGATACAATTTCTTTACATGACAGGCTTTCTTGTACAATATAAAAGGGAGCAGCTCATAATGAAAGAATGCAACAAAAAATATGACTTTGTCTTGACATAAATGAGCACAAAAAATTGGAGAATGTCCTGGAAAACATCCGGACACAAACAGTAGAATTACACATAATCTCAATAGACTTCCACAATTCTGCCTAGCATTAACTTATCACTTGTCTTTATTTAGGGCAGTTTTTGAGGTAATGCTCATTTAAGTGTTTTGGACAGCAATAAATTTGGTCTAAGGAAATACCCCATGATGTGATTGACAATTCAGTAAAGAGAGACTTACCCTCAGGCTGAGATCCATCATCTGGTGTCTTGTCTGGGACCTCTTTCCCATTCTCAGCCTGCAGTTTTTCCTCTGTGTTTTTAAGCAAGACAGATATAATGTTGGGAATCACACCTGCCTCTGCTGAAGTCTTCTTCCTCACTCTGTGGGTATTGCAAATAAAAGCAGGGCATTCAGAAACTGCATAATATTTCCAGACTGATTTAGATTTTAATGAGAGAAGGTTTAAGTAACAGCTATACTTTTTTTTTCCCTCTCTTTTTTAAAAGCCCACTCACAGTTTATTTTTGAAGTCCAGCAAGAGAAGAACTCCTGCAAAATTACTGCTTGGATCTTTTTTCAGAGGACAATATTCAAGACCTTCATCCTGCATGTTTATAAAAAGACAAATTAAAAAATCCTTTAACTTTACTGAAAGATCATCCAAAAAATGTCAAATTTAACATTAGCTTTAATTTTATATTATACTGTTTGACTCATGTCATACTTCTGAGAGAGCCTTAATTTGCATAGCAAAAACAAAAAAAAAACTAAAAAACCAAAAAAACTAAAAACAACAACAACATTCAAATCATACCCTGTTCATCTATGCAATTAAAGAATCTACAAGCACAGTTATCAAATGTGACACCCAAACTATAAAGCAACTAACAGTAATACATTCAGTTTCATTAAGCATTTAGTTTGCCACAGAAGTTAAATGTATACGATATAAATATAGAAAAATAACATATTAAGTACAATATATTCATATGGACATAAGAAGACGGATGCTCACCAGATATGTGGAGAAGCCATAATTGCTCGCGCGATCTAAACTGAAACCAATCTGTAAAAACAATCACATCAGAAACTGTGAGGAGAACTCGTTTTCGGATTCATTCTGAGGAATAATGTTTTGCATAGAGCGAGAAAGACATGGCATTATTACAATGCATTGAATGAATCTCAAAGCCGACAATGTGGCTGACAGGGAAGAGACTCTCACCGTGGAGCTGTCAATGTTATCCGTATTTCCATGAGAGAAGCTTAGGCTGTTCATACTCATGCTCATGTAACCATCTTTATAAAAGCCGAATGTGTTCAGGTGGACCCGTTGACGGATGTCATCCTAAGACAAAACAAATGTATTTAGCGGCGAAGGAGTCTGAATCATTCGCTTAATGTGGCTTTCACTATCAAAACAAAACGATCAAGACTATGATCATAAGACAGCAGCATCTGTTGCTATTCAGGATCAGTGATGATAGCACAGCAGTAACTCTTTCTGTTTCTATATTTCCGAGTACATTTTAAGTATTTTTCAAACATACCTTAAGAATGAGGTGATGGAGTCGACACTGACTTTCTATGATAAGAGCCATAATAATTGCTTTAATAAATGTAAACATACACCTCTTCCCGGACGCCATGTTTAAAGCCGCTATACAAATAAAAGCAGGTCAATCGAATTATTATTTCCGGCTCACTGGGATAAAAAACGGCGCCCTCTAATGGCAAAGTTGGGTAATCGTACCTTCAAAAGTTTCACCCAAAAATGTAAATGATCTCATAATTTACTCACCCTCATGCCATCCCAGATGTGTGTGATTTTCTTTCTAATGAAGACATGGATTTAATTTAACCACTAGGACAGTAGGATAGTTTTTAATCTCTCTCACAAAATATGCATTGAGAAAAAGAGAAGATACGAACTAAATAAAACAAAAAGGTAAATATCTATGAAAACAGTTGTCATTACAGACTGAGGTGACGTAGCAACCTGTAAGAGGACCATAGTAGCTGTAGTGTACAATAACAGTAGCCGTTTTCAAAGTCTTATGACGGGCCACTTATATTAAAATGGATGGGAGGAATTGGAATGCCCAAACAAGGAGCTCTAAATGCCCAACAGTCAATGGATGTAGAATGGATGTCCCGCCTTTAGATACAGACATATCCGGTCAATCAACTTTTGAATTTGCATTAGCTATACAAGCCAGGAAAATTGTGTTTTGTAGTATAATATGAGGTAAAGAAGCACAATTTGTGATTCCAATACAGTCAAATGTTATTGCTGATTTGAAATATGTTCTTTGATCACAATCTTGACCAAAAATAGTTGAGGTTTCGGTATTTCCCAATTCAAGTAGATCGGAGCAGCACTGTCATGACTGGAAATAAACTCTCGAAAGGATTCCAAAGATGGCCGACAGTGGACTGACTTGCTAATGAGCTAATGATCTGGAGAGTGAAAAACTGCTGGAGTTCAGCTCTGCTCAGGGCCAGGACGCTCTTCTTGCCTACTGCAACCAATCTCATCGAACTGCCTTGGAAGTGAAAAATCACTTGGACTGTTGAAATATGGATCAATATGTTTTTTTTTTGTCTGTTGGGACATTTCATACATTGTGCTCTTTTAAGATATACAGTAAATGTAGGCTGGGTATTTGTTCAGATTTTTCATGGTATCCTTCAATTCCACAGTTTCTATGAGTTTGTAAATGATTGTCGGTGAACAAACCTCTAGTGTAATCAATATTTCCAATAATAACCCACAGGAAATAAAACTCCTTATAAAATTACCAGTGAGCTTCAGACTGATCCCTTTCACTTAGCCTACCCTATGGATAAACTTCAAGACTTCTGTGGACTGTAGACCACCATTCAATGCATTTCCATTCCATTTACACTTAAAACGTTTGTTTTACAGGTTCTGGCAGACTTTCCTCACACCACAGCTGAGTGTTGACTACCTGTTAGATCTTTCCCTGAAATCCAACCTCGCTTCTCTATCGCCCCTTCACTCTTGGTAAATACCAACTATTGCTACTTTTATACATTGTAATCCATGTAATCTGCAACAATTGTTTTATGTTACTGCTACAAACATGCTGCAACCAATTAGATATGTATCTTTGTTATTAAGGGTGTGACGAGATTAAAACGTAACGAGATTTCTCGTCGAGGTGAAAAGTTGTCTTGAGAGTTGTTGTGATGTCAGCGTGATGGAGCGTGAGGGTGAACTTAGTATTGAAGATGCCCCTGCCACTTTTAAATCATTTGTGTGGCAACATTTTAGTTTTCCTGCGGAAATAAGAAACGGCGAAAGAGTGACAGACAAGACGAACACAATATGTAAACATTGTAAGAAAATAATGCCGTACACCGCGGCTAACACGAGCACTATGCACAAACACATACAGAACCACCACAGCTCTCTACTAAAACTAGCTGACCATATCTTAGGCTGTTCTGTGTAGTTAATTTATCTCTTTTTCATGCTTGAAGAAAAAAATTGTTTCTGTACAATTGTTTGTTTTTACAAAAATTGTAGTTTTGAGAGAGCAGTACTTTGATTATGGATACACTTACTGTTTGCATTTAAAGTGTTATTTCTGTTATTTATATATTTATTTTATTTATACTGTTATTTTTTTTTTTATGTTCGATTTGTGGAAAGGAGTTAGATTTCTCATGTGAAATCGTACAGGGGAGAAGCCAGTCGGTAGAGTTTATAGCAAAACATTTTGCAGTGTTTGCATGTCCTTTACTGCATAGAATTCATTAAAATAGAAGTAAAATAACATTCATTACAAGTTGATTTCAAAATGCACCTATATTGTTTTGCATTTAACTGGTCACAAAAAAATAAATATATATATATTATTTACATTTCTTGTTGCACTTAAATCTGTTTTGTATACTATTCTGATGATAGTGAAACTTTGTAATATGGCACTTTTTGTACCACTGTCTCCTTAAGATGATTCGCTTATGTTTTCCTCTTTTGTAAGTCGCTTTGGATAAAAGCTTCTGCCAAATGAATAAATGTAATGTAAATGTGATTTTCAGTTGAATAAAAGACTATTTTCCATTCATATATTTCATCATTGAGGATTTCTTAAAAATTGTTTAAAAATCTCGTCTTGTCTCGTTCTCGTGAACCCAATCTCGTGTCGTGTCTCGTCTCCTGGAGTAAGCGTCTCGTCACACCCCTATTTGTTATATTTCTAAGTTTTACAAATGGCAAATGTTGACCACATGTGCTTATATAGTTGCAATATATTTTTACTGTTGTGGAAATAGTTTGTACACTCTTATTTGTTTCAGAATTTCTGGAGCCTGGAGAATGTGCTCTGTAGGGTCTTTGATGTAAGCTCCTGTAATTCTGTACAGTGTTGTGTCAGTGCCAATCATTGCTGCTAATACTGTATTAACTCCTACTTTTTATGCTTGGCTTCCACCCTCTATGCCCCACAGAATCACCCTAACCGCATCCAGATCTTGCTCGCAGTAGTGAAATATAAAACCAAGCTTCATAAGCCACGCAAGTGTCTGTGTTCTTCCTGGCTGGCATCTCTGGATCCCTCTAAAGGTGGGTCTGATGTACCTAGAGGAATTACAAATTCAAAAACTCTAGTTGTGGGTTATCCAACTGTTTTTGTGGGTGTTCTAAATAATTTTAGCTTTTTGGCTTTTGTGTCCCTGTGGGTGACAAAGGGGAGCTTGAGTTTCCCTGATGACCCAGACACCCCTGTGATAATGGCTGGGCCAGGGACAGGTGTGGCTCCCTTCAGATCTGCTATACAGGAGGAGAGAGCTACTCAAGGGAAGACGGGTGAGGAAAATTGTTTTTGAAAAGAGATGGGCAAACATGTATTTTATTAAAAAGGTTTAATAAAGGGATACAATTGTATAACAGGTTCCTTGCTGAGCAGCCTTTCAGGTTATGTCAATATATGACTTGTTTTACTGTGGATATAGATACTTGTCTACCTGTTACCTCCAGCATCTTCACAAGGTCCTTTGCTGTTTATCTTTTTTTAACACCAAACTATGTTCATCTCTAGTAGTATGATGGCTGTGTGGTCCCATTAAGTTTATACTTACGTTATATTGCTTGTACAGGTGAACGCGGTACCTTCAAGCAGAGCCGGCCCAAGGCATAAGCGAACTAAGCAGCTGCTTAGGGCCCCGGTGGCCACCAGGGGGCCCCAAAGAGCACATGATTTTTTTTTTCTTTTTTTTTGTGATTATACTGTCAATGGACAATGGTAATTATACAAAAACACAATATTATGTTAACGGACTGCAGGATGCAAGCACATTCAGACAGCAAAACAGCAATGTCACAAAAAAGGACATATCCTCTGGTGCAAAGAAAAGAAGAAAACAGAGGAAGAGAAAAAACAGCATGATAAAGGTATGTTAAGTAGCTAGGCTAAGTTACGAGCTAACATTAGCTGGCTAGTTAGTTAACATAGCCTATGTAGCATATCTTCTTTTTTAGGAAAGTTTGATTAAACATCCGTAAATAGCCTTGACATCTTAATATATTATTAGTACAACATATTACTTAGCAAGTTTTAGATTAATGTTTTTGTCTTCTGTGTAAAAATAACTTTCCTGGGTAAATATTTTTGTAATACAAATAAGCTTCTGTTCCATAAACTTGGTACTGATAACTGACAACTTAACATTATTTACATTAGTCTACCATTTTGGGGTCTTTGCTATTATATTCCAATATCATTATGCCTCAATTAGCTAGTTATAGATTAAGAGTTGTTGTTTAGGTGTACAGATGGCTTGCTGCTGTGTATAATAATTTGTGTTGAGAAAATAACATATTTTGTCAAATATGTACTCTTATGAAACTTCCCTAGGTGCACTGTTGAAATATTTTGGACGTGGGGCACAACCAACACCACCTGCCCCAAGTTCCAGTGCTACAGCTGATGATGATTTTTCAACAATATCAGATCATTATATTTATATGGATAAACCATGCCTTTGTTTTTGACAGACAGTTGCATTACCTTCTAATATGACATCTAACATAGCTAGCTTTTATTATTATTTTCATCTTTCATCAGGTCCATCTTCTGCATGCGTGGAGCACTTCCCAACACGTGCATCCACTGATGTGGTCATCTATCCTGTCTGACTCAGAAAGGACTGATCTGGTAAGCAGAGGGCCACTGCCTATAAAGGAAAACTTCACATTCCCTGAAAAACCTGATGGCCGAAGCTTCCACTACACCTACAGAAAGTTAATTAATGGGGAAAAAAGTGGAGCTGCTCACTTATTCAAAAATAAATTATACTGTCTACAGCTTCTGCTGCAAATTGTTCTCTAGGAAGTACACAAAACTGGTAACAGAGGATCAACAGGATTGTCTAAATATAGGTGTGCTACTGTTACATTTAAAACCGTAGAAGGGTAAAATCATGCCAGGCAGACATTGGTATGTTGTAAGCAACACAGCTACAACTAATACAATTGATAAGGGGTGTGTTAGATTTATAGTGTGCGAATAATCAAGCATTGACAATATTCAATCATATTGGCGGCACAATCATTTATGGGGCTTAGGGCCCCATAAAGGCTTGGGCCAGCCCTGCCTTCAAGCATTTGGAAATTGCTGCCAAGGATGAACCAGTGTTGTGATCCACAATTCTGAGGTTTTTGCTGATTTCTTTTGATTTTCACATGATGTCAAGCAAAGTGACACTGAGTTTGAAGTTAGGCCTTAAAATACATCCACAGGTACACCTCGAATTAGCCTATCAGAAACGAATTGGCTAATTTTCTAAAGGCTTGACATAATTTTCTGGAACTGATAGCACTTATAGGCACAGCTAACATTTATGTAAACGTCTGACCCACTGGAATTTTGATATCGTCAATTAAATAGTAAACAAACTGTCTGTAAACAATTGTTGGAAAAATTACTTGTATCAAGCACAAAGTAGATGTGCTAAATGACTTGCTAAAAACTATAGTTTGCTAATATGAAATCTGTGAAGTGGTTAAAAACTGAGTTTTAATTACTTCAACCTATGTGTATGTAATCTTCTGACTTCAACTGTAAGAACAGTTGTGCTCATGACTACTTTTCAACATATTTTCTTTTCTCATTTCATGTATATACTAACATATGTATGGTTGTGCTACAGCATTTATGTTTGTATTAGACTATATATAAATGAGCATTGCATATGTAAAGTGCAGAAATGAGCTATATTTACATTTTCATCTAGGAATGCAAAGCACATGCCCACAGGTGTATGTGATGCACTGAAAGGGATTTTTGAAAATGAGGGGGGCATGTTTGAAAATCAGACACAGAAAATATTGGATTCCATGGAGAAAGCCAAGTGCTTTCAGAGTGAAACCTGGTCCTGATCTCTCCCTTACATTCCTCTTATAGCCTTAATAACCCAGTGTAAAAGAGAGCTTGAATAGTGTTTTATACTGGTAACTCTTGACTCTTCCACCAGGTTTGGTCAATCCGACCACTCTCCTTCCAAGCAAATATACCTTTGCTTTGGAAATGTAATTGTGGATCCTGGTACCATAACTGACCAGAATATTATGCATTATTGGCCTCTGACTCAACATTTTATTTAATTGAATGACAAAGTGATAATGGTAATAAATGGTATTCATTTGTAATGTTCCCTTTAAATCTTGTTTAAATAAATCTTAACTGAAATAGAGGAACTGATTCTTTGTATTACCGGTATGTTATTTTGAGGGCAAATACACATTTAGTCCAAATTGACTAGTATATAATGAATCTACTCTATACAATAACTACATTTTCATTCAAAGACCGTTCCAAAATATTATTTTATTCAAGGCAAAACAAAATGTGTTCATTTGAGAGTTGAGTCAACAGCTATAAAATATAAGACCCATTCTAAAATGTAACATTAACTTGTATACTCAACTTCTCATAATTTATTAAAAGGTTTTCCTTCACAATGTTCAAACCCAAAGATACATGCTACACACTGTTTTAACACGGTTTAACTTCTTAAAGGAACGGTTCACCCAAAAATGAAAATTCTCTCATTTACTCACCCTCATGACATCCCAGATGTGTATGACTTTTTCACAATAAGTCTTAACACGAGTAGTTTCTTTTGCAATAATGATTTGAAGCTTGATTACAATGAACACATGCATCAAGCATCAGGAAGTGTATAGTTTGAAATAATGATTGTGTCAAGAGACTGTAAAGGCAAGATTTACAATGAAAGAGGAGTTACATTTTGGTTTGTTCTCGCCCAAAATCAATTGGATCACTTCAAAAAACATGGAATAAACCACTGGAGTCATTTCATTTCTTTTATGCTGCCTTTATGGGCTTTTTTAGTGCTTTGAAGTTTTGGACACCAATCACTTGCATTGTATGGGCCTACAGATTGGAAATATTGTTCTAAAAAAAACTTAATTTGTGTTCTGCTGAAGACAGTCATACACATCTGGGATGGCATGAGGATGAGTAAATTGAGAGAATTTGAATTCCTTCAAGTCTTCAGGATATCCACTTTTTAACACAAGAGGTGTGATGTGCATTGATTATATTTTTTCATGATTGTTTCTGCCTTACATGTTTTTTTTTTCTGTCTGTAATAAAACCCTACATACCCAGACTTTGCACTGAATATCAATTGGAGTGTAAAACTTTTAGCCACTTTTGTATTTACTCATGATGGCTATGAATCAGAGCTGTAACATTATCTATGTTTTATATATGGTTTAGAGGTCAACTTGAACCTTCCAACTTACTCTCCTTACAAACTCAAGCTCCCACAGTCATGTTTCAATCTTGTGCTATTTAAATACAGCATTCACATTGGCAGTAATAAGTAGCCTTGTGTAGCTAACATAGATTCTACACGATTTAATCTCACATTCATTGGCTTTTAAACATACAGGCACACACTCGATGCTCGCAGCTATCTGAGAGCGAGAGTGTGGACCTGATAGATCTCCTCAGGGAAGTTCCGCTGCTGCTCCTCAAAGATGATGTTGAGTCCTGCCCTGGCCACTATGTTGTGTAGTACATTCAGGTCCCGACACACGCTGCTGTCCACATCATCAGGTATTACACCTTCATACGCAACATTATCCTTCACTACAATGAGGCCATCTGGACGCAGACCGCTCCGGCAACGCCTTAAAAATTCCACCAGATGGTCATCAGTCAAGTGGCCTAGAGATACATGGAGGGACTTTACACACTTATTTGTGTTTGCAAAACATGATAGAAGTTTCATCTGGTCATAGTTATTTTTCCATGGGTAATAGTTAATAAATAATTCTGTCACATCAGATCTACAGGTAGATGGTTAACGTAAAACAGTATTAATAAATGCTTAACATGACATTACGGATGGGCATAACAATAAAAAAAAAAAAAAAGATAAAAAGATAATTTTATATCACAGTTATGGTATACATCACAATATAGTTATTTTAGCTGAAAATTTAATCCGCAGTATTTCATAAATAAGTTTAAAAATAGCCACGTGATTTATTTTTAAAATCCAGTCAATTAAATCCTTAACAAATACGTAGAGATTATTTTCATTCAAATCTTTATGGAAAGAAAACATAACAAAAAATAGTCTTGCATCAGTGCAATAACATCAGATTCACATAATGTGAATGTAGTTAAAGACAAAACCAAAACTGTAATGCATTATAAATATGACTGGATGAACCATGTTTGAAGGCATTGTAAAATAGCAATATAGACAGTCCTGTGAACAGATATTAATTTAATTCTATATGAATCCACCAAGCAGTGATGTTGCTTGGCAGCAGTAACCAACCTTCTTCGTATTCACACCGGATGTGAGCGGATCATCACAGTGCGTAAAAAATAAATTTCTCTCTCTATATTAATAATAGTTTCCAGCTTGGTATCGGAAAATTCTGATTGTGTTGTCCAACAAAGACAAAAATGACAAATTAAATTTCTTACCAATCACCCACTGAATCCAAATGACATCATAGCGTTCTGGCTGGGGCTGAAAGTCCTGCAGACCACAGCAGAAATAGTTCTCCACCCTCTTGCCCTCATCAGCCAGATATGTACGAGCTTTATCTAGGAACTCCTGAGTGACGTCCACTAGGTCCACCGTCCGGAAGAGTGGCAGGAGCAGTTGCTTGGTGATACGGCCAATTCCAGCCCCACAGTCCAGAGCACAGCTTGTCCCAGTTTTACCCTGGCCTTCCTTAAGAAATAGAACAAAGCTGACCCCAAAAATCTATTTCATGTGTTTTCACTTTAGGTTTTGAAAAGCTTACTGACCTAATTTCACTCGACCTAAACTTACACACTACTTACTCTTTTTTTCAAAATACCTCTCAAATAATTAGTGAACTAGACAAATAATAGAATGCCATAATATATACTATCAGGGCTCAACAAGAAGTATGGCTTGCAGAGCAAGGCCAGTGTAAGGGAGTTTAGGACTAGTTGGCAGAACTATCACTTGCCCCAATGTGCTGTGTTGTCACTAAATGTTACATCTTGTGAATGTGTTTTTATGTCTTGAAACTTAACCTCCTGAGACCGGAGCATGACTGCTGTGTTCATTTTCCATTACCCTGATTGATTTCTAACTATTAGCACCAAATAAACATGCATAAATATTAGGGCTGTTGATTTGACATGTTAATTCAGTGCGATTCATTTGACAAAAAATAACATAAAAAAAAAAAAATGTACGCAATTAATCGCAGCATAATAAGGAAGATTCCTGAGAAATGCAAGCTTGTAATGGCACCCGTTTACTCCAGATGGCAGTAAGTGAAATTTCAGCTGTATGAGCAACGCACAGTTTATACAGTGAAGAAAACAACCCACAACACGTTCTTGCGTTCAAAACACTTGAAGGAGCGCAAATGCGAACTAAGGGATCTCAAGATGTGTTTAAAGATTGAGTATTAAACTATATTTAACTTGAAACCGTGAACTAAACATTTTATGTTTATGATGCAACACACCCAAGAAGCTACACAAGCATGTCTGACGCAAGTGTAGATTGACGGGCTCTTAAACAAGCCCTCACAATAAATTGATTGACAAATTCACTTGTGAAATGAATTGCTGTGAACTGTATGCCAATGTCTTATGTTCAATAATATGGTAGTAAACAATACATTGTATTCTAAAGCTGCTTTTTGAATTGTCTTATCAATGATTAAGAATGGAATGCATTTTAATTATCTGAATATATATATATATATATATATATATATATATATATATATATATATATATATATAAAATTAAATATTTAAAGATAACTATGTATAGTTATATATTGATATAAATATGTATAATCTTTATATATTGAATTATATTTATATGAGGGGCTTTCTCAGCAAATATTTGTATAAGCGATTAATCGGGACACCATGTAATTAATTCGATAAAAAATTGTAATCAATTGACAGCCCTAATAAATATACATATATACATACATATACAGTTGAAATCAGAAGTTTACATGCACTTAGGTTGAAGTCATTAAAATAAATGTAAACACTCCACAGATTTAATGTTAGCAAACTATAGCTTTGGCAAGTCGTTTAGGACATCTACTTGGTGCAGAGTGTCTTGAACTAAGATCAGTCAGTCTAAATTAAATTATGTGTTGAGAAATCAAAATATAATGTACGTGCATGAGGATTCAAAATTTCTGTGATGTATTGAACTTTTTTGTTGTAAACTCTGCTGATTTAAACTAAATCACCAAGGTGACATTATCTTACTTGCCAACATCACTGGTTTATAAAAATCAACAAATTTTTTTTTTTTTAAAAGAAAATACATTTATTTTTGTGGTGGGGCCTGTGAAAATGTTGGCAGGACAATTAAAAATCGAAATATGTTGAGCCCTGATTATTGTAGGAATAATCTCACCCCAAGGAATTCTTGGAGGAACTTTTTGGAGCCATTAATGTCAATGCTGGAAATGGTGCCATAACCTCCCAGCATTCCATCCACAGTGGGCGGGACTTCCCTCCAGTAGTGTTCTGCCTTCGAGTAAAATACTGTCTCGTCCTCTATTAAATGGTCTTCCATCTTTGTGCAACCCCTGACCACAGACAAAAAGAGGAGGTTGTTTTATTCTTCTTCTTATTATTATTATTATACCACACATCTGAGATAAGTTGACCGTTACCAATAATGGAAAGCCCATTCTGGGTTTTTGGCTTGTATGCAATTCTAAAAAAAGGAGTCATTCCTAGAAGCAGTTGGGTAGTTTACATTACAAGGACATTAACAGTGTATATTTAGATACTGTGACTGGTTGCATTTCTAAAATGTCACTATTTTCAACAAGCTTAGTTGCACTTCACTTAAAGCTACACTATGTAACTTTTGGCCCTACAGTGGTTAAAAAACTAAAATGCATGCGTCTTGTTTTGGTTGTGCTTCAGCTCTGCACGGAGGAATGTGGTTCGAGGCACTGGTATATACGTGGATACAGGACATCTTATCAGAACTAATGGACAAATAAATAATGAAAGAAAGGAAAAGATGGATATCCGAAAACATCTGAGCAGGTAAGTGCCATATCTTATGCTGTTGTTATGACTTATTGGAAACATTTGGGTTTTGAAATAAATGATGTTGCAACATTTGTTAAAAATAGACATAACAATTGCTAGTCTGATAAGGTCAAAGGTGTAAAGTTTTTATAACTGCAGGATATTCTCGCCAAATAGACCATGGTAGTACTAACTTATATATTGTCATTGTTACCAACCAGTGGCCAACATAATTTCAAGACTCACATGTCCTTGGCAAGCCTAGGACTAAAGGATTTATTTATATAAATAATTGCTGTTATAAAGAAAATATAACAGTGTGTGTGTGATTAAACAACTATAGATAAACCAGATCAAAAAAAGCAAACTCTGGGTCAGTTTTAAATCCTTTCAGATCTCGGAGTTGTCGCCACCTCTGAAAAGCCAAGCCGATGTTGAATCAGGTTTTATTACGGACTTTGTCGCTTTCTCTTTGTTTGTAGACTCTGTTCTGTTCAGGTTTCTTTGTTTTTATAAAGTGGTTTCCTGGAGGTTTGCCGTTTTGAAATGATCCATGGTCAATTTTTCTCGTTCGTTGTGACAAACTTTCACGTTTGGTACTCCCATGCCACAGACGTGCTTCTGTAGCCAAATCTTATTTTCTCTGTGTACAAATATTACGTGAACACGCACGGGTGAATGACGCATGTATGCAATTTCCTGTGAAATCCCTAATGACAGGTCTAAAATCGAAATCATTAGTATAGGTTTATCAAAGTGTATTTGGGTAAAGACATGCTTTGGAAGTTGGATTTTTGCTGCATTCTCATTAATAACATTTGGTTGTTTTTTTGTTTGTTTTTTTACATTCAAGTATAAATGTAAAATATTCTCTAAAGTAATGTCATAAAGCTAATCATGCAAGAATTTGAAAAATATATTTTAGATTAGGTATTGCATGTCACAATGCTTGACGTGTCGTGTCAATTGCCCAGTTACTACATGGAAATGTTGTTCATTAATTAATATCTAAATGCATGCATCAATCAGTTTTAAAACCCCAATACTATAAACTCCACTGCTATTACAACAATACAATTTATTTAGTGAAAGGTTAAAGAACCAAAATCGGTTTTCAAATCGAAGATATAGTTTACAAATGTTCAAACGAACAATTTAAACATGATGGAAGACATTCAGAATCTACCAAGATCCACACCATATAACAAACTGTATATTTTCAACAATTAATGAACGGGATCTGTGTAACAACTGCGTCTATTTTAACCTTAACTCGCACTCATTACTGGATTTACTGCACTTAAAAAGGTCATCCAGTCTTCGTGCTGCCGTTAAAGGTGTCTTGTCGTTTACCTATATTTGGTGGTGACGAAAAATTACACGTGTTGACACACACACGGCCAGATGTAAATCACATGCTTTTACTGAGTCTGTTGCCTCCACAGTTTGTTTCGCAGTTATTCGGAAAATTAACATCGACTTACCTTTGCTTTCTTGCCCTCGCTGAATGTCGTGCCTTAATATCGCTCATGTTACGACTGAACAACTGTTACTGTACCACAACTGCCGCATGAAAGCATTTCTTACACCTCCTGCTTGACCAGGGCATAAATACTGCCCACCGCACGTCATTTCCTTATTTGAGTAACATCATGGTTCCTTTTGGCGAGATGTTTTTCATTTGTCTCCATCTTGTGGCTGCTTCACTAGATGGGTGATACGTTTTCTTTTCTTTTCTTTTCTTACGTTTTCTTTTCTTTTCTTACGTTTTCTTTTCTTTCTTTCTTTCTTTGCCTTGTTGTATATCCAGATATCTAGTTCATACAATGTTTTGTTTATATTCTGTCAGAAAATTTCAAAACGGCAAACCTCCAGGAAACCACTTTATAAAAACAAAGAAACCCGAACAGAACAGAGTCTACAAACAAAAAGAGAAAGCAACAAAGTCCGTAATAAAACCTGATTCAACATCGGCTTGGCTTTTCAGAGGTGGCGACAACTCCGAGATCTGAAAGGATTTAAAACCGACCCAGAGTTTGCTTTTTTTGATCTGGTTTATCTATAGTTGTTTAATCACACACACACTGTTATATTTTCTTTATAACAGCAATTATTTATATAAATAAATCCTTTAGTCCTAGGCCTACACAACAATTGGCGACTATGGCGAGCCTTCCCACACCGGCTCCATTTCTACCATGCGGCGATACTCTACCGATTCCATTCTGCACGTGGAGAAATTGTTTTGAGAACCTTATGCTGGCTATTGACACATTGGGGGCTCCTGGACAGATGCTCGCAGACGTGCAGTCCTTCTTCACTACTTGGGGTCAGAAGGACAACATATTTTCTATACACTCCGAGATACAGGTACGACATGCGACAATGGCATTGCTGCTCTGGAATGCCATTTTACCCCTAAAAGTGAATGTGGTTGTTGCCCGTCATCAGTTCAGACAGAGAGCACAAAATTATTACTATCTCACAATATCTTACAGCATAGCGGGAATTAGCAGTTAATTGTGCTTTTGGGACTGTTGCGGATGAAACGATCAGGGATCAGCTCATTGAAAAGCCCTATGCTACAGCAGTATGAGAAAAACTGTTACTGGAACAGCCTGCCTCTCTGGATGCAGCTGTGACTATTGCTTGCCAGATTGAACAGGCTTTACACAATGCTACTGTACTTTGTGATTCAGCTCCAATTCACGTGGTGAGTTCAAAGACACGTCATCATAAGCAGGGTAAACCTAAATACGTGGTAGATAACACATGCTGAGCGCATCTGCGAAAGTGCAACGTACTTGCTTCAGATGCGGTTCCACTCAGCACTTAGTGAATGCTTCAGATTGCCCAGCAGCTAAGGCGAAATGTAATACATGTGGAAAAACAGGTCACTTTGCGAAAGTTTGCCGTTCACCTACACTAGTGAGTGAAGTTCTTCCTGAAGTACAAATATGCCATACGAAGAACTCTTACCATGCCGTTGACAGAATTATTTGCTCAGTGCACCATCGCTACAGATACAGGCCAGTCTGCTGAAACTGAATTCATAGTTTCCTGGTACAGTAAATTCATTTAGAACTTTGCCACGGTCGTGGAGCCGAAGAGAGCTTTACTGGGAAATTCGACGGACTCACACTTCGAATGGACCACTGAAGCAGACAAATGTTTTAGCAACCTGAAAACAGTGCTTGTGGACAGCCCAATTCTGTCTCTTTTTGATCCTTCTCTCCCAGTTATCGTGTCGACAGCTGTGTCAGACTACGGACTTGGTGGAGTGCTGTCACAGTTTCAGGAGGACAGCATTGAACGCACTGTTGCTTTTGCTACAAACACCCTCACGGCTGTGAAACTGAAATATTTTACAGTAGAGAAAGAGGCCTTAGCATGTGTGTTTGCTGTAGAAAAATGGAGACCATACTTATGGGAATACCATTTTACAATACACACTGATCATAAGGCTACTCTGCTCCAAAGGACTTGGTCGTACTGGAATGAGAGTGGTACGGTGGTCAGCTCGGCTACTGTGTTTCAAAATTAGGGTGTGTATTGTTTATCAAGAATGCCTTTACCAGTTACTGCTGAACAGGAAGAAGAACCTGAAATGGTTTCTGCAGTCTTCTCTGGCCTGCATTCTTATCCATGGAAGAATTTAAATTGGCTTCAGAAGCCTGTCCTGAACTTAACTTGCTTAAGACACAAATGCAGGCCGGATGACCTCATGATAAGAAGGATATTAACCCAGCCTTAACCCCATACTTCTTAGTTAGGGATGAATTGTCCTTACAGGATGGACTGATTAGGAGAGGTGAGCATCGGTTCCTTGTACCTGCTTCCCTGCATGCCCCTCTTGTCAGCCTACCGCATGAAACTCATCAAGGTCTAGTCAGAACTAAACAAAGACTTCGCGAATTGTACTGGTGGCCAAAAATGGACACTTTAGTGCATACTGTTATTGCTAATTGCTTGCCATGCCAGTTAAATGACAAAACTGCACCTGACCCTTTGCAACCTATAGACTTACCAGATGGTCCTTGGCAGAAACTTGGACTTGACATTGTCAGACTTATTCAGAATGCCGCACCTTGATGTTGCTTTGCTATCTTCTAAGTGGACTACTATAGCAAGTGGCCGGAAGTGGCACTTGCTCTCAAGTCACCACAGACGTGGTCATTTCCTTTCAGCATTCTATTTTTGCTTGTGAATGTAACCCCTTGTTTATTGTTACAGACAATAAACCTCAATTTTGTTCATCTGGCTTTGCTGAATTCCTGTCGGAAAGAATGGACTAAGGGGGTGATGTTGTGTCCTGTGTTAAACAGTACAGGGCACTCCTGGGTACTAAGGAGGAGAGAAAATGGATAGAGAGAAGAACAGAGTAGGAGTAGTGTTATGAGTTAGTTTTGTTACAGAAAAGAAAAAGGTACTTCTGCCTCATCATGCTTATTTAAGAATTATAGGTTTTCTCCACCCAACTCCTGCCTACTTTCTACACAGAAGTTGTCAAGCCTGAAGGGAATTAGCCAATTAGCTTCTGATAGGAGGTGTACTGAATTGGAGGTGCACCTGTGGATGTATGCTACCTTCATACTCAGTGCCCATTACAGTTGATTTCAGAAGTTTACATACACTTAGTTTGAAATAATTAAAACAAATTTTTAACCACTCCACAGATTTAATATTAGCAAACTTTAGTTTTTAGCAAGTCGTTTAGGACATCTACTTTGTGCATGACATGAGTAATTTTTCCAGCAGTTGTTTACAGACAGATTTGTTAATATTTTATTGACAATATCACAATTCCAGTGGGTCAAATTTTACATACATTACATTAACTGTGCCTTTAAGCAGCTTGGAAAATTCCAGAAAATTATGTCAAGCCTTTAGGCAATTAGCCAATTAGCTTCTGATTGGAGGTGTACCTGCGGATGTATTTTAAGACCTACCTTCAAACTCAGTGCATCTTTGTGACATCATGGGAAAATTAAAAGAAATCTGCCAAGGCCTCAGAAAAAAAATTATGGACCTCCACAACACTGGTTCATCCTTAGGAGCAATTTCCAAATGCCTGAAGGTACCACGTTCATCTGTACAAACAATAGTACGCAAGTATGAACACCATGGGACCACGCAACGATCATACCACTCAGCAAGGAGATGCATTCTGTCTCCTAGAGATGAATGTAGTTTGGTGCAAAAAGTGCAAATCAATCCCAGAACAACAGCAAAGGACCTTGTGAAAATGTTGGAGAAAACAGGAAGACAAATATCTATAGCCACAGTAAAACAAGCCCTATGTCGACATAACCTGAAAGGCTGCTCAGCAAGGAAGATCCCTCATCTCCAAAACCACTATGAAAAGCCAGACTACAGTGTGCAAGTGTACACGGGGACAAAGATGTCCTCTGTTCTAACGGAACAAAAATTTAACTGTTTGGCCATAATGACCATCATTATGTTTGTAGGAAAAATGTGAGGCTTGCAAGCTGAAGAACACAATCCAAACTGTGAAACGGTGGGGGTGGCAGCATCATGGAGTGGAGGGACTGGTGCACTTCACAAAATAGTTGGCATCATGAGGAAGGAAATTTATGTGGATATATTGAAGCATAATCTCAAGACATCAGCCAGGAAGTTAGAGCTTGGTCGCAAATGGGTCTTCTAAATGGACAATGACCCCAAGTATACCTTCAAACGTGTGGCAAAATGGCTTAAGTACAACAAAGTCAAGGTATTGGTGTGGCTATCACAAAGCCCTGATCTCAATACAATAGAAAATTTGTAGGCAGAACTGAAAAAGCATGTGTGAGCAAGGAAGATTACAATCCTGACTCCATTACACCAGTTCTGTCTGGAGGAATGGGCCAAAATTCCAGCAACTTATTGTGAAAAGGTTGTGGAAGGCTACCCAAAATGTTTGACCCAAGTTAAACAATATAAAGGCAATGCTACCAAATACTAACAAAGTTTATGTAAACTTCTGGAAATGTAATGAAAGAAATCAAAGCTGAAATAAACCATCTCTCTACTATTATTATGACATTTCACATTCTTAAAATTAAGTAGTGATCCTAACTGACCTAAGACAGGGAATGTTTTCTATGATTAAATGTCAGGAATTGTGAAAACAGTTAGTTCTGGTCCTCGAATCTGATTGGAAGAGAGACCTTCCATGAGTACGGATGGTATCACACCATCAGCACTTGGACGCTTCACTGTGTGAATCACTCCACTTGTGTTTGTGCAGTTTTAAACTAAAGTGTAAGAGCAGTGCAGATGTGTTAAAACTATATGTCTCTTTACATTTAATATAGTAATATTACATATTTTAGCCAGCAGGTGGAGGCAAAATAAAATTTTTGTGTGTAATATGAGCCAGTTGGTGTTATGAAGTGAGTCAGCATTTGTCAGTGTTTTCATTCATCAGCACTCTGTGATCGCTCGTATTACTACTTCATTCTAAGACTTGCAAATAGCTTTGAATGGCTTTTAAATAACAACTTCAGCATTAAGGCTCATCACAGCGAGACACAACAGACCGATTAATTACACAAACTCAAGGTGCTTACCTCTTACCGGAATTTCCACATTGGAGAGGACAATTTGGTGGAGGAGATCACAGTTTCTATAGAGAAAGTCTCTTGTGCACCAGCTACCGGGAAATAGGGATGAGGAATACCCCTGCTCTGACAGATATTTTTCCACTGAGAAGGATGAATTTCACCCAAATTACGTACTTTTCAGTACGTACTCTCTCTCTCTCACACATACAAACACACTTGTTTCTCCTATAACATGTAAACAGCCCAAGCCATGATACTAGTAGCTCTAAAGTGATGTTTTTGAGAGACTTGGATGCATCCAAGCCTTGTTTTGAACTAGCAGATTCTGATTTGTGGCGCAAGAAAATTCCATGCACAAATGCATTTTTTATGATCGTACACAGTTTTTCCTAATATTTTAAAATGTACTTGTTCATTGAACTGTTGTATATAAGCAATATCTCAATATTTAAGATATATTGTATATATATTTTTTGTATCACCTGGTTTATAGGATAAATAAAATGAATAATTTTAAAAGGAAAATTCCTTTTCTTTGTTGGTAATACAATACTTTAGGGTGATATTCCTTACAACTTTTCAATTAATGTGGTCATATCAAGAATTCCAAAATAGTGAAGAAACTGCTGTAACTTTGTCACATGTTTTGATTTTCCTGAAATGCTCTTAAATTACCCAAATACTGTATGTTTTCTGTTAGAATTTTTATGTATTGGAAGTACTTTATTAGTGTATACACACAATATTGCCAAAGCATCAATAACTACACAAAAGCAAAGGTGACAATAAATTAAAATAAGTTGCCAGTAATAGAAATGATAATTATAATAGACAATAAATGCATGAAATTAAATAAAATTAAATAAATATTCAATAAAAACATGTTTCTTTTTATTTAATATATATATTAACGGAATACATGTTATGGGATTATATATTTAAATACAAAATATGAGTAACTGTATTCCACATTTAGTTACAATTTAAATAATTGTTATTTAGAATACAGTTACATTCAAAAAGTATTTTGAGTACTGAAGAGATTGTTGCATTTTATTGTAATTTGTTTAATTTAATATTTATTACATTCAGATGGAAAACATCTATACATATAAATGATGTGATCTAAAGTGCATTTGAACAGCGGTGAAACACTTTCTTATGATGTGTACACGTACACGCACGTACATTCATACGTGCAGACAGAGAATTAAGTTTGAAGTAAGTTTGGAGCAAAACAAATAGAAATTTGTCAGCTTTACGCTAAACTAAAATGCTATTTCTAGCCATTTTACATGCACATTTTACCAGGCATGATCATATATTTTATCAAGAAAATTCACGCTGGATCATAATTTCTTTTTTTCTAATAAGACCTTTTGATATTAGGGCAAAAATCATATTCTTGATAATTTTTTTGTATTGTTTTCCTGTAAAAATATCTAAAAATCCTTAAAACAAGATACATTTGATTGAACTTGTTTTAGAAACAACACTGCATAAGATATTTAGTTTTTTCAGAGAACGCATTTTTAACATGAGTTTTTATAATCAAAACAAGTGAAAAAAAATCTACCAGTACTGAAGAAATAATCCAAGTATTTAGAATATTTTACTGACCTTGAGTAATCTAACGAAATATGTTACAAATTTCATTTTACAGCATGTATTCTGTAATCTGTAGTGGAATACACATCAAAACGAACCCTCCAAACCCTGTATCTGAGTAATGCAATATTTTCATTGACTGCTTTTTCAACTTTTAAATTTGCCAGCCTTTTATTATCTAAAATATAAAATATTCTCATTGCTTTCTGTTGCTCCCGTTTATGCATGTCTCTCTACACCCACAACCCCAGTATTCACTGTTCTCTTCACAATCCCCTAGGTAGCTCATCTCTTCTCTGTCTGCTCACCCTATTTCTAGCTCTCTTCCCAGCCTAGCTTGCAGGGTACACAGATGATGACTCAGCACACTGCGTGTCTGCATCCGACAGCCTGAAGTCAGTCGATATTTAATCTGATCTGCTCTCTTTCACCATATCTTCTTCTGTCTTACTCCCTCTCTCCCTCCTGACACCTTTTACACTCTCATTAGAATTACAAAGAGGCTGGAGAAATGGAGCGGAAATCAACACATTTGAATCGTTCTGAGTCAGCAGAACTAGCCGACTCTTCTCAGCACCTGTCTCCGCCTATGTGGTCCTCTCTCTCTTTCTCTGTGTCCTCTCTGCCTTCCTCCATTTGGATTAACCCCTTTTCCCCCTTGTCCTTTATTGAATATGTTCAACAGCATATTCTCAGCTTAGACTCATCCTAGATCATTGCTCTTCCATGAGTTATGTTTTTTAAATGCATAGATGATTTTGAAGCAAATGACTAAGGACAGAGAATGTAACTTCTTTGATATTGATTATCATTTAACAACCTGTAGATTTACATGTATGCATTTAGCAGACACTTTTATCCATATTTTGTATTCAAGCTATAGATTTATGTTTTGGTGTGGCTATACTAATGAGGACTCTCCATAGACATAATGATTTTTATACTGTAAAGATTATATCCCCTAAACCTAACAGAAACCTATTTCTATTTTTACATTTAAAAAAAAAAAAAACAACAACATTGTTTAGTTTGTTTAATAAGCCATTTTCCTCGTGGGGACCGCTGTCTGGGCCCCACAAGGTAGGTGATCTCAGGTTTTACTATTCTTGTGGGGGCATTTGGTCCCTACAATGCAGTATAAACACATGCACGCGCGCACACACACACACACACACACACACACACACACACACACACACACACACACACACACACACACACACACACACACACACACACACACACACACACACACACCTTATTCTAAATTATAATTTGCACTAGACTCATTTCTTGAGATGTTGGAATAGCTATAAAATGCAATTTATTCAAAAGTGATTGTTAACATTATTTCTAGTTGAAATATAGTTTAAAAAGAGACATCAGGCAGGCGGTATCGCAGCATCAGGACCCGCACCAGCCGACTTCATGACAGCTTCTTCACGCAAGCAATCAGACTTTTGAGCTCTTGAACTCTCACGATCAATATACATCAGCACTGCTCTTTATTAATCTTATTATCTCACACCGAACTATCATAAATAATTTTCTCTCAAACAACACACTGGCAACTGACTATCATCTGTCAGCCTGAATGTCAATACAGCATAATACCCTTACTTACTGTGTAATTATATATATGTGTATATATATACACATACACACTATTTTTATTGTGTACTGTGTATTCTACAGCTGTGGACAAAAGTATTTGCAGTGACATACATTTTGTGTTTCGCAAAGTTTGCCGCTTCAGTATTTGTAGATTAATTTTTCACGTTTCTATGGTATACTGGAAAACAATGATATGCATTTAATGAGTTTTAAAGGGTTTTACTATCAAAAACATTTAATATATGCAAAGAGTCAATATTTACAGTGTTGTCCCTTGTTCTTCATAACCTCTGCAATTCACTCTGACCTGCTGGATATCAGCTACTGGGCCAAATCCTGACTGATGGTGATCCATTCTTGCCTTATTAGTGAGTTGATCACAATTTGTGGGCTTCTGCTTGTCCACTCACCTTTTGAGGATTGACCACAGGTTCCCTATGGGATTAAGATCCGGGGAGTTTCCTTGCCACTGATCCAAAATTTCAATGTAATGATCTCCGAGCCACTTCATTATCACTCTTGTCTTGTGACATGTTGCTCCATCATGCTGGAAAATGCACGGATCATCACCAAATTGCTCCTGGATCGTTGGGAGAAGTTGCTCTTGCAGGACATTTTGATACCATTCTTCTTTATTCATAGTAGTGTTTTTGGGCAGAATTGTGAGAGAACCACTCCCTTGGATGAAAAGCAACCCCCACACATAGATGGTCTCAGGATTCTTCACTGTTGGCACGACACAGGACTCATGGTAGCGTTCACCTTTTCTTCTTCAGACTATCGATTTTCCAGATGTCCCAAACAATCGGAAGGGGGCTTCATCAGAGAAAATAGCTTTGCACCAGTATTCTGCTGTCCAATCCTTGTACTTCCAGCAGAATTTCAGTCTGTCCTTGATGTTTTTTCTTGGAGAGAAGTTGCTTCTTTGCTGCCCTTCTTGACACCAGGCCATTGTCCAAAATTCTTCGCCTCACTGTGCATGCAGATACACTCACACCAACCTGCTGCCAATATTGAGCAAGCTCTGCATTGGTGGTGACACGTTTCCGTCTCACGACTCCTTATGAGGAGACGGTCCTGGCGCTTGCTGGACAATCTGGGATGTCCTGAAGCCTATTTCACTGCAGTTGAACCTCTCTCCTTGAAGTTCTTGATGATCAGGTAAATGGTTCTTTCAGGTACAATATTCTTTGCAGCAATTTCCTTGCATGTGAAGCATTTTGATGCAAAGCAATGATGGCAGCACATCTTTCTTTAGAGGTAACCATTTCTAACAAGAACACAATGATTGGAAGCACTTTTTCCCTCCTTATATAGCAATCAGTCTGCTCTTATAATCCAATCAGAATGATAGAGTGATTTCACCTGACTAGTAATTGTTCACACTTTCCCAGGTGCTGCTGATATGATTAGTGAAATGATGTTAGATGGTTATTGTGTGACAGGGCCAAAAAAACAGTGAAATTTGGGTTTTTATGATAAAGTTCATTTTTTTGGCCAATTACGCTTTTTGCAATTATTTAAAATGCATCTTATCACTTTGCACAATAATCTAGAAAGAATGTGAATCACCACCACAACAACTGAAGCAGAAAACTATGCAAAACAAAATATGTCACTGCCAATACTTTTGGCCACGGCTGTACATTGTGTGTATGTGTATTCTATATTGTGTGTATTGTATACTGTACATTGTATATTATTATTTTTATATTGTGTTATGTGTAATTGTGTGCATATTAGATATGTAAATTGTGTTGTGTAAATCTGATGTTTATTGTAAATTGGCATATGTCTCATCACTGTCATGACTGCTATGTTGCTTGGAACTGCATCCAAGACTTTCACCCACTGTTGCACTTGTGTATATGGTTGAGTGACAATAAAGTGATTTGATTATTTTATTTTATTTGAACCTTCTTGTGCTAAATTTGTTTTGCACAGATTGACTTCTGTAAGTTGCCCAAATGTTTTCAAAAGTATTTGAATGTCCATCTCCTTTTGACATGAACAGTGTCTGTTGTTCACCATCGCTTCAATATTTATAACAATCCACTGTGACCCGTGTGAAAGACGGAGTGGAACACGAACGGAGTACAAGGATGAATTAATTAAAGTGGCCACATGATGGCACTGCTGTACTGTGCGATCATTATGTCGGACAGCTAGGCGTTACAGTAAGATCATTAATTAATTAATTAATTAATATTAATTCATTCATTCATTAATTCATTCATTCAGTAATTTATTTCTGCAGAATAAAGCTTTTCAAGGCAACAGATGTTCTGCAGTACTCTCAAGCACATGCTGCCAACCAACACTAATTATAAACACAATGCCACACAGTGGTCAGAGTTGCAAAGCACAGTGGATGGCAATGACTAACAATGGAGAGTTTTGGATACTAATAGTCCAGCTTCCTCTATTACCTGTATTCTGCATTCATACTTGGAAGATTGTTTTATATAAGACTACAAAAAGTATGTAACTAAAACATGTTAATTGAACAAAAACATGCTACCAAAAATTATTGGCCAATACACATCACACAACTGTGAGGATTCGTCACGCTATCACTGAAAGACATGGCCAAAATAAATAAATAAATTAGATAATTTTTATATACTCTACCTTTAATTGCAATAGTAAAATTGCAACAAACATTCACAGTCAGTAATCGCCATGCATTCTCTTAGCAGAGCAGCTTTGACATTTTGTTATTAAGTCATTTTGTGTTTCATTGTTTCGAGCAACATGAGAGTGGGAAGATGATTCGAATTTTCAGTTTACATCAAATGATCTGTGGAAGGTACGTCTTCTGGGTGATTTCTGCCACAACATTTATTAAAACACTTTTTTTAAATACAATAATTATACGTCTTAATTGTGAAAGATACAAGTATATTGTAAACAAAATCCAATTCCCAATTTACCAGGCCACGTGTTTGAATTGTCATCACACTTCGGATCAGCTTGTCTGCCATTTGCACTTAATCTAATGGAAAAAGAAACGTACGCCATTTGTGAGTGCATGCGTGTCTGTTTGTTTAATTACAGGAGTTTCTTGTGTCCATTATTTATTAAAGTATGCAATCATATGATTGTGTTTTGTGTATGCAAATGTAGCTATACTTGGAAAGGTCACAATGAGGCCATGCATTGTTGAAGCTGAACCATATGGCCAGAATGTTTGTGTCACAGAACCAAAAGGCAAAAACAAACAAGCACATGTTTTAAAATCAATTCTAGTGCTTAAAAGATTTTTTTTCTCAAAAATTACTCAGGGACAACTTTTAACTATGCTGTTTTGACATATCACAATGCAGAATTCTTTGAAGGGTGTGTGTGTATGTGTTTGTGACACATGACAGCTCTGTGTTCTTTGATGTTTGGGATTTCAGTTGAATTTCATCACGGTAGTGTGGATGGGAGCACCTGACTTGTGATAGATAATTTTTTTTTTTTAAATACTCAGATGAAAAGAGTAGCTGGACTGAGTCCTCTCCTGGAAGCAAAAGAAAATAATAAGACACACTTGTTTTAACATTTCCCCTCAAGTGTGTAACGTTGTGCAAGACTGCGTGTGAGTATAGGTGTGTGTGTATGTTTGCACATGTTTAAAAATGATTGTCCTGAATGTCCCTGTAGGATGTATGTTTTGTGATGTATAGAGGTAACCATTAGGAACATTTTGTGAATTTGTGATGTTACGATACTCACTGTAGTTTCAATTTGCAGCCTGAGTTAAAGTCATAATTTTGTGGTCTTGAAACCTCTCAACACCAAATTAGACGCAAATTAGTGCCCCTAGATGTGATGGGGTAGAATGATTCATTTCAATTTAAAAGTTTTTCACATGTCACTTAAATAAACAAGTCATATATCATATGAAAGCTCTCATTCTCAGGTATGGGACTGTTTATTTTGTTGCCCTAAAACCACAGTCTGAAAGTTTTTCAAAAACAGATTGGTCACTTTACCCATGTGACGCTGCTGAAAATTATTTTGCCCCCCATTAATAGTCTATCTTTGTTGTCATCTGAAAGGCAGCACGAGTCATAAAATTCTATCTATTTATCAAACTAAATAATGTTTAAGACAACTTCACTTATAGTCATAAACAAAACACAGCAAAAGGTAGTAAGCCACTGTACTCACAACTAGAACAACTGAACACGCCGAGTGCTGGTGTTAAACTTCTTGTCTTGAGGACCGCATCTCTCCATGCTTGCAATTTTTTTGTTACTCCTTTGCCTTTGAGTCTCTGACCTCTGACTGAATTATATGGCAGACAACATTTTTCTAATTAAAAAGAGAGCAGTCAATTGGCCAGACAGCATAACTCCTGTCCCCCCACCTTTCACCTGAAACATTAAATTACTCACCACAAATAGTTTAAGGATTAATTTGCTTTAGTTAAATTAATTTGTTTTACAACTGAGTTGAATATTTAGGCTGTCAAAAAAAAAAAGAAGTAAAACACATTTAAAAGAGTTTAATAAAAATGGTTTCAAATACAACATTTTGACAGAGGGGCACATATGAGTAACTGTATTCCACTACAGTCACAATTTAAATAATTGGTAATTTGAATACAGTTACATTCAAAAAGTATTTTGATTACTGAAGAGATTACTTTGCATTTTATTGTCATTTGATTAATTTAATATTTAGTCCTTTCAGATGGAAAACATCTATACATATAAACGATGCGATCCAAAGTGTATTTGAACAGCTGTGAAACACTTTCTTATGATGTGTTAGATTCATACGAGTAGACAGAGAAGTAAGTTTGAAGTAAGTTTATGGCACAAGAAATAGAAATAAACCTTGTGTAAATTGTCAGCTTTACAATAAGCTAAAATGATATTTCTAGCCATTTTACATGCACATGTTACCAGGCACGGTCATATTTTTAAAAAGAAATACACGTTAGATCATAATTTCTTTTTTCTAGTAAGACATTTGATATTAGGGCAAAAATCATATTCTTGATAATATTTTTTATATTGTTTTCCTGTAAAAATATTGAAAAAACCTTAAAACAAATAAATGAGATTTATCTTATTTTAGAAATAACACTGCATAAGATATTTAGGTTTTTCAGAGAATGTATTTTAACATGTGTATTTTGTCTTACTGTACTGGCAGAGTTTTTATAATCAAAACAAGTGAAAAAATCTACCAGTGCTGAGGAAGTAATTCAAAGTATTTATTATGTTACAGACCTTGAGTAAAAACAAAAATGTTTTTTACATTTTACAGCATGTATTCTGTAATCTGTAATCTGTAGTGGAATACTACATTGGAATACACATCAAAACGAACCTTCCAAACCCTGTGTGTATATATATATATATATATAGATACCTGTAATGTAGTTCAATGGGAAGGAGGAAGCGAGAACCGACTTGATAATGTAAATAATAGTTTAATATAAAACTGAAGCAAAAGACAAACACACACATGACGGACATGTCTGTAAACGATCTCTCTCTCGTCGCACCACCGTCTGCCATCAGCCTTTATCCCTCTCGGAGGCTTAATTAGCCTGATAAGGGACCGGGTGTGTATAATCACAACCCGGCCCCCCCTCCGCCCTGCCACAACCACAGTTAGTTCCGGTCCTTGAATCTGATTGGTCGAAAGACGTTCCATGAGCACTGATGGTGTGACAGCATCAGAACTCCGCTTCGCTACGCTTCACTGTGTTAATCACTCCACTTGTGTTCGTGCTGTTCTAAACTAAAGTGTAAGCGTAGTCCGTGTGTTAGAAGTTACTGTCTTTATTTTTGAAATTACATATGTTAGCCAGCAGGTGGTGGCAAAATATAATTTTTGTGTGTAATATGAGCCAGTTGGTGACCTAAAGTGAATCTGTTAATCATTGTTTACATAGAACAGCGCTCCTTGAGTTTCCACATTGGATACATACTGTTTAAAATGGCGGCGGACATAGCTGTTTCTATAGTGAATGACATTTGCGCACTTGCTAAACTGACCTTCAGAAAGCTGTAAGCATCTCTGATTGCGTATGGCAACACGTGTTCGAACACGCTCCATTTCTCTCTTCAATTAACTACGACACTCGGCCTGCGGCCTCGTGCCTGCAGCCGAATCACAGCAGTGCTGATGTAGCGCCATATCGCACTCTTGCTCGTGTGATATTGCTATAATATATATATATATATATATATATATATATATATATATATATATATATATATATATTAGTATCATTATAGTTCTTGTAGTAACATAGAGCACCTGAGCAGCAGTATGATGCTTCAGTCAACACCAGGCTCTTAATCGAAGCCAGAGCACTGCAGGGTGTCGAGCAGAATGCTTAATGACTGAATTACAATCAGGTTTGAGTGAAAGTGGGATTAGTTCCGTCTTTGAAGATCCGAGGTCTGATGTGGTTTCTGGTTTCACTGTGCAGCAGTGCCTTGTGTATTGAGAACAGAGGCTGTGTATGCATGAGTGTGTGTGTGCTGGAATGTTGCATGCTTTTTGTGGAACAAAACAGGGTAGAATGTTACATAATCCTAGCTACCCCACCTTTAGCCCATGGAATGCTTGCCTAACTTCCCTCTCCTATCTTCCTACCACTGTTTTTTTATCTCTTTGTTTTTACCCATGTGAGCCTCTCCCCCCTCAGTGTTTCTCTCTCTGACACCCCATCACCATCCACACAATCTCTCTCTCTCTCTCTCTCTCTCTCTCTCTCTCTCTCTCTCTCTCTCTCTCTCTCTCTCTCTCTCTCTCTCTATATATATATATATTATTATTTATTTTAAATTTTTTTTCTGAGATCAGCCTTGGCTGGGTAGACTGAAGTGGACAGCAATGTAGAGCACATGCTTACTATTGCCTCTCTGTCTAATCCCTGTCCTAGAAACAGAGAGAGGGAAAGACTTAAAGATTACAGAGAGAATAGAAGTGTCCGTTTCATATGTGTGTGTGTGTATATGTGTGAATTTACTGTTGCGCAAATTTTTAAGCTACTCATTTAAGACTGTGGGAGTCGTTAGACACAGCATTTTGTTGTCTGTCAGCTATTTGGCTATAAATATGTTGACTGAGAAGCTGAATATACAGTATATTCAGCTGACTAAAAGTAGCACCTGTGCAATACCTAAAAAGCTGCTTTTGAAGCCATGCATATTTAGCCATAGCACTACATGTTTTTAGGTGAAATCTAGTAAGCTATAGGCATAAAGGTCATTATTCTGTTTGATTGAGTCAACGAGACTCACACACAAATGAGATGGAGTTTTTGCATGAATGTAATGTTCTGAATTTAAGACAAAAGATAACATTCAGCGTTGTAAGTATAAGCGTAAAAGGCATTATAAGAAATGTAGTAATCAGAATGATTAATGAAATGTAAAAAATACAGGTTAAATTCATGTGTCATTCAACAAGGTTATCAGTGAACAGCCCCACACCTGGTCTGGAGAAGAATCCACACTCTCATTACACTGTGAGACTACAGCTGGCTGGCACATAGTTAAAAATGCATAAGCCATTTTCTTATTAATATTTCACACAAGTAAGCTCCCTATCACCAGTGCTGCTGCAACCACACAAGCTCTACAGAGAGAGAGAGTGACAGAGAAAAAGTGAGAGAGATAGGGAGAGATATGAGTAAGAAAGAAAGGGAAAGCAGTAAGTTGAATATTATATATAAAAAGATATGAACACTGAATGAATGAATGAATGGATGGAATCCTGTTTTCGAGTTTAACCTTATTACAATTGCCATTTACACAGTTCTATTTAGAATTAAGTGAAATGCCCAATTATTAAGTGTGTATAATAAGTAATCATAATATGATATGAAGATCTTTTTTCTTTCTTTTTCTTTTTTCATGTTTGTTTTTCATTATTTATTTATGTTGCTTTTGCTTCAACAACTGTTTTGTTCCACAGTACAGCAGACTAATGACTTTGTCTAATTGTATTGCATAATAGCTAGGAATTGCAGCAATAGTAGTCATAGTAGTTGTTCGTTTAATGAGTTAAATAGCAAAAGAGAGTGTTGTGAGCAAGGGAAGTGAATGTATTAATATGTACTCATGTATTCACATGCCTTCTCTTCCCTCTTCTGATCTGTACTTATTTGGGTCTAGTTTGGAGTGGATTGGATGACTGTTTGTTAGCATGGTGTAGAGGAGCACCATCTAGTGGTGGTAGGGCCTAAACGTATTTAGAAAGAACGAACGACATCGAAGAGACTCCAAATCATAAGAAATGTGTAATCTTAGTTTTCACCCTAATTTTCACATATTTTAGAAAATGAATACAAATTTTCATAGGTTTCACAATACCTGAAACAATGAAATAACTGTTCAACTGTACAATCAATACAGGCCAAAATATGTATAGAGTGATGAGATATCCCCGGGATAAGAAATGTATCCCAGTGTCCTGAAAATTCACCAAAAGATGTAAATACTGGTTTTAGGTGTATGGTGCACTGACTTAAAATAAGTTAAGTATTTTAACAACATATTAATTATCTTTAACCTCCTTCTAGATGTAGGGGGGCTTGGGGAGCTCAGCGTGTACTGATGCTGACTACCACCCCTTGAGTCATGAGTTCAAATCCAAGGCATGCTTTGTGACTCCAGCCAGGTCTCCAAAGCAACTAAATTGGTCTGGTTGCTAGGGAAGGTATAGTCACATGGGGTAACCTCCTTGTGGTATCTATAATGTGGTTCTTGCTCTCAGTGGGTCGCATGGTGTGTTGTGTGTGGATGCTGTGGAGAATAGTGTAATCATCCACACACGCTGCGTCGCTGTGGAAATGCACGGATTGCAACTGAGATTCATTCACTACGCCACTACGAGGAATTAGAACGCTTTGGGAATTGGGCTTTCCAAATTGGGGAGAAAAGGAAAAAAACAAAATACCATCCTTTTAGTTACTAACTGTAGTATCAGTTGTGGTAATATAATGAATTTGCAGCGAAAGAACATTGTTTCTTTCCTGAGAAAAGTTGATTTCCCGATATTTTCATTCTAGAGTGTCTGTCGGCATCCCATGCAATGTATGGTTCCCATAGTGATAACTTTACACATGCTTGTTGCAGCTCCCTGACTTTCTTAGTGCAAGCAGCATGTCAAATTAGCTCCCAAGCTAAAATGGAGACACGCCGCCTGACAAAAATATTTCACACATTTCTTCACACAACAAGTGAAAATGCAAGTGAGGTGTATTGCTATTACTGTAAATGTAAATGTAAATGCAGCCACTAATATTTTATTGTCTAACAACTAATTTGTGTTTGAAAGTCTAAATATAAATTCACATGTAAGTATCAAAATCTATAGAAGCAATACTTTTGTTTTCATTTATTCAATGTTAAGATTGAGGTGTAATTTCAATTTAGAATTTGTTTTGGTTGAATTGTTTCAATAAATTAATAAAAATTTTCAAAATCAAAATCGAGCCATAGAAGTGAAGTTTGTGCCAATACAATCACTGTTAATAGCCTACTAGCCATATTAGTATATAATAATATTTACATTCTCTGTAATTTAACGGAGCCTACATCCAAATTCTGACGAGAATCACATTTTCCATGGTTATAAAAGGAACGTCATAGAAATATGCTTGACAATCATCAAGGGCGCAGTTAATACACAAAATTATGTAATCTTCTATTCATCTATTTCACTGCATACAGTCCACCATTTCCAACATCTTATACAGTATATATGTGCTGTCTTTGTTTATATCAAGGTTGCTTGACAGGAAATAACATTTATAATAGGATGCAGATGGTGGAAAACTCAGAGAAGAACCTCAGAATTAAATTACACTTTATCCAGCCCAGTTGCGCGTAGCATGGGTGATTTCGCCAAACCCAATTGTGCCTAGACTAAGTGCATGCTTGCACGAAAATACCAAAACTTCATGGCCATGCCCATTGACTTTGGCTTATGACGTATGGCATAGCACTGCATACTTAAACTCTTAAAATTGCACCCCAGGTGTTTACAGGGAAAACCTTTTTTTGTACTATTTGAGATCAATATTTATAGTGTAAATTATATAACAAGATGGTAAGACATGTCACTACCATTGCTGTTTGCATGCTCTAGGTATAGTAAGCGTGTGTGTTTGTGCATGTATGTGTGTTTCTAAATTACATTATGAATATTGCCTTCTTTATGTCTTAAGTTTTTCCTATGCTTACTAGTTTTAATTAAGTTACCATTACTCTCTAAATCCTTAAGTTGTCATTAATATAAACATTTAAGTGGTCCTATAAACAGTACTTTAAATGTCACATTTTGGAATCATAACTCAAATATTTAATTTCTTTCAAATTTACAAACTCTAAATCATCATACACAAAATTGTGGCTGTGCGAAATACCTATAAGCCCTTGCTCTTGAATAATTTATATATATTTGGTCAAAACAAGGGAACTTATGTAGTAATGATACTAAATAAATAAATGTTTTTATTTATTTATTTATTTTAAAATGTCTATAGTTATATTTCTTATGACTGTTGTTGTTGTAGTGCTGTAGCTGGTTGATAATTTAGATTTTTGTGACATTGCATGAGAGTGATTAATGTTGCCTTTCTCAACTTTACTCACTTTACAAAAGTGCAGATTTATGTGCACAATGAAGTGCCAAATGGCTAAACTAGAGACCAGTCATAATTTCCTTTACACTGTATAAGACATGTTATAACCCAATTTAAATAATTAAATCAAAACAAAAATAGTTTAATCACAGATTAGTTAATTTTACTTGTATCTAGTCAACATTACTTAGATTATTAAGTTTAGTTTAGTTAAGTCAAATAAGTACATTAACTTAGAAAAAGCATGCAACCGTTTGTCTTGACAAATCTGAGGTCAACTAATTAGATTTTACAGTGTAAGCTTGCATGTCTGTGAGCATGTGTTTGTGTGTGTGGAGGATCGATCCAGCCATTGCAAGCACCAGGGCCCTGAGAGACAAGAGGTGGGTAAAGAAAGGGGTATAGAGGAAGGAGTGAGAGAGAGAGAGCAGCAATAGCAGCAGCAGCTATTCAAGCTAACTCGTTATGTCCAGGGCTTATTGGAAAACAGTCCGACTGAGGCTCGGCACTGAAATTAGTTATTGATCTTGCCTTCCCTTCTCCAAACTCCTTCTCTCCCTCCTCCTGCTCACCCGATGCTTTGGGACCACAAAACCCTCTTCTGCTGATTCTTACTCTTTTTCATTTGTTCCCCTCTCTCGTTTGTTCCCTGGCTCTCTCTTTCAACATACACCTCTTTTCATTCATTCATGTTTTATGGGGCCCATTCTTTGTTTCCTTGAACCAGCCTTACAGGTAACTCATCAGTTCTTTTTCGTCAGTGGCTCCCTGATTGGTTAACCTTCAAACCATTTCTCTGTCTCTCTCTCTCTCTCTCTCTCTCTTTCTGCTCTGTCTCTCTCTATATACTCTCTATATAACTTCTCCCTTTGCCTATGTATCTCTCTTTTTAATTTTGTGTTCTTTCCTATGCCACTGCCTTCCCTCTAGCCTTCATGCCATCTTTCACTTTCATTGTTTTTTTCTCATCCAAGAGTGACTTTCTTTTTATTTCTCATCTTTTCCTCTTTTCTCTCAGCTGTAACAATTCTGCAGTCAGCTGCACACACTAGTTATAATTTAAAGGAAAGATACACACAGGGAGAGAAAGACAGAGCAAAGGAGAGAGAGAGAGAGAGAGAGAGATGGAGAGAGTGGGCTCAGGGACAAATGCAGATGCAAATGGTGCAGTGAGGAGAAAAAGAAAGGAGGAATGTGCTATAATGTTTATGCCATAACCCTGAAACGAAAAAAATAAACACATTTACACATAAAGAATTATGCATTCGCATTCCAGTGCTTACTATATACAAAAACCAGCAGAAGAAACACACTATAATTGCAGCCCATGTATGATGCTGGCAGTGTGATAGATTTGTGTCAGATCTTGTTACAAATGTGAATCCATGGCCAAGATTTAGGTTTAGCTAAAAATAAATATAAAAACTTTAGAATAGTGCTTGGATAGTCTAAAATTATATTGCATCACTTTTTTTTTTAACATTTATGTAATTTCTCTGTACAAGCCATTTACTGCTACAGCTGCTACCTGCTTATAATATTTAGGAATTATTAAATTGAATGAGCAATAATTTGGTATTTACACCAGATTTTGATTCAGTGTAGTTGTATAAACCTAGCAATTAGGGAAATCTGAAATGAAACTGTAGCAAAAAGATCTTATATCCAGGGGTGATAATTTCATCTAAATCTTGGGGGGGACAATAAACATAACAATTCTCAAGAGCAATTTTTGAAGGGGACACCAAGGGGGTTTTTGTTGTTGCCCCGTTTGCATTTGTATTATTTTATTTCTTAAACAATTATTTTAAGAATATATCATTATATTATTTACAATAAACATATTTTAATGATATTTTAAGGGGGGGAAAACCCTCAGATGGGGGTTCCTGACCACCCCCAACCCCCCGCGATTTCCACTTATGCTTATATCATCTCTGTAAATTGAAACTAACAGGATTCATTAAGTTTCTCTCATTTCCACTAAACATATCTTTTTCCTTACAAGTTTGCCTTGGTTCAACAACTGCAGAGAATGCAATTCCATTGTGTCTCCTGAGTTGAAATCATTAATTTTATGTTAGGTGTGGTACTGTACATAGCAAATTATGGTACAGTACATACAATCATGTTAATTTGAGTGTAGTCATTTTCTACTACTCTGTTTTACTATATTTAATTAAAATGTATTTATGCAAAAGCAAAGCTTAACTTTCAGTTGTACACAGACATTACAAAAACATTTTAGGTGTGCAGAACATTTCTATCTAGAATATTTGTTAATATAGAACTTAATTAATAGAGTATATGGTTTATCTCACATAAACAATATTAAGGAGTTCTATTGTGCTGTTGTGTCTTTATTAAATCTTGGTTCTCTCTTTAACTTCCTTTTAGTGGAACAGAGAGAAGCACATGACTCAAATCCCTTCAGTCACATGAGCATTAGCACGTGGAGAGAACACTAAACCAACATTCTTAAGGCATCCACCATGAAAATTATCTCAAAGCTAAAGGTCAAAGTAGAGTTGCTGACTCAATTTCCCAGAATGCATTGCTTTCTCTTCTCAAAAAAATTAGCAAGGCAGTTTAACAATGACCTGGCTTCTACCCGGGTCATTAATTGAAGTGTCATAGTCTCATGCTTAAATTACAACTAGAAAAAAAAAAGAAAAAACAAACAAACAAAAACAAACTAAAATAAACAGTGAGGTGATTCAGAGTGGAGATTCTGTGCTTGGCAATGATGTTGTGCAAGATGGCGCATTTATCCTGCTGCTGCCATCTGGCTACCAGACCCACTATGCTCTGGGCAAATAATAGTCTGTTCGAGCTTTGTCAGGGTTCAGATTGAGGTTCTGTGGATGAAAGTAAAGTTTACAACAGAAGTCATTCAACCCAACTTGTACTTCTCTTCTTGCCTTTAAGAAAGGATCTTTAATTCAGTACATTTACATGCTCACTGGTTTTTGCATAGTTGAGCTACAATCTTCATCGGTCTGTCCAAGTATTCACTTTTATTTGTATAGTTTTTTATTTGTGCTTTTCCCAATACATATTGTTCCAAAGCAGCTTTACAGAAAATCATCTGTTTTTTTGTGTGCATTTTTATAAGGGGCTGTTAAATCAAAACGAAAATGTGAAATGTACATAGCAGTTGTGCCCTCAGGAGGTTAAAGATGTTAAGTAAACCTTTGTACCATAATATTTTGTCAAATTTTCAAATACTATTTTGAAATGTTGTGATTTACCTTGGAGCTGGCTGGTTAAGTTCATGGCTTAGAATGCTTTACAAAGAATTCTATGAAAACTCTTTAAAAAATGTAATGGGAAAAATACTTCCAGATCCAGGATGCCTGAAAAAGTGGGTGGGCACTGTTGTGCTCTATTGAGGTCTGATTATCGTGTATACATGCTGGACGAAACTGAACTACAATAGCATTAGTTATTCGGACAAAAGTTTTTGTTTGACATTTTAAAAAGACACAATGTTTTAGTCCAACTGAAATAAAACATTTAAAATGCATGCACGTGCACTTTCCTAGAGCTCCAATATTGTTATTGTGAGGGACCCTTCCAATATAGGTAGTTCTAATTGTGGGCTCAGAACAGTTTCGGCATTTTCAGGGTGAATGCATAAAGAAACACTACAGAAACAGAGGTTATATTTTGAACAGGAAGCAGTAAACTCGGCTCAGTTAACCCGCAGCCCTCCCTCTCTCACTCTTCCATACTACTCCACAACTTGCCTATTTCTGTTCAGTTTCTCCTTATGTTGGGAAGGGGAAATCCAGGAGTAGAAAACGAAGGAACAGGAATAGTAAAGGGGGTTGGTGGGGGAACGCGGGAACAAAGCAGGAATTTAAACTGAGCCCCTCAACCTCAACCTCTCCCTCCTCTCTCTCCTCCTACTCCTTTTGAAACCCCACCGTACCCCAGCCCGGGTGTCTCCCAACTCCCGTCTTTATGTGCCTGTCAGGGTGCTGCAGTGCGGGGTAGCTATATAGCTTGGCTTCAGATAAGGGTCTTCATTAAGTGTGTGTGTGTGCGTGTGGTAAGGAGGGTCATGGAGAGAGCGAGATGGTGAGGAGAAAAGGAATGTTTACACTGTAACGCTGGCAAAAGTGGATCCCCCAATGGCTCTCCCAAATGGAAAAAAAGACCCCTTACTGGAACCTACCTCATAGCACCTGGTTTATGTCTTTGTGTGAGTGTGTTTGTGTGTGGTGTAAAGTCCATTAGACCCTTAAATTCCAATTTAGTAGTCAAATAACTAGAGTTCTTTTGGTGCTGAATTCATAGCTAACTAAGAATAAAGATTAACAACATTAGGACATCCAGCTCAATAAAACAAATGGCTCACTGGCACCTCTAGAGGAGAAATTATCTCTCTGTTTTATGAGAGAAATGGCATTCATCCCTCTGTACAATTGATATGATTGGTGATATATAAGGAACAGGAGCTCTTTACTCTGTTCTGTGAGAAACATTACCACCAGAACTCAGTGAAAGACAGGGCTTATACTGGAACAGCAGCCATTCATAGTGCAAATATATCAATAGCAAACTCAATTTGCCAGTCTTGATGTGTGATTTTGTCTTGAGCTGTGAACCATTGAGGTTTAAGAATGTTAAATCAAGTTGAAATATCTTGGAAATGTGTTCAAATTCTTCTGCATAGTACAAAGGTCAGGATGTTTCTGAATAAATACAGACTAAAATAATCATCATATCTGGTACAAAAAATATGTGAAAGCATCCTACATATATTCACATTGCCATGTTTAGTGCAGCATATAATACAATATACTATGTCTGAGCTTCATGGCATTCATTTTTTGCTCAGCCTCTCTGCTTTATGTCATCAATTGTTCTGAAATTAACCTTTCTCTTCTTTCACATAATAGCAATGGAATCTGAAAATGTGAACCAGGAAAACAGTCATGTTCCTTCCATGAGTTCTCTCCTCCACCCACATTTCCTCTGTTGAATGGCAACCAACAGGAAGTGCGTCATGACTAAGGAAACACTTCCAGGAAATGGACATGAATAGGATATGAATTTGAAACAGAAATCAAGTAATTTTTTTAGCTCATTTGTTTCATGAACAAGCCCTCCGCAGTGATATGTGCTGTGAGTACACAGACGCTGATTTCATGAAGACTTGCTTGAAATACATTTTGCTTTCGTCAGACTGTGAAACACAAAATTATACTGATGATAAACCTCTGAAACCAAATGCCACAATTGAGTCTAATAACGTTGATGATGTGTAGTCATATGAAGTCAGGCAAAATCTAAATTGTGCAGTTGTAACAATTAGCCTATGGTGGTGCTGTAGTTATTATTGTCTATCATGTGACTCTTCTTGCAGTATCGACCATTAGCCATCAGGTGGCACTGTTTATCAGGGCACTTTCCTGTATTGCTGACCCAGCCCTTGCAGGCACGCTATGCTGCTAGCACAGGAAGAGACGAAGTGGACTACTTGGACCGTACATGGGGATGAGTTCACTGACTGGAAATCATAGGAGGAGAGCGGAGGTGAGTCAACCTCATCTGCCTCAGCAGGACTCTGGAGCCTACTCATGCTTGTATCTCCAAGCAGATCAGTAACACATTCACTGTCTCACTTTGTTGTAAAACCTGAGCTATTCCCATTTAACAGCAAAGAAAAACTGTACTGCATAAATGGCAAATGCCACCATTTTGGAATATACAGATCCATTAAACTTTGATTAAAGGGATAGTTCACCCAAAAAAAGGAAAAATGTTTTATTGTTTACATACCTTCTTATCGTTCCAAACACATATTAATTTCTTTCTTCCATGGAACACAAGGGGTGATCATTTTTTCCCATGCAATTAAAGTATTTGGTGACTGAGGCTAACATTCTTTTATTTCAAGCATTTGTATTTGCTTGTTTCATCTGAAAAAAGGGGTCAGAAGTATGTTTTTCTCTTAAACAGAACCAGAGCAAATCAAGCATTGAAATGGAATGTCTGCTCAACTTATCACATTGTTTCTCTGTCTTCCATGGATTGGCACCTAAAGGTGCCCTTGTGGAACATGGAGTCAAAAAGAACAACATCATGGTTGCATACTGTAGCTGCCTCTGTTAGAGTTAGCATTAACGTGTGCTCTGAAAAGCTGCTCAGCTCCGGAGCAGCACAGCCCTTGTTTACCAGGAAGAGAATGATGTGGGGCGTTACATAAAATTGCCTCTGCTTTTCACAAAAAGTTATATGGAGCAATCTTTAAAGCCTGCTTTTAGAAAGTTGACTGGACTACACCTCACCAAGCAAAAATATCAGCTTCCATGTAGGGTGTGACATGACTACAGAGTGAATGACTCTTAAGGGTGTGGCAAGGCTTGTGTGTTCATGTGTGTGTGTGGGTTTTATAGGCACATGAGAACAGGCCCAAATCTTTCTTCTGATTTAGCATTTGAGTTATCTAGTTAATGTGACTTTCTAAAGTAAAACTGTCCTCTCTCCCCCTCCCTCCACTCTTCTGGTGAGTCAGACTGTAACATTTCCTTCTCCGACTCAACTGTGCTTTGCCGTTTTTCTCCCCCCTCTCCCTGTTTGGAGATTAAATGGGCATCCTGCCAGTTTTTCATATTTCCTGGCAGCAAAGGGGCCAGCCAACTTCCTGGAGGGGAGGGGCTTACTGAAAGGTTACATTTGCACAATGTGCCTATGGAAAAACACAGAGAGGAGAGAGAAAGAGAGAGGGGAGGGGCCACAGGGTAAAGGATAGGGTGAGAGAAAGGGAGGGGAAAGCTTGAGAGAGAGAGAGAGAGAGAGAGTTAGGCTACTTGGGCTAAACTAAACGACTCCACCATTCTGCTGTGCTCGGGTAATGGAAAAAGCCCTCCAGGGGAATATTCAGCAAGCAAGAGTATCGAGTTTCTCTCTATCATTACAATGCTGCCTAACACCCCCTTCCCTTTCCCTTTCGGGCCCTCCCCCGCAACAGCCCCCCACCTCCTCCCAAGCTTCATTTTTCCCTCCTTTTTCTGTCCTCCATACATCTGTGAAATGAAAAGTCTTTCTGGGAGGCTAGCTAAGGGCCACAAGAGGTTGTTTGAATGTGGCTTATTTGAAGTTAGGTGTATAGGTGTGTGAGCGCATGTGTTCAGGTGTGAGGGGCAGGACCAAGGAAGGTTGTAAGAAAAGGAACAGTGGAGTTGTTTTGGTTCACATGTGTAGTAGATATGTGACAGAAACAAACATCCCACTCCATGAAATGGCAAGGAATACAAATGTTTCAGCTGCAAAGCCATTGGTTCATTGATTGAGTGAATATCCCCATTTAGGTCTAGAAAGTCAGAGTATGACGTAGCATGGACCTTAGTCAAGGTGGATGCCATATTTTATTCAACGTGAATGAAAAAGAGGCTGTGAGAGACAGACATGTTCAATTGGTTGTATTGTTGTTAGGGATGTCAATTTTCAGACTTTTTCATAATCGATCTTCGTGGTAACTAACGATCCATTAACCGATTAATTGCTAATGTTAATACCGTAAACACACGTGGAGGACTCCAAATAAAAATGTGCATGTAGCCTACTGTTTAAGTATTATTTAAAAGATAATACACTTAAGAAATGCAAGGACTGGCTTTCAGTGTATTTTTCATTTAGGCTATGTTTAGTATGAATTTGTGAATTGTTTAATTATTGTTAATTAATTCCTGTTAATAATAACTTGTATACACAATATAGAAATTGTGTTCATATTTGAGTTCATTAAAACTTCACGTTGTGTATTGTGGAATATTTCAGATGTTTTGACTTATTTTTTTTTTTATTTTAAAGTCAAATCATAAGATGCTGTATAAGCACAATACCCTACATAAAATACAATTTCTCTGGTGATGATGAGATATCAACTGTATGTGCTTTCCCTGCAATCATTGACACAATTGTAGGTTGGGATGAAACAAGAAGACCAGCAGATCAACTGTGCTTGATTTCATGTATCATGGTGTAAGCAGAAAACATAATGTTGATTTATAGAGAAACGTGCCAACACTGATTACATTGAGCTCTCTTCATCTTCATCTGTGCATCTTCTTGATACGGAGAAGACAAGACATGCAGTGCGCAAGTGGTCAGTGGTCCAATGGTCAGAGAACTCTGGGAAAACATGGGATGGAGGAAATTAGAGATAATATAGGTCTATAGTGTGTTTTTTTTTTTACTGCAATGCCACACCTGGGAGTCAGGGAGCACAGATTTTAATCAGTAGTTAAAAGTTACCAGATTGATATTATGAGCCATTGTAAGAAATAACTAATCAATGTATTTGCCAAAGTTTGCGACTTCAAATCTTTAAAATATGTTTAAAATGTTTGTGTGATGCCCTAAGTAGCAAGCAAGATATTTAAGATCTGAAGGTTGTCTATCTGTGTAATAATACTTCATACTTTTTAATGAACATTTAGATCTCTTCCGGTCTTAGAGATGGTTCTTAGCCAGAATGAGCTGCAAAATTGTCTTTATGGCTTTATTAGACAAAAGTCTGGGTATGCAAGTCTAGCACTCACATTACATGCTAAAAATTTACATTACCCGAATGTGCCACAGCAATTAAGCAAAGAGATTATGAATGTTTAATAAGAACACTTTCTCTCAAACTTGTACATCTTGTACCAAAATGTGACAACACTTTTTTAAATATGCTCTGATATGCTCTCATTCTTCCTTTAGACGATCAGCATCAGTGCGACAAAATAGACCAGCACCAAAGATGGACTGACCCTATTTGGTTCCTGGGAGTGATAACATTAGCAAGCTTAGGCATACTGTACTGCACACTCCTAAGAATGGACTGCACCACACCCTTCCCAATCCTACTCGCTCTGTATTTTGTAGGTAAGAATACTGTTACATTTTAGTGGTACTGCAATCTTCACAGGACTTGCACAGCCAAAAATAGTGTCAGTGTACACTTAATATTGAATGGAAAGCCTTCTTGAACAATACTAAATTCTTCCTTTCTTTCCTGCCTTTGAAATGTCTAAAAAAGAGAGAGAGAGAGAAAGAGAAGGAAAAAGTTAGAAAGATTAGGAGAGTTAAAGCAAATTGTTATCGTGTCAGTTTGAGAACAGAACAATTATAAAACTGTAATAGCTTTTTGCTTAAAAGTTTATTTATTTATTTTGGTTATGATTTTCTTTAAATTAAATGATTTTTCATAAATTGATGCTGTAAATACAAATTAAAAATAAAGCAGACTTAAATAAAACATGAAATACCATTGAAAAAAAGGAGGAAAAGGTCATATAGGCTGACATGAGTTTTACCATGACTAGTGCAAGAGAAACTGGAGAGCTATACAAGATTGGACTGATCAACTTTATCAGGGTAAAGACAACATTTCAGGTCAGCAAACCAGAATAATTAATTTAATCACCTGCACTGAGCATATTACAACCAAATCTGAATGATACATGTCCATCTATGTAGCTAGATCATCCACCCACTGCATACAACCCCCCCAATATGATCAATGTGCATGTCTGTTTCCCATACCAGACAGTGTCTAGACCAAAGCAATTATAGACAGCACTTGAGCGCCTTGCACGGCCTGACGTTTGAGGGCCCTGGGACTGTCCTGGCAGTGGGACAGTAGGAAGAGAGTGCGGGAGAGGGGAGGGGAGAAGGTTTACTGAAAAAGGCCTTATCGCCCATTCTCGAATGGTTGGAAGATATCACCTCCAGATAATCTACTTGGAAGACACTATAAACTTGTGGAGTCAGGGAGAAATGACATGGAGAGACACAAGACATACAGGTTATGGATATGCTGAACTGCCTCTCTGTGGCCAGCCTATGTGTTTAGTGTTGTGCTGGAAGCTGAAGGAGAAATTTCATAGAGAAATGTCATATGCTGGAAATTCCCTGCTGTACAGAGATGGAGGAGGGTTTCTGAATCTAAATACAAAGCTGTGAGATTGAAAAAAGGGATCATTATGGGACCTTGTAGACTTTTATGCATTATTGGGCTTCCGAAAGATAACCTTTTAATTACAAATACACAAGAAAATGTGAGACTGTGGATGTATACATTTCTCAACGTTTATGTGTATGAGCTCCTAAAGTGACATAGAGATTTTAATTTCATTCCTAAAGTCAAATAATTTTTGTGAGCAAATTATTATTATTGTTTTTAATAAATGTATTGGTAACATTTAAACTGTATCGTTATAACCAAACCAACCAAAACTAAACAATCTGTAGTTTTCAATTAAAGGAATAGTTCACCCCAATATGAAAATTCTGTCATCAATTACTCACCCTCATGTTGTTTCAAACCCATTTTACTTTCTTCTGTGGAACACAAAAAGAGATGTTTGGCAACATATTAACCTCAGTCACCATTCACATCAATGTATGAAAAAAGATGCAATGAAAGTGAATTAATTTTGCCTAAAATCTCCTGTGTTCCATGGAAGATCAAAAGTCAAACTGGTTTGGAACAACATGAGAAAAAATTAATAAATTACAGAATTGATTTTTGGGATAAACTATCCCTTTAAGCATTTAAGTAAAAAAAAATTATATCTGTAATATATATTATTATAACTGTAATATTTAGTGTGACAACTCAGAAGCTGCAGAAAGATTCATCATTCCTTACTAAATGACTTTGTCTTGTACCTTTAAACTCGAATAAATTAAAATATCCACGTGTATATAAACAAAGAAATGTTACACAGGCAGCATTACCATCCATTCCTATTATTATTTCTCATTTTCTCACAATCACCCTCATTTATGTGGTCTGATTTTCTTTCCCTTTTTAAATTGTAAAACTCTCTCTCTCTCTCTCTCTCTCTCTCTCTCTCTCTCTCTCTCTCTCTCTCTCTCTCTCTCTCTCTCTCTCTGTCTGTCCCTAGATCTTTCTTGTCCACCTCTATTTTCAGTCGTCTCACCTGCACTTGTTTTTAGCCTCTCCCTCTACCCCTCTCTCTGCAACTATCTCTCATTTCTATCGTTCTCACGTGTCTCCCTATCTTTTCTCTTTCCACACTCTTTTTCACTCTCTCTTTCTATCTCAACTCAAAAGCCCTACAGTGGTGCCCTCCCACTCAAACCAACACTGACATGCAGAGAAGGCTGTATGTGTGTGTGTGCGTGGACAGCATTGCTCTCCCACTGCCACAGACAGGGTGACTTCAGCAGGAAAGAATGCTCTCTCCTTCTGCTCTCTCTCTGACTCCCTCCTTTTCCCAGAGCCCCTGCCCAACACACACACACACACACACACACACCAATGAGAAGAACGAACATATGAAACATGGACACAAAATACATGTACAATATGAAATGGTCTCATCTAACTAGGCTTGCAAACCTTCTTGTTTCAATCATTCACAGAATCTTGAGTCACAGTGGAAACTAATTTTAAGCCAATTAACTGTTAATATATAGCACATATTTTGCAGAAAAGGAGTTATCAAATGGACCTTGGAACTAAAACAAATTCAGAGGATGTGTGATGCTTTTTTCTGTGAAACCTAAACATACACTCCATTTTACTTAAACTTTCCTGGACACAAGCATTCTCAGACTTGTATAAACTTGGTGTTGAGATCCATTTCAGGTGATCCGATCACAAGTGGTCAGGTGAGACTGCCTTTAACACCTGGTAGTCTCCTGTGACCACTTGTGTTTAGATTTCGAGGAGAGGGCCTCTGATTTCATGATTGCATACATCATGCAGTATGTATGGTGAAAAAAAAAAAGTCAAAATAAGAAAAAGAAAGATATAGAAAGTGTAAAAAATAATAAAAATAAGCTCATTGTTCTTCTAGAAATACATGAATTTAAACATAGCACACATGTGCCATTTTGAGCATTTTTTTGTGGATTACCTGTTTTATAGTAGGTGGAAACTTATCCTAGAGAACGCCTAATTATCCAATCAATGCCTGTCGTGTCACTGACTGTGCACTCTGTCCAGCATCTTCTCATTCTTCTGGCACCCACTGAGCACAATAATTATGGGATGGTGAGTGTGCCATTGGCAAGACCCTTTGCTGCCTACAGTCAAGGTATCTTGTTTGACCTGCCTTTTCTTCTCCAAAACCCTTTCTAATGCACCAACAGCAATTAAAGCTATAAGCCCATGGGCCAGTGCAGTCAGTCATTAATGAGAATCAATGATAGACCCAGTGATGTCAATAAAGGAAGAGGTGTAAAACCTGTTCTCCCATTTTTTTTCTCCAACATGGTTGAGGATGGGCACTGCATCTCGAGTTTTGAGTGTGACAATGGTTTTAATTTGCTGTGTGATATAACACCTGAATTTTTCAAGTAAGAAAATTATGTTTGATGCATTGTGTGGTGCTATATATATAAAATGCGGGTTGGTGCTATTTTTGCGGCATGAGGGGGACCTACACAATATTAGGCAAGTGGTGTTAATGTTGTGGCTGATCAATGTATGTATATATATAATTAAAATGACATAATATTAAATCATCTTGCTGGAACTACAGAAAACAGCTTTTTTCTTAAAATGTACTGTTAACCAACACAATAACACATGCGGTAAAACATTTAACACTATTCCAAAAGTCATGGCTAGTAAATAAATATAGCTAAATAAATATGTACAAAGTTACAGAAACAAAGACTAAATATCATCACATAACACTAAAACATTAACTAAACAACATTAAATATAACATATTAAACCCTAATGTGGCATGTGACGAGGCGTTATTGTGACTGGCTCAGGCGTTGCTGTGACATGGCATGGAGCAGACTCAGGCGTCACATGACATGTCAGGGAAACAGGAAATAACATGACATGAAACATATTACTATAAAACAGGAACTAAACTTCCAAAATAAAAGGATATTAACATTAAACATGAACAAAAACCATGACAAATGTCAATTTAGGGCTTTACTTGTCAGCCACAACAAAGTAAAGTCTTTAAATGATCTTTATTTGTGGGATCTCTCATTAAATATTGATACTGTATATGTGATTAATTTGATTAAGGAACCTGTAACTTAATTAATCAGTATTTATTCAGCAAATTAAAAATGTCAAAGTTAACCAAAATAAGTTTAGACTGTGCACTACTTCTAATGCATTTTTTTAGGATATTGCTACAGTAGATCTAAGAAAAGTTTTGATGGTGGGGCATGATGTAACTGAGTGTTGTTATGTGTACATACAAATGTGTACGTGTAAATACTTCAAACATGTCAATTAAGGCCTTCCGTGTGAAGCTAGGTCAGAATATTTTCCTTCTAATTGTGTTCACAGATATGTTAAGAACACATAAGAGGCCAGCAAGGCGATGTCACCATGTTTGTCTTAAATAAAAAGGAAAGGTACAATTGTTAAATGTAAACCAAAACAGTCTTCTCAATTTGACTGCTGTGACATTTGGAAAAGCTCACCACCAAATGAAAATTCTGTCATAATTTACAGTACTCTGAGTAAATCCTGCTCTTGATTGGTTATTATTTATTTTAAATACTCTCATGTCATACCAAACCCATATATGCTGTTATTGAACACAAAAGGACATTTTTTGGAATGCTCTTCAATTCAGTTTTCCATACAATGTCAGACCATAATGACCAGTCTGTCAACTCCCTAAAATGGTTATAAAAGCACCATAAATAACATTAAGCAACTGTATACTACTGTATATTTCAATTCTTCTGGAGCTGAACAATACATTTGTACAGTATGAGGAACAGTATGAATATAATAATTGTTCCTGCAATTAAGCATGTAGCTCTCTGATCTAATACAGGTGGTGTGGCATAGTGGGCTAAAGCAAATAACTGTTAATCAGAAGGTCGCTGGTTCGATCCCCACGGCCACCACCATTGTGTCCTTGAGCAAGGCACTTAACTCCAGGTTGCTCCGGGGGGATTGTCCATGTAATAAGTGCTCTGTAAGTGGCTTTGGATAAAAGCGTCTGCCAAATGCATAAATGTAAATGCAATACTGAATGTAACAGATTTGATGTCATGACGGTTGATCATGAGATATGCAAGATAAAATTATAATATTGACATCTAACTTGCAGCATAATTTATTTGGGAACTGCATAAAGGTTATTTGCATTATTAGAACTACATAATTTTGGTACGTGCCTCACACAAAGTTATCATTTGTCTTCAGAAAACTTGGAATAGAGTGCACAAAACATTTGGTGCTTTTATAACCAGTTTGGAGCATGACAGACTGGTCTCTAATCAATAGGGAGTCCTCTTTTTAAAATTATTCAAAATGTCTCCTTTTGTCTGTAATGGCATGAATGTGAGTATGTAATGAAAGATTTTGGGGTGAAATATTTCCTTAATAAAATTTTAATAGTTAAACCTAAATGACTGCACTGCCTTGCTGTTCTCTTAAATATGTATAATGTTCATTATCCCCAATACCTGCTGTGTTGAAGCAGATAAAGAGCCACTTCTCTCTGTTGGCAAAGTGTAGCATATTGTCTTTGAACACTGGCACACCAGTTCTCTTTGAGGTAGAGTCAGAATTCAAAATGTCTCGGTTACATATGTAACCTTGGTTTCCTGAGATGAAGGGAACAAGACATTGCGTGCTAACACATGTCATATGTCCTTCCACATGACCAAGTTGAAACCTCTCTACAGTAATGGCAATATTCTAATATTGGCTTCGGTGTTTGAGCTCTGCCTTTTTAGCCACGAAGCTGTACGCTATAAAAGCAGTTGCGCAAACACCATTCCACAGAATCTTCTAATTGTGGGTCAAGGAGCGCATCGCTCGCACCTCAGAAGAACTTTGAGTCTTGTAGTGCGGCCAGCGTTCACAATGTCTTGTTCCTTTTGTCTCAGGGTATGTTTGTAACTGATCCATTCCCCAACGACTCAACAGTTACATTGCGTTCTAACGCATATGGGGAACAGAATCCTATCACACCGCACTACACGACATACAGTTTCAGAGAGGAAACCTGACTGACATGATTATGCCACAAGTGAGTGACCCTAATGTTGGGCCAGGAGGGGAGCACTCAGAATGAATATATTAACTATAGTCATATAATATGAATTATTCCCTTCACAAACCCAGTTGGGAAGCGAGTTTATGTATAATGAAAGTACTTGTGACTTTATGGTAAATTACAACGGCCGGAATGCTGGCGGTTGTGTAAAATAATGGGGAGCCCATACTTAAGGGGAGGAACATATGTATATGTTTGACAAACAAAATAACAAGCACTCTAAACAGATGGGACTTGTGTAGAGAGTAGACCCCGAAGCCGCCGCCAGGCGCTGCCATTTGCGCCATTTAGAATTGCAGCCGCCGCCAGCCAATAATTTCGTAAGCCAAATTGAGCCGCCATCTGATAAAGTTTGGCTGAGCCGGCTAGAATTATTTGCATCAAATAATAATTCTATCACATAGAGACATACACACACAAAATATATAAACAATACACGAGATCTGTTTTCCCACTGTATCATAACAGCACAGTCTTGTGCTCGTTGCTACGATACACAGACTCACAGTGAATTGACGACCAATTAAAATTGCTCGTTTTCCGTACAGAAGAAGCGATGCATTTTTTTCTCGCACTGAGGTGAAATGGCGGAAAGAAGCAAGCAAGGTAATTTTGATCTCACTTCTCACATACTTTCCTAATTCCTACTTACTTTTTTTTTTTTAACTTAGGCCTACCCAGACTTTTGTTAAATCTTCAGGGCACGGTTGCACAAACACCTAAATCAAAGATTGATGTTATGAACCAAATATTCTGGAACGGAGAGATTTATAGCACTGAACGTGATATTACTGCAGTAACAAACCACCGTTTCCACATTGCTAATTCACGACGCATGCTTCGTACATTGAAGTGAAATGTGCAAAACTTTGTCCAAAATAATACTGATAACAGTGTGTGTTTATATTAAGGCGAGACACGGCAGGCAAAAACATTGTTTTTTTTTTACTGGTCAATTTTGAGATTTTTGGATATTTGTCTTCAATAGCATGTCTTCTTTCAGACTTGTGGTGAAAAAAAGTCCGAAATACACATTTAGGTCTTTATTTTACTACACTTCGCCTGTTTAGCGTCTGTAGATTTCTCATAAAATTCAACAAAAGTTTACGTTCTTAATCAAGGTGTAATATGATAAGCTTCATCCATGATAATGCCAAGTTATTGTATACAACTTAGCCTACATACATTTAGCCTAAACACAACACATTGTAGGCTATTTGAAAATGTTTAGTAGCATACAGACTACCAAATAAATATGTACATACGTTGTGAAAGTAAAATCTGGTGTTTTCTTTATTACATTGTATTGCATTTTGTAGAAATATAGTTTAAGCCATGCATTGCTTGGAAATATTGAGATAGTAAATCAGTATAACATAGACATCTGTCGACATGAAGTGGCAGCTTCAGCCATTTGCAGCTATGAAAAGTTTGGCGGCTGCAGCAGCCATTTAAGTTTTGGCTGAGCCGGCTAGCCAGCCAATAACTTCTTCAGCCACATTATTCTCAAAACAAATGGCTTCGGGCTCTAGTAGAGAGAGATGTTAAGTCTAGGTTTTAAAACCTTGCAAATGTGTTTTGAGAAGACCATCCTGCTGCAAAACATGCGTCTTGTAAAGACACACTGCTCGTCCATGCCCATGAGGAGACCATGCCTCTAGTTGAATGTGCGTAAACACAAATTGGGTAAATCTCATAAGCCAGGGTAATCACATCAACAATCCAGTGAGAAAGTCTTTGCTTGGTGATGGACATTCCTTTTGTGCATCCTCCATAGCACACAAAGTGCTGAATTCTGAACTGGCGGGTGCACATAAAAATGCAAGGATTGTTCCTCACATAAATTAAATGGAGGAGGGAAGAAAGCTTGAAGGTGAACCACTCTGTGCTCTTAAGGGTGTGTTAGAACCTTAGGCACATAGCCTTTTCTAGGTATGACAGTGGCTTTTGAAAGACTGGGGCCAAACTCCAGACATGAATTGTCAGTTGATAGTGCATGTAAGTCACCGACCCATTTTACTGAGGCCAGAGTCAGCAGTAGTGCGGTCTTCATATAGAGCATGCGCAAATCAACAGAGTCCAAGGCCTCGAAGGGGGGCTCTGCTAGGGCATTTAGGACCAAAGTTAGGTCCCAAGTCAGGACTGTAGCCGGCCGAGGTGGATTTAATTGTCTTGCTCCTCTGAGGAACTTTCTGTTTAAATCATGCTTGCCTATAGCTGCACTGGCTTCAGTTGCGTGATACGAAGATATAGTCCCCAAATAAACTTGGAGCATTGATGGAGTGAGTCCTGCATCTTATTGCTCATGAAGAAATATGAGAATTTCATGTATGGGTTAGTTTACTGGGTCTTTGCCATGTGAAAGTCACCAATCATGTGAACCATTTATCAGCAGGGCACGGTCAATATACTGAGTCAGGCTGTAGGTACTCCAACCGTCAGGCATCAGGGAGGAGACAGGCTCATTAAGCCCAAAACGGAAACAGTCCCTGAGGGCAATCTCATTAAAGTTGAATCATGTAAAATGGTGTTCATGACTGAATGTGTCAGTTCTGGCATGTTTAGCGCTCTGTTCATGGGCCACACATGCAGGTTCCACAGCTTGGGCTGGGGATGCCAGATAGTGCCTTGCGCCTGACAGAGATACATCCTCAATGGTTTTTCCCATCATTTCCAGAAACCATGGCTGATTGGGCCATTTTGGCACAATTAACAGAACTGTTTCCATGTCCACTCAGACTTTGCTGATGACAGAATGAAGGAGGCACACCAGGGGAAGCACATACTTGTGTTTCAGCGGCCATACGTGGGCCAGCCTGTCATGGCAACATACACTCACCTAAAGGATTATTAGGAACACCATACTAATACTGTGTTTGACCCCCTTTCGCCTTCAGAACTGCCTTAATTCTATGTGGTATTGATTCAACAAGGTGCTGAAAGCATTCTTTAGAAATGTTGGCCCATATTGATAGGATAGCATCTTGCAGTTGATGGAGATTTGTGGGATGCACATCCAGGGCACGAAGCTCCCATTCCACCACATCCCAAAGATGCTCTATTGGGTTGAGATCTGGTGACTGTGGGGGCCATTTTAGTACAGTGAACTCATTGTCATGTTCAAGAAACCAATTTGAAATGATTCGAGCTTTGTGACATGGTGCATTATCCTGCTGGAAGTAGCCATCAGAGGATGGGTACATGGTGGCCATAAAGAGATGGACATGGTCAGAAACAATGCTCAGGTAGGTCGTGGCATTTGAACGATGCCCAATTGGCACTAAGGGGCCTAAAGTGTGCCAAGAAAACATCACCCACACCATTACACCACCACCACCAGCCTGCACAGTGGTAACAAGGCATGATGGATCCATGTTATCATTCTGTTTACGCCAAATTCTGACTCTACCATCTGAATGTCTCAACAGAAATCGAGACTCATCAGACCAGGCAACATTTTTCCAGTCTTCAACTGTCCAATTTTGGTGAGCTCTTGCAAATTGTAGCCTCTTTTTCCTATTTGTAGTGGAGATGAGTGGTACCCAGTGGGGTCTTCTGCTGTTGTAGCCCATCCGCCTCAAGGTTGTGCGTGTTGTGGCTTCACAAATGCTTTGCTGCATACCTCGGTTGTAACGAGTGGTTATTTCAGGCAAAGTTGCTCTTCAATCAGCTTGAATCAGTCGGCCCATTCTCCTCTGACCTCTAGCATCAACAAGGCATTTTTGCCCACAGGACTGCCGCATACTGGATGTTTTTCCCTTTTCACACCATTCTTTGTAAACCCTAGAAATGGTTGTGCGTGAAAATCCCAGTAACTGAGCAGATTGTGAAATACTCAGACTGGCCCGTCTGGCACCAACAACCATGCCACGCTTAAATCACTTAAATCAAATTGCTTAAATCACCTTTCTTTCCCATTCTGACATTCAGTTTGGAGTTCAGGAGATTGTCTTGACCAGGAACACACCCCTAAATGCATTGAAGCAACTGCCATGTGATTGGTTGATTAGATAATTGCATTAATGTGAAATGAACAGGTGTTCCTAATAATCCTTTAGGTGAGTGTATATACGCCACTACTGTTGTGTTGTCCAAACAAATCAGAATGTGGTGATTTATAATATTGTAATGAAAAGCTCTCAAAGCTAGAAAGACACCCAGCTCTAGGCAGTTGACATGTCACGGCCATTTCACACCTGTTTCCAGGTGTCGAAAGTTGGGCGTCCATTACACAATAAGCTTAAAATAATGCAAAAATTCCTGTGTTGCATGCATTTGTGGTCAGCACTTTCTTTTTGAAAACTTGACCCATCATAACATCCTGTGCTAGGGCAGCCAGACAGTGGCAAGTTAAAACAATGCACATGAAAATGAAATTACTTAAGTGGTAATGTTTTTTAAGTTAGAACTGAAGCAGACACAGCAGAATGGTCTGTATACGCTTGTTAATGAGGTGTGCACGCATGAACTCCTAAAAAGGAGATTTACTGGCTGGGGAAAATTGTGCTTTTCGGCAGTTAACATTAGACTACATTTTCCACATATCAATTTGCTTTATTCATAGCATGATATAATGCGCCGCTCACCATTGGGAAGTGATTGCGCATAATGTGAAGTGGGAAAGCCCTTTATTGAAAAGTGTGAGCATCCCATGCATTTGCAACTAGTGCTGTAATCTTTGTAATTCGTTATAAGAAATAGTGCGATGCTCACCATTGGCAAGCGGTTGTGCAAAATATGTGGGCTTTGAAGAGGGAAAGCCCTTTATTGAAAAAGTGTGAGCATCTCGTACGAGCACTGTACTCTTTTTTACCATATTTGTATAGGTGAAACAGTATAATGCGCCACTCGCCATTGGGAAGTGGTTGTGCATAATGTGTGGGCTTTGGAGTGGTAAAGCTCTTACTGAAAAAGTATGAGCTTTTGATCCACATTAGAGAGGATGTAATCGCTGTGTGGGTGAGCTGAATATGACGCACTCATGATATAACACACAGTACATGATATAAAATTGCTTTATCAGGATATACAACTCCTGCCGAAGCGCTGTGGATGTTGAATCAGGATGCTGAAGTGGCCCGTTCACCAGCGAAGCATCAAGCAGAAAGGCGGAATGATGTTTGCCGGAACGCTGCAGGGAAGCGGAGAGTCTTCTTGTTGTTGTGGTGATTCCGCCCCCTGATTCGTGTAGTCGACAGTGAAGCAGTAGAGGGCTTCCAGACGAGTGATGAATCGCTGTCTTGAAGGAAGAAAATTATGAGGAATGGTGTTTGCACACCTACTTTTATAGCAGGCAGTTTTGCACCTAAAATGGCAGGGCTCATATTAGAATATTGGCGTTATTGTAGAGAGGTTTCAACTAGGCTGTGTAGAAGGACACACCCCATATGCGTTAGCACGCAATATCAGGTGTACTGAGTTGTAAGGGAACTGAGAGAGTATTTAGATATTAAAGTGAAGAAAAAAGACAAAAAATAACCATGGTTTTACTATAGTAAGCATAGTTTAACCATGGTATTTTTAGTAAAACAATAGTAGCCACAAAATAACCATTGTTATACACTCATGGTAACTACAATTTTACTATAGTAAATATAACCATGGTAACTATATGGACACTGCAGTATTACTGTAGTAAAACCAGGGTGTAGAACAGTTAAAGGATGGAGGACAGGAAACAGGTCTTCAGCACACGGTAAGCCTTTTAATTCCCTTTTTGGTGACAGCAGTAGTAACATACACACACACAATACAATGAGGACTCAAACGCTGGGTTTGCTGTCGGTCTCTCTCTCTCCATGCTCTGTGGCTGCTGGCCTTTTATCCGCTCTCCTCGCTCTACTGCAATTAGAGACAGGTGTTAGACATAATTTGGCTCAGGTGTGAGCCCTTACCGCTTTTCTCTCCGGACGGGCGCTTGACCACGCCCCGCTGCCACATACCCCCACCGCCCGACTCAGGCCAGGGCGTCATCCGCCTGCCTACCACTCCCCCATTTCTGGAGAGGAAGTCAGCGGCAGCCATCTGCACCCCGGTCTGTGGACCACCTTGAACTTAAAAGGCTGGAGGGCCAGATACCAACGGGTGATCCGGGCGTTAGTATCTTTCATGCGGTGGAGCCACTGCAGTGGGGCATGATCCGAGCAGAGGGTGAAGGCCCGCCCCAGCAGGTAGTATCGGAGGGTGAGGACCGCCCACTTGATGGCCAGACACTCCTTCTCTACGGTGCTGTACTTAGTCTCCCTTAAGGAGAGCTTCCGGCTAATGTACAGCACCGGGCTCCTCTCCCTCCACCACCTCGCGAGTACGGCCCGCAGCCCTCTGTCTGAAGCGTCCGTCTGCAATACAAAAGGGAGAGAGAAGTCAGGTGCATGCAAAAGCGGCCCCCACAAAGTGCAGCTTTAATCTGCGTAAACGCCTGTTGGCACTGCTCTGACCATTGGACCGGATCTGGAGCCCCTTTTTAGTGAGGTCAGTCAGCGGGCTGGTGGCGTCCGAATAATTAGGCACAAATCTTCTGTAATAGCCAGCCAGCCCCAGGAACTGCCTCACCCCCTTTTTGGTCTTAGGTCTAGGGCAAGTCGCAATCGCCGCGGTCTTATCAATTTGGGGACGCACCTGGCCATGACCCAAGTGGAACCCCAGATACCGTACCTCCACACGCCCAACCACGCACTTCTTGGGGTTTGCTGTGAGCCCGCCGCCGCAGCGATCACAGGACTGCCCTCAGATGTTGCATGTGCCGCTGCCAATCATTGCTATAAATGATAATATCATCTAAATAGGCAGCGGCGTACGCGGTGTGCGGTCTGAGGATCCGATCCATGAGTCGCTGAAGCGTGGCTGGTGCCCCAAACAAACCGAAAGGAAGCGTCACAAATTGGTGTAATCCAAACGGCGTAGTGAAGGCTGTTTTCTCACGGGACATTGGTGTCAAGGGGATCTGCCAATAACCCTTCGTTAAATCCAAGGTCGAATAAAATCGAGCAGTACCTAACCCGATCGAGCAGTTCATCAACACGGGGCATTGGGTACGCGTCAAATTTAGACACCGCGTTGACTTTTCTGTAATCCACACAGAATCGAACAGACCCATCACTCTTGGGAACAAGAACAACCGGGCTGGACCAATCACTGTGGGATTCCTCTATTACGCCCATATCAAGCATCGCATCTAATTCTTCCCGTACTATTTTCTTTTTATGTTCGGATAGCGATAGAGGCGTAACGCACCACCGCGCCCGGCTCGGTCTCGATGTGGTGCTGTATGATGTTTGTACGGCCCGGTAGAGGGAAAACACATCCGCAAATTCCTTTTGTAATTCAGAAACCTCTGTGAGCTGCCGCGGTGAGAGTTGGTCTCCACAAGTAACCGGAGTGTTGAGATTGTAGTTTTTGTTTATCTCCGGTCCGAGCTCCGCCCTCTCGAACTACCGTGGCCAACGTCACAGAGGCCGCCTCCTCCCTCCATAATTTCAGGAGGTTGAGGTGATAAATTTGACGCTGCCCCTCTATCGGTACGTTTAACCTCATAATCGAGATCCCCACTGGTCGTGGTGACCTCAAAGGGTCCTTGCCACTTGGCGAGTAATTTAGAGCTTCGATGTTGGGAGTAATCACGAGTACCTTGTCTCCGGTGCAAATTCCCGTAGCCGAGCACCCCTGTTATACAGCCGGCGTTGGCGTTCTTGAGCTTGGAGCAAATTCTCCTGTGTTAGTTGCCCCAGTGTGTGGAGTTTTGCTCTAAGATCGAGAACGAACTGAATTTCATTTTTACTATTAGAAGGTCCCTCCTCCCACGCCGCGGATGATGTCAAGGACACCGCGGGGCGTCGCCCGTACAGCAGCTCAAACGGGGAGAACCCAGTGGAGGCTTGCGGGACCTCTCGTACTGCAAACAACAGGGGTCTAGCCACTTATCCCAATTTCTAGCGTCATCGTGTATGCAATTTACGAATCATGTTCTTGAGCGTTTTATTAAATCGTTCCACTAGGCCATCTGTCTGAGGATGGTAAACGCTAGTCGCGAATCGATTTGATGCCCAAGAGCTCGTAAAGTTCGCGAAGTGTTCAGTGACATAAAAGTCGTGCCTTGATCGGTGAGGATTTCTTTCGGAATCCCCACCGGGAGATTATCTTGAAGAGTGCCCCTGCAACACTACGTGTGGAGATGTTGCTCAGAGGCACTGCTTCCGGATATCGCGTCGCGTAATCCACTAGGACTAACACGGCGATGTCCGCGTGCTGACCGTTCTAATGGCCCGGCGAGGTCCATCCCAATTCTTTCGAAGGGGACCTCGATTAATGGTAGAGGGCGCAATGGCGCTTTTGGGGTGGCCGGTGGGTTTACCAGCTGACATTCACGGCACGCCGCACACCACCTGCGGACGTCACCGCCAATGCCCGGCCAATAGAAACGGGCTATTAGACGGAGAAGTGTTTTCCGTTCCCCTAGGTGACCGGCCATGGGATTATAGTGAGCCGCCTGGAAAACCATTTCCCGGCAGCTCCGTGGAATCAATAATTGCGTTACTTCCTCCTTTGTTTGAGCGTCCTGCGTCACTCTGTATAACCGATCTTTAATAAGCGAAAAATACGGATATGAAACGGCGACACCGGCCGGAGTTGTTGACCATCGATTACTCTCACTTGGTCAAAAGCGTGCTTAAGGGTTTCATCCCGCGACTGCTCCAAGGGAAGTCCCCTCCGGAATTCCGAGAGGAGGAGCGACCACCTCGCCCCTTCCCACGTCATTCGAGCAGCAGAGGACGGCCCGGCTCCGCCTCCCCGCCAAAGCATCGCACATCACACATCCCTTCACTTTCATGCAGGACCCATCCGCACAAACTCCCTCCAATAACTTTCTAAAATTCGGCCAATCAGTACCCAAAATTAGCGGATGGGTGAGGCGGAACTAACCGCTGCCTCCACACTATGTCTTTCTCCCCGAATTTGATCGCCAGAGTCACCACGGGATACTTGTGAATATCCCCATGCACACACCTCACCCTCACCAGTTTAGCTGAGCCCAGAGCCCCGGGTTGAACCAAGCGTTGGTGGATGGTGGTCTGGTTACAGCCGGTATCCAACAAAGCTTGGTATGTACCCCCTGGATCCTTACCGAATCCGATGCGCTCCAGCCCGATCGGGGGCAGCCTGCGGGACATCGGAGACCCGCACCACTGTCCCTATTTCCATCAGCGGACACTGATCCCGGAAGTGGTCTGGGTCTCCGCACCTCCAGCAGACCGGCCCAGGCGCTGCGGCCACACCCGTGCTGGCGGGTGCCCCCACCTGAGGAGGAGAGCGGCTGAAGGACGGGGAAGGGCTAGGCGGGTGTTCCCACGGCCGGGAAGCTGGTCTCATGAGTCCTCCGCGCCTGCGGGGGGCAGGAACGGGCCCTGGGGAGAGAGCAGAGCGAGAGGGAAGAGGGGAGGGAAGAAAAACGGGAAGGCACAGGGGAAGGGGAGGGAGGGAGAGAGGGCTCATCCGCCCTGGGAATCGCCGCCATGTGGTCCTCCGCGAGTCGCACGGCTTCCTCCAGCGACGCCGGGCGGTGGCACTGGACCCACTCCACCGTTTTCCGGGGCAAACGCTGGACAAACTGCTCCAGTACCACCTGATCGACTAGCTCCTCGGCGTCAGCGGTCCCGCAGCGAGCAGCCACCTCCGACAGGCATCACGGAGCAGCTGGGTGAACGCAAACGGGCGGTCGGATTTATCCAGCTTCAAGGCCGGAAGAGCTGGCGACTTTCTTCCGGACTCCGACCAACCCGTTGCAGGATGGCTCTCCTCAGATCGGTGTAAGCCAGGAGGCTTGCTGCCGGCAGCTGTTGTGCCGCGAGCTGTGCTTCCCGGACAAGAGAGGGACGAGGCGGGCTGCCCACTGGTCGCGGGGCCAACCCCAAATTTCCGCCGTGCGTTCGAAGAGGTCCAGGAACGCCTCTGGATCATCTGCCGGCCCCATCTTCTGTAGCGAGGGCGCGGGCAGGGTGACGCGGGGGTCCGGGGTCGCGGCTGCGTCTGGGGCAGCCTCCTGGCTGAGGAGGCTCCGGATGGCAAGCCGGTCCTCTGCTTGAGCCCGCATTATCTCAAAGAACCGGCGATCCTGGTCCTGTCGGAGCTCCACCAGAGCCTGTTGGTGGCCCTGATGAAGAGTAGCGAGGGACTGGAGGACTTCCGCCAGCTGGGAGGACTCTATGGGGCGATTCTGTTCCATAATTTGGAACAAGAACAGGTGTTCCTAATAGCTTCCCGGGTTTCGGCACCAGTGTAGAACAGTTAAAGGATGGAGGACAGGAAACAGGTCTTCAGCACACGGTAAGCCTTTTAATTCCCTTTTTGGTGACAGCAGTAGTAACATACACACACACAATACAATGAGGACTCAAACGCTGGGTTTGCTGTCGGTCTCTCTCTCTCCATGCTCTGTGGCTGCTGGCCTTTTATCCGCTCTCCTCGCTCTACTGCAATTAGAGACAGGTGTTAGACATAATTTGGCTCAGGTGTGAGCGCCCTTACCGCTTTTCTCTCCCGGACGGGCGCTTGACCACGCCCCCGCTGCCACACAGGGTTATTATAATTTTACTATAGTAAAACCATGGTTAAAAAAACCATGGTTAACAAAGCCATGGTTACTACCATAGATATCTATGGTTAATACAATATTACTGCAGTAAAACCATGGTTAATTTTCGTAGGGATTGCCAGAAGTATGTCTGTGTGTCTAGGGGGCAAAATAGCTATTTGAAAATGTTGGCGTAAGAAATTAGTTTAACACAAAAGAGTGTCCTGATGGCGAAAATCTGAAAGATATGCTAAAATAAATGTGTGTATTAATCATGGGATAAGCGGAATAATTGATTCCAGACCGTTGTACTGTGGCGCATTGGTCCATCATCAACAGACCTTTTTCACAGACTGTGATGACGTGTTTCCGCCTTTTTAATCAGCATAATATTATAAAAAAAAAAAATATTGAGTGTAAATTTATAATATTATGCTTTGTGTTCTATTACCCTGAAATTAGTTTGAAAAAGGAATTATCTCTGTTGTGAGGGGGTTTCGATTACAGCTGCTGAGAGAGTGACAGTAAATTTGGCATCTTCTCCAATCTGACTGTCTTAATCCGCTGCTCTCTATTTGTTTCCTCTTCTGGAAAGTCACTCAAATGTAATAGTGGATTTTTCTTGTCTTGGTGCAAATGGGTAAGTGAAAATAATATTTGCTTTAATCTCTCTTGCACGTCCATCTGGACTCATAATGGTGCAGAGTATGGCTGCAGCGTTTTGAGCTCTGACACAACACTGCAGTTTATTGTTTGTTTTGTTTACAGTTTTTTGTTTTTTAGTCTTGGATGTTGTCTGCCTTATTGTATACAACAGACAAACTCTTTTGGACATTGGTTCTGCAATTACACACCGAAAACCAGACTTCAAATTCCTCAATGCCAACCCGCTGTTTACAAACACGCCAGCGGAGCCCTTTGTCTGGGCTGCCCGGCCGCGGAAACGCAGAAGGAAAAGGGGAAAAAGAGCCGGGGTTCTCATCAGAGTAAGACATCGCGCAAATCGACCCCCACTACACAGTATACTACTGGCAAATGTTCAGTCTCTGGACAACAAGCTCTGCGAGCTGAGAGCATGGATCTCTTTCCAATGACGAGGAAGACGAGGGATTGCTGCGTTATCTGCCTTAGGGAAACCTGGATGTTTGTGGAGATTCCAGGCTCGGTCATCGAACCCGCGGTGTTCTCCGTGCACTGAGCGGACAGAGCGAAAGACCTCTCAGGTAAAAGCAGAGGTGGTGGTGTATGTTTTATGATCAGAGGAACGTACATTTTATCAAGTCTTTCTGCTCTCCTGATCTGGAATAACTCCTGCTTCTGTGTCGACCATTCTGTCTACCGAAGGAATTCACAGCGGTCATTATCACAGCTGTGTACATCCCCCCACAAGCCAATACAGACCGGGCACTCAAGGAACTGTATGGGAGCATAAGTGAGCAGGAAACCGTGCACCCTGAGTCCAAGTTCATTGTTAATGGGGACTTTAACAAAGCCAATTTTAAAACAATCGCACCAAAATACCACCAACACATCAGCTTCAACACACGAGGGGAAGGGGTTTGGACCATTGCTATTCTCCTTTCCGGGATGCTACAGATCCCTCCCCCACCCACCATTTGGCAAATCAGACCACTCTTCTGTTCTGCTTCTGCCCGCTTACAGGCAGAAACTGAAACAGGAAGCACCCACCCTCAGAACGATCCAGTGCTGGTCGGACCAATCAGACTCTATGCTACAAGACTGTTTTGATCACGCGGACTGGGAGATGTTCCGTTGATGACGACATCGAGGTGTATGCTGATAGCGTAACGTGTTTCATCAGGAAGTGAGTAGAGGACGTTGTTCCGACCAAAACAATACGGATCTATCCCAACCAGAAACCATGGGTTAACGGCGATTTCAGCGCTGCACTTAATACACGGACCTCTGCTTTAAATTCAGGGAACGCGAAGGAGCATAAACAAACCAGTTATGCCCTCCGTAACTCTATCATAGCAGCCAAACGCCAGTACAGGCACAAAATTGAAGGACAGTTCAACACCACCGACTCTAGAAGTATGTGGCAGGGAATTAACATCATCACAGACTACAAAGGGAATAAAAACTCTGCCGTGAACACCGCTGCCTCTCTCCCGGATGAGCTTAATACATTTTATGCTCATTTCGAGGACAATAACACAGAACTAGTGGAGAGAGCACTCGCGGCCGATGCTACAGAGGTTGGTTCGCTCTCCATCTCTGTTGCGGATGTAACACGATCCTTCCGACGGGTGAACATCCGTAAAGCCGTGGGTCCAGACGGCATTCCGGGCCTTGTCATCAGAGCGTGCGAGGACCAACTGACATTTTCAACCTGTCCCTCTCCCTGTCTGCAGTCCCAACATGCTTTAAAACGTCCACCATTGTGCCTGTACAAAAGCAATCAAAAATCACTTGTTTAAATAACTGGCGTCCTGTTGCTGACCCCCATCATCAGCAAATGCTTTGAGAGGCTAATCAGAGATCACATCTGCTCTGCTCTGGACCCATTGCAGTTTGCCTATCGCAACAACCGCTCCACTGATGATGCCATTGCATCTACAATACACACTGCTCTCTCCCAACTGGAAAAAGGAACACATATGTGAGAATGCTGTTTGTAGACTACAGCTCAGCATTCAACACCATAGTGCCCTCCAAGCTTGATGTGAAACTCCGGGCTCTGGGCTTAAACAGCTCGCTGGGCAGCTGGATCCTGGACTTCCTGTCAGGCAGACAGAATGGGACAGAGTGGTTAGAATGGGCAGCAACAATCTAGCAAAGACACTGAGAACACAAAGGGCTTAAGAAGGGAGTGAATTAGAGGAGAACAGGTGTTGCTTGGCATGCTAATCAGTGGTATGATCAGCGTTCCACCAGGAACAATCAATGTTCCCATGGAAATGCCGATGCAATACAAAATTACAAAACATATAAAACAAACCGGCAAACTCACCGAAGCCGTGACATGTTCAAAAATGACTAAAAAAAACAAAGAATTTAACGACTTACAGCTTACATCTTCCAGTATTTAGCACTGACACTGCAGTTTGCGTATCGTCCAAACCGTTTAACAGATGATGCCATCGTCACCACCCTCCATCTGGCCCTCACCTACCTAGATAAAAAGGACTCATACGTTCGAATGCTGTTCATAGACTTCAGCTCAGCATTCAACACAATAATTCCTCAGCACCTGCTGGGCCTGGACACCTCCCTCTGTAACTGGATCCTGGACTTCCTGACTGGGAGACCTCAGTCAGTCCAGATTGGGAACAGCATCTCCACCACCACCACACTGAGCACTGGGGCCCCCCAGGGCTGTGTGCTCAGTCCACTGCTGTTCACTCTGCTGACTCACGACTGTGCAGCAATGGACAGCTCGAACCACCTCATTAAGTTCACCAATTTCACGACCGTGGTTGGTCTCATCAGCAAGAACGACAAGTTGGCATACAAAGACGAGGTGCTGCAACTAACGGACTGGTGTAGAGAAAACAACCTGTCTCTGCATGTGGACAAAACAAAAGAGATGGTTGTTGACTTTAGGAGAGCACAGAGTTGAACGCTCTCCGCTGAACATCGACGGCTCATCTGTGGAGATCGTCAAGAGCACCAAATTCCTTGGTGTTCACCTGGCGGAGAACCTCACCTGGTCCCTCAACACCAGCTCTATTACCAAGAAATCCCAGCAGCGTCTCTACTTTCTTCGAAGGCTGAGGAAAGCACATCTCCCACCCCCCATCCTCACTACATTCTATAGAGGGACTATTGAGAGAATCCTATGTAGCTCCAGCACTGCCTGGTTTGGGACTTGCACCGTTTTGGACCGCAAAGCCCTGCAGAGGATAGTGAGAACAGCTGAGAAGATCATTGGGGTCTCTCTTCCCTCCATCAAAGACATTTAAAAAAAACACTGCATCTGCAAAGCAACCAGCATTGTAGATGATCCCAGACACCCCTCACCCAAACTCTTCATCCTCCTGCCCGCCAGCAAAAGGTACCGAAGTTTATTGTCTCTTTACACCTGGCTGCTACCTCAATAACTGCTATGTGCATAGAACACTATCTCATAGTATGTTATGTTTACATTTGGCATTTTAGAAACTGCCAACTTTTTGCTCTGTCTCTCACTGTGCCCATTGTCCTGTTCATTTTTAGTAATTTATTGTACTGTCCCATTCTTTTTGCACACGTTTGCATGTGCACTTTATATGGGTATGTTATTTAGTCTGTGTAGTCTCATGTGGTTCTGTGTTTGTCCTATGTTGTTTTATGTAGCACCATGGTCCTGGAGCAACGTTGTCTCGTTTCACTGTGTACTGTACTAACTGTATATGGTTGAACGACAATAAAAACCACTTGACTTGACTTCTCTGATTCGGCAGCCTTCACAAAGATTTGAAAAAGTACGCAACAACAGACGATGTTTATGATTTCTTTCACGTCCTTTTTCCCAACCCAGCAGTGCTGGGTTACAGGTTTAAAATGTTTACCATCCCAGATTGGGTCAAATCAACTCAACTTCTTCACCCAACAGCCTCAACCCAGCATTTGGGTTGAAAAAATAACCCATACTTTTTTTGTCTGTAGAGTGTAGTCTGACAGCTTGTGTGAAGAAACTGTTCCATAGATTAGGTCTCTTTATTCATTTATTTTATTGCTAATCTGCTCTTCACGTGAACTTGAACTACTTTAGTTCTTGCTCTCCTTAATGTAGAATGACCAGGTTAAAATCTCCAGATTGACCCAATTAGTTACGTGACCAAATTAAATCTATTCTAAATCTCCATCCATCCATCTTCAACCGCTTATCCGAAGTCGGGTCGCGGGGGCAGCTGCTCCAGCAGGGGGCCCCAAACTTCCCTATCCCAAGCCACATTAACCAACTCTGACTGGGGGACCCCGAGGTGTTCCCAGGCCAGTGTGGAGATGTAATCTCTCCACCTAGTCCTGGGTCTTCCCCAAGGCCTCCTCCCAGCTGAACGTGCCTGAAACACCTCCCTAGGGAGGCGGCCAGGGGGCATCCTTACCAGATGCCCAAACCACCTCAACTGACTCCTTTCAACGCAAAGGAGCAGCGGCTCTACTCCGAGCTCCTCACGGATGACTGAGCTCCTCACCCTATCTCTAAGGGAGAAGCCCGCCACCCTCCTGAGGAAGCCCATTTTGGCCGCTTGTACTCGCGACCTAGTTCTTTAGGTCATGACCCAACCTTCATGACCATAGGTGAGGGTAGGAACAAAAATTGACCGGTAGATCGAGAGCTTTGCCTTTCGGCTCAGCTCTCTTTTTGTGACAACGGTGCGATAGAGCGAGTGCAATACCGCCCCCACTGCCCCGATCCTCCGGCCAACCTCCCGCTCCATTGTCCCCTCACTCGTGAACAAGACCCCCAGGTACTTGAACTCCTTCACTTGTGGCAAAACCTCATTCCCTACCTGGAGTACGCACTCCATCGGTTTCCTGCTGAGAACCATGGCCTCAGATTTAGTGGTTCTAAATCTATTAAATCTAAATCTATTTAGCACCTGAAATCCAAACCTCAAGTAAAATAGTGGAGAAAAAGATTTTACCTCAATCTTTTATCTTGGTAACTTAATATGAGTGAATCTCTGAGGAGCCAAAATTGACCTTCTCAACCCAGTTTTACACCAAGTATGGTGGTACTTTTACCTCAACCCTTGGTTTGGACAGGGGATCGCTTCTTTTCTCATTAGACTGAAGCAACCAAGACAAGACTGTGGCAAAGACAATATCAGACCCTCTATATAGCCCACGGTACAAAACCATTCTCTGTCTTTCGTCCTCTCCACTTTTCAGATTCTTTCCTTCTATTTTATTTTCTCTCATTATGTTAAATGTTTAGATAATAGTTTCTCACTTTAAGCATCAGATAGTTTACATTTCACCTCAGATCGGTTGCGATATGTATAATGAACCATGTAATGTAGTTTTGCAAAAATGTCACCACAGTCATATATATGTATATATATATATATATATATATATACATACAGTATCTCACAAAAGTGAGTACATCACTCACATTTTTGTAAATATTTGATGATATCTTTTTATGTGACAACACTGAAGAAATGACACTTTGCTGCAATGTAAAGTAGTGAGTGTACAGCTTGTATAACAGTGTAAATTTGCTGTCCCCTCAAAATAACTCAACACACAGCCATTAATGTCTAAACCGCTGGCAACAAAAGTGAGTACACACCTAAGTGAAAATGTCCAAATTGGGCCCAAAGTGTCACATTATTTGTGTAGCTCCATTATTTTCCAGCACTGCTTTAACCCTCTTGGGCATGGAGTTCACCAGAGCTTCACAGGTTGCCACTGGAGTCCTCTTCCACTCCTCCATGACAACATCACGGAGCTGGTTGATGTTAGAGACCTTGTGCTTCTCCACCTTCCGTTTGAGGATGCCCCACAGATGCTCAATAGGGTTTAGGTTTGGAGACATGCTTGGCCAGTCCATCACCTTCACCCTCAGCTTCTTTAGCAAGGCAGTGGTCATCTTGGAGGTGTGTTTGGGGTCGTTATAATGCTGGAATACTGCCCTGTGGCCTAGTCTCCGAAGGGAGGGGATCATGCTCTGCTTCAGTATGTCACAGTACATGTTGGCATTCATGGTTCTCTCAATGAACTGTAGCTCCCCAGTGCCGGCAGCACTCATGCAGCCCCAGACCATGACACTCCCACCACCATGCTTGACTGTAGGCAAGACACACTTGTCTTTGTACTCCTCACCTGGTTTCCGCCACACACGCTTGACACCATCTGAACCAAATAAGTTTATCTTGGTCTCATCAGACCACAGGACATGGTTCCAGTAATCCATTGCATGGTTCCAGTAATCCAGCTTGTCTTCAGCAAACTGTTTGCGGGCTTTCTTGTGCATCATCTTTAGAAGAGGCTTCCTTCTGGGACGACAGCCATGCAGACCAATTTTATTCAGTGTGCGGCGTATGGTCTGAGCACTGACAGGCTGACCCCCCACCCCTTCAACCTCTGCAGTAATGCTGGCAGCACTCATATGTCTATTTCCCAAAGAAAACCTCTGAATATGACACTGAGCACATGCACTCAACTTCTTTGGTCGACAATGGCAAGGCCTGTTCTGAGTGGAACCTGTCCTGTTAAACCGCTGTATGGTCTTGGCCACCGTGCTGCAGCTAAGTGTCAGGGTCTTGGCAATCTTCTTATAGCCTAGGCCATCTTTATGTAGAGCAACAATTCTTTTTTTCAGATCCTCAGAGAGTTCTTTGCCATGAGGTGCCATGTTGAACTTCCAGTGAAGAGTATGAGGGAGTGTGAGATTGATGAAACCAAATTTAACACACCTGCTCCCCATTCACTCCTGAGACCTTGTAACACTTATGAGTCACATGACTCAGTGGGGAGGGAAAATGGCTAATTGGGCCCAATTTGGAAATTTTCACTTAGGGGTGTACTCAATTTTGTTGCCAGCGGTTTAGACATTAATGGCTGTGTGTTGAGTTATTTTGAGTTATTGGTTTTAGTTATTGGTCCGGTTGCTAGGGAGAGTAGAGTCACAGGGGGATAAACTCCTCGTGGTCACTATAATGTGGTCTGCTCTCGGTGGGGCGTGTGGTGAGTTGTGCGTGGATGCCTCTGAGAATAGCTTGAAGCCTCCACACACGTTATGTCTCCACAGTAACATACTCAAAAAGCCACGTGACAAGATGGATTGATGGTCTTAGATGCGGAAGATTTGTCCTCCGCCACCCGGATTGAGGCAAATAACAACTCCACCACGAGGACTTGGAGCGCATTGGGAATTGGGCATTTCAAATTGGGGAGAAAAAGGGGAGAAAAAAAGTGAAATGTCAGAATAATAGTAGAGAGAATGATTTATTTCTACTTTTATTTCTTTCATCACATTTCCAGTGGGTCAGTTTACATACGCTTTGTTAGTATTTGGTAGCATTGCCTTTAAATTGTTTAACTTGGGTCAAACATTTTGAGTAGCGTTCCACAAGCTTCTCACAATAAGCTGCTGCAATTTTGGCAGATTCCTCCAGACAGAACTGGTGTAACTGAGTCAGGTTTGTTGGCCTCCTTGCTCACACATACTTTTTTAGTTCTGCCCACACATTTTCGTTTGAAAAATTTTATTGAGGTCAGGGCTTTGTGATGGCCACTCCAATACCTTGACTTTGCTATCCTTAAGCCATTTTGCCACAACTTTGAAGGTATGCTTGGGTTTTTGTCCATTTGGAAGACCAATTTGCGACCAAGCTTTAACTTCCTGGCTGATGTCTTGAGATGTTGTTTCAATATATCCACATCATTTTCCGTCCCCCATTATGCCAATTATTTTGTGAAGTGCACCAGTCCCTCCTTCAGCAAAGCACCCCACTACATGATTCTGCCAACCCCATGGTTCACAGTTGGGATGGTGTTCTTTGGCTTGCAAGCCTCACCCTTTTTCCTCCAAACATGACGATGGTCATTATGGTCAAGATCTTTGTCCCCATGTGCACTTACAACTGTAGTCTGGCTTTTTTATGACAGTTTTGGAGCAGTGGCTTATTATTACACAGCCTTTCAGGTTCTGTTAATATAGGACTAGTTTTAATGTGGATATAGATACTTGTCTACATGTTTCCTCCAGCATCTTTACAAGGTCCTTTGCTGTTGTTCTGTGATTGATTTGCACTTTTCGCACCAAACTACATTCATCTCTATGGACAGAATGTGTCTCCTTCATGAGTGGTCCCATGGTGTATATACTTGTGTACAATTGTTTGAACAGATGAACGTGGTACCTTCAGGTGTTTTGAAATTGCTCCCAAGGATGTATTAGACTTGTCTGATTGAGGTCTTGGCTGATTTCTTTTGATTTTCCCATGATGTCAAGCAAAGAGGCACCTGAGTTTGAAGGTAGGCCTTAAAATCATCCACAGTACACTTCCAATTCGGTACACGTTCTATCAGGAGCTAATAGTCTAAAGGCTTGACATAATTTTCTAGAATTTTTCAAGCTGCTTAAAGGCACAGTTAATATAATGTATATAAACTTCTGACCCGCTGTAATTGTGATATAGTCAATTAAAAGTGAAAATCTGTTTGAAAACAACTGTTGGAAAAATGACTCATCATGCACAAAGTAGATGTTCTAAACAACTTGCCAAAACTATAGTTTGCTAATATTAAATCTGTGGAGTGGTTAAAAAATTTGTTTTAATGACTAAACTAATCAACGTAAGTGTATGTAAACTTCTCATTTCAACTGAGTATATATATATATATATATATATATATATATATATATATATATATATATATATATATAAATAAATATATAAATAACTGAAGCTACAGCTGAAAATGCATATCAGAGCAAAAACCAAGCCATGAGGTCAAATGAGCTGCAGTCCTCAGAGACAGGATTGTGTTGAGGTACAGAAATGGGGAAGGCTACAAAACAAATTTTGGCTGCATTGAAGGTTCCCAAGAGCACAGTGTAATACATACATTTATGTTACATGCTTCAACATAAAGTGCATTTCATATTCAACTCAACATATATTCAACATTCGGAAGCTGTACATCACTATAGAATGAAAAACCTTGCTATTAAATGTCTTCAAATCCCAATTCTTCATCAACGGATTTGGGCAACATAACTTTGACAATGAACACTCGAAGTACTTAAGTTATTGTTATATGCAGGGTTGGGATGGTTACTTTTTAAATGTATTTTACTACAGATTACAGAATACATGCTGTAAAATGTAATTTGTAACATTTCGTTAGATTACTCAAGGTTGGAAACATATTCTAAATATTTTGGATTACTTCTCCAGCACTGGTATATTTTTTGACTTGTTTTGACTATAAAAACATAGTTACAATGTTAAAATACATTCTCTGAAACAACTAAATATCTTATGCAGTGTTGATTCTAAAACAAGATCAATCAAATTTATCTTGTTCTAAGGATTTTTAAATATTTTTACAGGAAAACAATACAAAAATATTATCAAGAATATGAGTTTTGCCCTAATATCAAATTTTCTTGATAAAAAATATGATCGTGCATATAAAATGGCTAGAAATAGCATTTTAGCTTATTGTAAAGCTGACAATTTACACAAGGTTTATTTCTATTTCTTGTGCCATAAACTTACTTCAAACTTACTTCTCTGTCTGCTCGTATGAATGTAACACATCATAAGAAAGTGTTTCACCACAGCTCAAATGCACTTTAGATCACACCATGTATACATTTTCCATCTGAATGTAATAAATATTAAATGAAACAAATGACAATAAAATGCAAAGTAATCTCTTCAGTAATCAAAAAACGTTTTGAATGTAACTGTATTCTAAATACCAATTATTTAAATTGTAACTGTAGTGGAATAGAGTTACTTATATTTTGTATTTTAAATCCGTAATCCCGTTGCATGTATTTCGTTACTCCCCATCTCTGGTTACATGTCTGTCTGAACTAGCACTTACTTAAAGACTGAAGGGAGTGTGTCTGTGTGCAGTTTCGTGCTCACCTGCGACTCTGTGTGCACCACACAGAGCATCGTAATGAATAGTAGTTCTATAAATCAACATCCCATTTATGTTTTGGTCTTTAGAGTTCAGAAAATGTTAATGAAGAATTATTGTTACATATTGTTTTGCTATATTGTGTAATTCTTTCCAAAGAAGGAAATAAATGCATTTTGACATGAAATAAGTTTATAAAAAGTCAAATTTCAGCACTTTTAAATCTGAGATTAATTTGTATAACTATGAAAAATCATGAGATAAATCACGATTAAAAATGTTAATCTACTGACAGCTCTAATATAAATATTCTAGAAATGCAAAAGGTTTTCTTTTATGGGTACAATTAGGCCTGGTTTATCTTAATGTACAAACAGTGGAAGTCTATTTTATGCCCTCATTGATATAGCTATGTAAATATGTGTGTGTGTGTGTGTGTGTGTGTGTGTGTGTGTGTGTGTGTGTGTGTGTGTGTGTGTGTGTGTGTGTGTGTGTGTGTGTGTGTGTGTGTGTGTGTTTTGTTTCTGTAAAGCCATTTTATTGTACTTTTTCTATGTCCACATCTCCTCTGGTCTAAATCTCTTGTGTGTGTATACATTTTTTCTCCACTAGCTCTCTCTGTGTGTGTTTTCCTCTGGCAGAATTCAGTCAGAGCCCAACATTTGGAATCACTTCTGGTCTGGGGCGTTTCACATTGAAACACTCTGTGCCTTTCCTTCTCCAGTACAGGCTGTTCAACTACTTCACACTCCTTCACTACTCTCTGTCTCTCACATCCACATCCACACAAACTCTGTTTATATTTTGTTTATGTTTCCCATTCAAAAAACTCTCTAAACTAGATTGCATGTTATAGTTCCAGTGCAATCAGAACACAGGAGCCAGATGTTTATAGTAATGTGACTTCTCTATGCAGTTAGCTCACAATGTTCATGTTTGCTGCTCCATCAGGCCTCAGTACTCTGTGGGCGATGAAATGAATTGGGGGAAAAGCATATGCTTGGGTCTGGAATGCTTTCTGCAGCCTGAAACAATTCTAGGGTGGAGAGGAATGAATGGCCTGAGATGAACATGTTGAGAAGGTGAACTGGACGGAATGTGCAATATATTTTGTATTACACTGTTGTAATATAAGACATGTGTAATATGTTATTTATTACACGTTTATAACAATTAATGGTAAAACCTATATATTTTACATGTTTATAACAAATAATGGTAAAACCTGTTTTTTGTTTGTGTTTTGAGATTATATATGTCTATGCAGCCCTACAAATGCTAAACGCAGGAACTACGACTATACCATAATGTTTTCTTTCTTTGAATCTGAGCATAGTTGAGCCAAACAATCTGTATGTCTCAGGACAGATTATAGTCTAAGAGACCCCACTTTGGTCATAACTGAATTTTGACTAAATGTGTAGTTACTGAATTTTGCTGTTGCAAGTGAGTATGTTTTAATGAAAAGGATTTCTTACTTAGACACATCAGAGAATATTAACTGAAATGGTTAGATGAAAGATTTTGCAACTGAAAATATTCAGAGCTTTGTGTTGGTAAACATAAAACTGCATAATGAAGAAGACAACAACCTCTGTCTAAAATAAAATTAGACTGGCTAGCCAAAATCCCATTACCATTAAGCATAGTGCAGTCATGTTTGCTTCAGCAGTGATTAAAACTACAAGTTTCTGCTTTATTTACATATTTATAAATTTTTAATACCAACTAAAATGCGAGATAGCTAGCTTAGCATACACCCGACACCTCTGCCCGATTTGCCTGTGTGGCTGTCGCTTTTGAAATAACAACCCTTTTTCTGCTACACTCAATCACCCACACACATACACACACCAACTGACACACACAAACTGAATCTCTCTCTTCCCCCCTCTCGCCTCCTCTCTCCTACCTCTCTTCCTATTTCTTGCTCGTTCTCTCTCTCTTCCATCCACCCCCCACCCCCTTCCTGTTCAGCTTCTATAATTCAAATCCTGTCAGCCCTGTTCCAGACTGCTGGCGCCAGCCTCTCTCTCCAGGAAAAAAAAAGAAAGAGGGGAAAAAAGCAAAGGAAGAAAAAAAAGCTCTTTGAGGGACAAAGCCAATGGAGCCACACACACACATGCGCGCGCACACACGCACACACAGCACAGGCCTAAAAGCAGAATTAAGTTTTCTTTAAAGAGGCAGCTGTGTGTGGTGGACTTTTCAGGACCCAATATTTTTCCTCTTTTTCACTCCCTTCTTTTTTCCCTTTTTTCTCTTTTGTTTTAATCTTTCTCTCTCACTCTATTCCCCTCCATTGCTTACACTATTTGATCTTTCCACGGCCTTAACTGGTCAATGCTGTAAAATCCTCCCCTATGATATTTTCTTTCTAGTTTTATTGACATTTTAAAATGAGTTACAGTGTGGACAATTTAACCGAATGCTTTAAACCTGGACTAATGTTCCATTTTTCCATCCCAAATGAATTTTGTCTAATTTGGGCTTTAGGAAACTTTGTATGGACAAAGAGAGAGACAGAGAAAAGAGAGTGAGAGAGATATAGGGAGAGAGAGGTCTAAAAGGCAGACGCAGGGCCTGCCATTGTTTCGTCAGCATTTAAACTTGGCTAAAAATAGCCCGAGACCAAATCCATCTATTTTGAGGTCTTAATTAGCAGTCTAGTCATGTGACGCAAACACGCAAAATGCATAAATGACAGCCATCGTCTGCTAATCATCCACTGACTCAAGTGTTCCCTCACTGCTCATCAGAATCTGGGAGAGGAAGAGAGAAATTCACTCCCTCTTTCCCACAATCTCTTATTCGCTTACAGAGAAGCTAAACAGTTGTAGCACAAAAGTGGCACATACAAAAGAAAATAAATAATGGTAAAACCTGTTTTTTTTTTTGTGTTTTGAGATTATATATGTCTATGCAGCCCTACAAATGCTAAACGCAGGAACTACGACTATACCATAATGTTTTCTTTCTTTGAATCTGAGCATAGTTGAGCCAAACAATCTGTATGTCTCAGGACCCCACAGCACAAAAGTGGCACATACAAAAAAAAAAACAGTTGTGCCACTTTTGCACTAAAAAAGCACTACGCCATGAGTATTTAAATTAAGTAATATTCTTTTAATTTCCTAATTTATATGTAAATTAGGCTTTCTACAAATTGTGCCATATTTACAAAACTCAACCTTATTTGGAGCCTGACCTCATGAAAATTATGTGATAGTTGTGACGTTTTTGCAAATTGACATTACATGGCTACTTGCATGTATCGTGGCAGTCCCGAGGTGAAATGTCCACTGAGTGGCACTAAAAGAAGGTTACATTTTCTCCCAAACAGACAAGTTTGTTTAAAGTTAATGCTCTTTCGACATTTAAATGAATAAATCCTACCAACCTACCCTAAACCTTAACCTAACCGATAGTGTTATAAAAAGCAAATGTGACATGAAAAATGCAATTGCTCAATCGATAATTTTTTAATGCTTCGATAACACTTTAGGCTTACATGTCAACTCACATGCTCTTCTGGACTCAGCCTAGTTGGTCGCATCACCAGTGCAGCACTCTATCACTTGAGCTACCACACAATTTAATCGTGCTTGAACAAGCTTCTAAATGTCTCACATTTTAACATTAGGAGGTATAGTAAAAGCTCTCTCTCTCTCTCTCTCTCTCTCTCTCTCTCTCTCTCTCTCTATATATATATATATATATATAGAATTATTATATTATTATATTATATATATATATATACATTGCCAGCTAGAAGTTTGGAATAATGTAAAGACATTGCTCTTATGTAAAGAAATTGGTACTTTTTTGGTACCATAAAGTTCATTCAACTGATTTTTAGCAGCGTGAAAAATTACTATTACAATTTAAAATAAAAATTCAGAACTTCTTAAACTTCAAAGAGTTCTCATCAAAAAATCCTCCATGTGCAGCAATGACAGCTGAGAAGATCCTTGGCATTCTAGCTGTCAGTTTGTCCAGATACTCAGGTGACATTTCACCCCACGCTTCCTGTAGCACTTGCCATAAATGTGGCTGTCTTGTCGGGAACTTCTCATGCACCTTACATTCTAGCTGATCCCACAAAAGCTCAATGGGGTTAAGATCCATAACACTCTTTTCCGATTATCTGTTGACCAATGTCTGTGTTTCTTTGCCCCCTCTAACCATTTCTTTTTGTTTTTCTTTTTCAAAAGTGGCTTTTTCTTTGCAATTCTTCGCACAAGGCCTGCACCCTTGAGTCTTTTCTTTACTGTCGTACATGAAACTGGTGTTGAGCGGGTAGAATTAAATGAAGCTATAAGCTGAGGACATGTGAGGCATCTATTTCTCAAACTAGAGACTCTGATTTTCTTACCCTCTTGTTTATTTGTACATGTGGCCTTCCACATCTCTTTCTGTCCATGCTAGAGCAAGTTGTCCTTTGTCTTTGAAGATTGTAGTGTACACATTTGTATGAAATACATTTGTATGTTTTTTGAAATTTCAAACATTGTATATCCTTCATTCCTCAAAACAATGATTGACTGACATGTTTCTAGAGAAAGCTGTTTCTTGTTTATTATTTTTGACCTAATATTAAGACATGCCAGTCTTTTGCAGACTGTGGCAAACACAAACACAATGTTAAGCTTCATTTAACGAACCAAATAGCTTTCAGCTGTGTTTGATATAATGGCAAGTGATTTTCTAGTACCAAATTAGCAATTTAGCATGATTACTCAAGGATAATCTGCTGGAAATGGGGCCTGTCTAGATTTGATAAAAAATGACTTTTTTCAAATTGTGATGGTGCTGTTTTTTACATCAGTAATGTCCTGATTATACTTTGTGATCAGTTGAATACCACTTTGTTGAAATACATTTCCTTCCAAAACAGCTAAATCTGTACAGTATTCCCAAATTTTGGCCACCAGTGGGTGTGTGTGTGTGTGCGCGTATTTATATATATGTATGCCCTTGCTTCCGTTTAGAACACTTGATTATCTTATCAAAATAACAAAATATTAATTGAAGTGAGGATAAAAATATGGATGGATATTTTCAAAGATGAGAGATTTAGATATAGCGAATACCCAAGAGGTGTCAGTTATTGTTATTATTTCTATAGGCCACTGTTATAGGCCAACTGTAGAACCAAGCCATTCTAACTGTAGTGTCCTCTAGCACCAGCCACAGAATAACACTGCGGACAAATAATATAAAAAAACTACCTGCAACTAGCAGCATAGACTTTTTTTGCAGAAAACCAATAATTCAAAAAGCTACTATCTATCAGCACAATTATCATTAAACCCGATTTATCAGTCTACCTCTAATCCAGACACGCGGTGTAGTCGGACTTTCAGGATTTCAATGAGCAGATTCATGTGCCTGGATCACAGTGATGAGTGTTGCTGTACAGTCTGCTGTATCCTCCACATCCACATCCTAGCACTCAGAGCCAGCATGCAAGATAGGGAATTGCACTATGCAAATTGTGTTCAGCACTAAATTTGAAGGCGTGCTTATGCCATTACCTGATTTGCATAATTTCTTAAGTGAATCGGGTGCTAAAACAAAACAGAAAGGGGGGGACAAATAAACAATGCTATCAGATGGCACAATTTCTAACCCCTCTCAAGCCCACGCACAAGTATTCACACAGACACTCACTTTAGTCCTCCATGGGCCCAGGCACACACAAAAGCAAACACACACCTTGTTGACGCTAAAAGACTATCCTTAAAGCTTCCATTCCTCAAAATTCTTACAGTCCCTAAGTTACATCCACTGGACACGAAACTCAAACTTGGGGTCAGAAAGGCATGTTGTTTTTTCTTTCAAATTATCGACAATAAGCGACTTCCCCTTATCGCTTTCTCATTCTCTGTTTCTTCACATCCCTTTTTCTTTATCTGTCCCTACACAGACCAGGGCTAAGCACACATACTACTGCCACTTTTGGGGGACAGGATGACCCCTATGTGTCTTGATCTCCAAGCTACCTTAAGACATGAGAGAGGATGAATATTTACTCCCCCAACCCACCCCTTTTCTCTCCATTGCTTGGACTCCATTGGAGGCTGACACACACACTGGCCACAACGGTAATTGGAACATAATGGAACATTTTTGCAGACTGAGCTGAACCCTTTACCCCATCACCTTCTGAACCGCTCACAAAATAGGCCCTCTCTCCACGGACTACTGCGCACATACACAGATCTTTCAATGCTGATCGACCACTTTGCCAGGCATCATACAAACACATCACATGCACTGTACTTCCATGCACACACACACATACTCACAATAAAATATTTTTTTTTACACACATAGCATCAGAGTGTGTTTCTACTCTAGCCTTTTCTAGAGATTCTCAGAAAGGTGTCATAAAATTTATATTTTGAGGTATTGATCTCCACTGTGCTGTGTCTGGGTGAATCACAGAAATTCAAAAGCTCACCATGTATTAGTCAAATGAAATTTGAAACATGTCTTGCTATAATACATTTTTTGAATTAATGAAAAAAAAAAAATGCCACTAAGAGTTGTGATTGAACATACAGTATATACAGTAGCTTCAAAAAGTATTTGACACTAGCCACACTTCAAATGTTTTTCCATTATAAACAAAATATCAAACCAAATGACATTTATTTTAAATTAATCCAACACCAACACAGTTATCAAGTGAGGCATTTCACTAAAAGAGGTTTGTTAGAATTTAAATTATAAAACAAAATTTAAATATAAGACTTTATATATTTGGACACTTTCTGTGGAACATGTCTATAGTTACTGTGTGATGTACCAAACCTGGTTACTCTTTTAGGTTACGTGTGAACTTGAGAGGAACTGACTTCATACACCCACTTAAAATGACAAGGGAGCAATTGGGTAAAAGTAATTGCAAAAATGTCTCAGAAAAGCTGAGTTAATTTTGAGAAAATGTAAACTGTATATTTGTAGATGCCACTTGCTTTGTTATTGTGTTTCTTTACTGTAATGATATTCATACCGTTTAAGTGTGACTTAAATGCCCAAATGTCTCCAAATACTGGGGCCATTGTATATGGCAGTGAGTATATCATGACTTCTTGCCTCGTCGCTCCACCCCTGTCCTCAATGTCAATTTCATCCCATCAAACCTTGATCACCCCTCTACTGCTGGCTCATTCTGATATCTTCTCGCCTCAAACCAAGGACCCCTGTCCAAAATTGAGTCTGCCTTACTGATGTTCCCCACTACAGTCACTTCATTTGTAAATTGGCTTTTAGATGGAGTGTACCCCAGCTGAGCCTCCCCCTGTCTATCTCCCATAAGGACCCCGGTCTCAGAACGGTCACTACAACAATCAGTCATTCAGGGAACCCAAACGGCCTCTTTCTCTCTGTCAGGCTGTGTTTTGTTTGTTCAGCTTGCCTCAAAGCAAACAGATTTCACTGTGTTTGGACTAAAAAAAAGCCACTATAGTGTCCAAAATATTTGCCAAAACATTTAAACCGTTTGTAAACATCTTGTAAGGCTTTTAGTGGGTATAACATGCAAAACGTTCATGTGCTTTATCTTGGATTTATAAACTGATTCAGAAGATTAACTATGGAACTTGCAACTTTATGTACTATATATATATATATATATATATATATATATATATATATATATATATATATAAAGATGCAATAGACAGTGATTTTGCCATGGTAAAATGGTTGTTAGACATGCATATTTTTTTTGCTTTTATAAAAGAGTGGCAGCAGCAATATGAGGAAAGACACTATTTCTTAATAAACAATAATCACTTAATAATTATTAAACAATTAATAATTTCAATTCAAACAATTAATATTCCACAAAAAATTATAGTTCATAAAACTAACTGTAGGTTGTCCACGGTTGCCAAGCAATGTAAAAACTTGTTGCATTAATGGTAATGTTCACACCATGCTGGAATTACCGTAATTACAGGTTTCCGACTTGTAAAAATACTTTCACATCTACGTCAAACTCATTATTCCAGCTTGAAATCATGGATTTTTTTTTTCAAGCTTTTCTCCATTGACAGTTGTGACGTCATGTTAAAAATAACCAAAATGGGAGCTGCCTAAACAGTTAAAATTTGTTTGGATCCTTTACACATGTTTCTTTTACTTTATTTTTTTCTTTTAGTTTTACCTGGTGCACTATTTTGCAAGAACCATATAGAAGTACATTTTTGTAGTGATGAAGTATTTTTCTGCCATCAACAACAAAGTCACACATAGATCTATTTTGCCAATATGCATAGAAACTAATCATTTCGAAGTCTGAAGTCATGAACAGGTCGGAGAACTATCTCTTGTAATTGTCATCTTGTAATTATGGTAATTCCAGCATGACTTGACCGCATCATTACATGCAATTCAACTGATTTGTAGTCACAGGTATGTGTGTGTCTCGGTTATTTTTAATGGCTTGAAATGTGGCTCATCGAAGAGTCAGAGTTATCCACTTTATAATGTTGGTTTTAAAACACCTGCCTTTTAATGCTGATATGTCCAATGTATAGTGGTATGTACAAAGAATTAGGAAAGATCAGGGCTAGCTGTCACACATTTTGCTCCAGTGAATACCGGTACCTGACATTTACCACTATACCATTATTCTGAGAACTTAAGTTTACACTCTGTTTACATTTACCTTCATTATATAGTTAAACCTTGCCTGAATAAATATGGCTAACTTATGTTGACTTGTTTAAGCAACCGGTATTACAAAAATATAATTATATAAAAATGTTAGCTTTTGTTGTTTTTTGCGAAAACTATTATAATTCAAGAGGGTGTCGAATTAAGTGTTTGAAACCAACATACTGTATAATGCCACTGCTGGAGGAAACACATTTGTGCAACTGAGTTTTTGACTCAAAATTAATTCATTAATGAAATATAGCCCTCTTGACAACTTCCCTGTTGGACAACTCGCCCCTGTCTCCCCTTTACAGTATTTAACATAGACAGAATTAGAGTAAAATTCAACAAGCATTGCATTGCTAATGAAGCTACAAGATCACGGCTATTTTGATTATTATTTTTAAATCTCTCTCTCTCACATACACATACACACAAAGCTAATTTTTTGTCGACTACCATGTTAGCTTCTCAATCTTTTTATATAAAATAATATGTGGGGCAAAGTCACCTGTAGCCTCGCATCTTATTGACAATTTTAAACAACCCACATTCATTCATTCCATCCAGGCCTTTAGCCTTGGACAGTCTGGTCCCAGGTCTGCTGAAGCTCTTAATAACTGAGAAGGCCAAACATGAGGGCCTGTTGGCTGCATCCGTACCGATCAGCCCCCACACATATCCCCCCCAGACTAACCCATAGGCCTCTCTGTCTGCTGCTGAGCTTTGGAAACAGCTGTGCAGTCATAATAGAGTGTGTGCCCAGACTCAACTCATGCTATTGTTGCTTCAAAGGCAATCTGATACACCATCCTTGAAACACAGAGATTCAGGACACATGCACATGCTTGACCACATGTACAGTATATTCAAATTGTTATAGTGAAATGTTCAGGATACCACTCTTCCATCTTGCTAAAATCTAAAATCCCCAATCTGAAATTCTATTTATTGCAGGATAATTTGCAAGTTAAAGGACAAAAACTGAAACAGTATACATTAAAAGATTGCTATCTATGCCTCCTCTAATAAAAACATATGCAATTTAAGGACATTAATGAAAAAATGCTTATGAAAGTTCTATAGTGGTGAAAGGTTGACATATGGCAATTTTAGACTGTTATGTGCAACATTTTTTTTTTTTAATGAAAAGAAAATGGCAATAAGATTGGTAAGATTTCTTTGTAAAGTCAATTTTAAGTTCACATTAAATGGCTGAATCAAGACTTTTATAGGATTACAGGAGTTCTGTAGGCTAATCATTTTCAAATATGTTTAATTGGTTTCTGCTGGCTCGAGTTCATTAAAAGCAGGTAACTCATATTAGATAAGCTGGTGTTGAGTTACAAAGCCTTGCCAGTTTCATTTAAAGAAAGCCTCCAATGACAATGAGATAATATACCAAGGGTGGAGTTTCTTTCTGAGGGAAAGCAACCTGCTGCTTTTCTCTAACAAAGATTTTTTATTTTTTTTGGTATGTTACTCTACTGAGAGATCAAGCATGTTAACTTTCTGTACACTTAACTTAATGGGATAATATGACAGTACATAATAGCGGAACAGACTGTTTTATGGAGTCCGTTATATCAGGAGATATTGCACCCAGCGGGCAGTGTTTTCACCTACAAACTCTTAGGGACTATAAAACATCGGCCAAGTTCAGAATGGCATGCTACCATACTACATGTTTTGTTGGAATATTTTTTCCAGCAGCGTGACCTTTTTCACAGAATGCACTTTAAACAGTGAAATATGGAGCATGACTTAAACAATGCCTTTAAACAGGCTGATCTAATGAAATTTACATGACTATGGCGACATTTTTGCAAAACAACATTATGTGGTCAATGACACACATTGCGGCATTTCCGAGATGAAATGTCCACTGTGTGGTGCTTCTATGACATTGTTGGCCTATGTGTCGACTCAAGTGCTCTTCAGGATTCGTACCTTGGTACTTTGCATTGTAAGTGTAACAGCTTGATTGCACTTGGATAAGCTTGTAAATGTAGTTGGTTATGTACAATGCAAACGTTAAACTCTAGCGGCTTAAAAGTTATGTGCTACAATAAAATGTTACTGATGTCATAAGAAAGCATTGTGTAAGGAACAGCCATTGTAGCACCTCTATAGTTTATTTTCACCTGTCTTGATGCAAACAACATGCAATGCTAAAATAGCTTGTAATTTTGTGTAACATTCCATAATGTAAACAGTGTTTTAACCATCTAAAACTTGTTTGTTTTATGGTAATTCTAAATAATTTGCTTTATAAATGCATGTGTTTTAACTTCAGAGCTAGGAAGGTCATTACGATAATAGTTTTCTCTTGTGTCTATAACAACTTAAGCTAGCTATTTTAACCATGCCAATATCTAATTTGGCTGAACACAGCAGCAGGCCTCCATTAAATGTAGTTTTCCAGTCATAAGTGTGTTGTATCCTTGATGTCACCTTTCATATCAAAAGATGTGGTCAATAAATTTAAGGCTAATTCACAGTTAAGCGGTCTTCACAATTCAGGCCTAAAATTTAGGACACACTTCCTTTGTCTACTTCATGTGTTAAACACCAAAATGTCTGTGTTAATCTCAAATGAACAAACCCCAAAGATAAACTGCTAGTTTAAACAAAGCGAAACTCTGGTAGAAGCAGTCTGCTAGGCTTTCTTTCTCACTCTCCTTCCCTCCCTCCCCCAGCAAGTTGAACACAGAAGGAGTGAAAGGAAAACTGAGAACGCAGGCACACAAAGGCGGGCACTAGCTTTCCATTGCTGGCTTACTAAACGGCTCCTTTGTTGTGCCGATGCATGCCTGTCCCTGTCACATGATCACGTTTCCATGGCTACCGAGGTCTGAGTAATCATTTGCGCAATGACCTTTATTCCCTTGAGGGAAGAGGAGGGGGAGGTTAGAATGAAAGCGGAGCCAGCAAAAGCAGGGAGAGGCAGAGGGAGGGAGCGGGGGAGAGGGAGGTGGGAGAACTGCTGAGCAGCAGAGCGAGGCAGTGGGGGCCCAGACAAGAAAAAGAGGAGAAGGAAAAAAGCAAACTGATTTTCTCTTAGCAGTACTAAGGAGAATCTGTTAGGTTTGGTTAGATAATGAACAGAGCACACAAAAAGGGGGTGAGAGGGAGAGAACGAGGGATGCAGCGGCCCTGGAACAGATAGCTTGAGATGGAGAGAAACAAGCCAACTGTGGGAAAAGAGGAATGGAAAAAAATCAAGATTTGAACACAAGCTGGTTGAATAAAAACCCCATATAAACCTGATGTAAGCCACTATATGGTCTGACAGTTCCCACACTGAAGAAAAACATGTTATTACAAAAGCCAACGCAGATATAGACCAGCACTGGATTGGGCTCTAGAGCAAGACTAATAGTCTACCATTGACTGCACAAACTCTGTCCCTCATCTGCTCATGATAATAATTTCTGAGATCTCCCATATACATTTTATGCCTCACAGATGAATAATGATAATGGTGAAAAACATGCTAAATGGTTAGAGTTGATGAGCACTTTTGTTTACATCTACACCTCAGTCATGTTATAGCCGTCACACAGAATGAGCCTGGCACAGATGAATGTTGACAGTCTAAGCTCAGTCATGTTTGGGTCACTGAGTTTCTCATTCGTTTTCTTTTTCATTTAGTTGTTTCTTTGTCCTTTTTCTGATGTGTATTATACAAATTATTTATTGTGAATAATTCAGTCTGTAGCTCTCTTTGCAAACAGCCACATTTTCAAGAGTAGTTTTTAATTAAATACTGTATAACATGTTTTAAAATTGTCAAATGCAGTTGGTGAGGACAGAAGTTTATTATTTCAAAGAGACACTAAAGGTGTTTGGATTTTATGGTAATTTCTTATTAATGAAGTTCCATGAATGTTGCTACAATTCACACTCCTTCCTTAAGGGGGCAGTAGTCCACTTTTTCGACAGCCTTCTTAATGGCTTTTTGTGCTAGTGGAGAAGAGATGTTATTTCTAAGTTGTGTGAAATGCTTAATTTGTATAAGGGCTGAAGTTCTTCTACAGATGAAAAAGTGTTGCACTACAGTCAGTACACTGTTTATCAATGTGTACTTTCCTTTTACTGTTTAAACACAGGTTAACACAGAAATGCATTGCATATTTTCATGCTTTGTGTGTGTGTGTGTGTGTGTGTGTGTGTGTGTGTGTGTGTGTGTGTGTGTGTGTGTGTGTGTGTGTGTATGTGTATGTGTATGTGTGTGTGTGTGTGTGTGTGTGTGTGTGTGTGTGTGTGTGTGTGTGTGTGTGTGTGTGTGTGTGTGTGTGTGTAATTAAAGAATAATTCACCCCAAAAGGAAAATTCTCTCATAATTTATTCACTCGTATACCATCCCAGATTTTTAAATGAAATTCTCTTTTGGTCCATACAATGCAAATGAATGGGTACCAACATTTTGAAGCTCCAAACAGAAGCACATACATTAGCATAAAAGTAATCCATAACACTCCAGTGGATAAATCAATGTCTTCAGAAGCGATATGATAGGTTTGGGTGAGAAACAGATCAATATTTAAGTCTTTAAGTTTTTACAAAAAATTCTCCTCCATGCTCAGTCAATCTCCACATTAAATTTCACATTATTCTTCTTGTGTTTTTGGTTATTCACAGAATTCATGCATATCACACTCTACTGGCAGGGAGAAGAATTTCTAACACAAAATGACATATATATTGATCTGTTTCTCACCCACATCTATCATATTACTTCTAAAGGTATGGATTAAAACATTGGAGTCGTATGGATTACTTTTATGATGCTTTTATGTGCTTTTTGGAGCATCAAAATGTAGGACAAAATTTGCATTGTATGGACCCACAGAGCTGAAATTTTCTTTTAAAAATCATAGTTTGTGTTCTGTAGAACAAAGTCAGACACATCTGGGATGACATGTTGGTGAGTATATGATGAGAGAATAAACATTTTTTGGGTAAACTATCCCTTTAACCTTAGTTATCTGTTATATTTAGTTGTAAGTAATATCGTTGTAACGCTTTAGAACGTCATATCATTCCTACCAGACAGTATACAGTACACTCAAAATACAGTTTTAAGTGTGGTACATTTTATCGTTGAACATTTGAATGTGCAATCTACTTAAATGTGGTAAATCATGAGTGTAGTATTATAAGGTTCCATCTGAACCATTTTGAGAAAGTGTTTTAAAGATTTTACACTCTGTCAAGCAGACAAAGAACTTTAGATATTTTTTTTTAGAACCATAATCTTGAAAAATACAAAAATAAGCACACAGGAGCATGAAGTATCCTTCACTGGCTAGATGTACATATGTGCTTCACTAATTTCTGACAATAATGCCTTGCCAGACAGAACCTTAAAAAGATTAGTCACAAAAACTATGTTTATTTAATCCATTTGTGTCAGGACAACATAAAAAATTTTCATTTGCATTAAAGTAACGTTACTGAAACTAGTGGTTTCTTGATCTGAGAATGCTCTGCATGGGAGTTAATTTGATATCTAATTTTATCAGAGATTACTCAATTCAGAAACATTTCTGATACACAAGGTATTTGAGTAAAGTTTACATTTTAATTTAATGCATAGAATACTGATGTCCAATGTGTGGAACCATCCACAATTTGAGGCAAAGATTTATTTATTTTTAAAAACAAATTTAAAGGTGTACTACTGTATGTCATATAGTGCAAAAAACAGTTGTATTCTTGAACTAGTAACCAACCAAAAAAATGTATAATTATGTTATATGTTTAAGTAAGAGCCATGTTGCTGTTTTCCATAACACAGAAGAATATGGAACACTTTGTGGTCTCCAGTGGAGTTTTGACCTCTGAAAGTAAGCAGGCCATAGTGCTGTTCAGCCTTCGGCAAGGACATCTTACTGAAGTCCACAGAAGCATAAGGATTCTCCATGCGGACCTCAAGAGAATGAATAGCACCTTTCTTGAGCACAAATCCGACACACTATGCACACACAAAAACATACATACATACACCCTCTCTTTTTTGCTCTCTACCATGCTTCTTGACAAACACATGCTCATTTTTTGCAAACACACAAGCAGGGTTGGGAGGGTTACTTTTGAACTGTATTCCAATGTAGTATTCCACTACAGATTACAGAATACATTCTATAAAATGTAATTTTTAACATATTTTGTTAGATTATTTAAAGTTGGTAACATATTCAAAATATTTTGTATTAATTCTTCAGCACTGGTAGATTTTTTTTTCACTTGTTTTGATTATAAAAACTCTGCCAGTACAGTAAGACTAAATAAACATGTTAAAAATACATTCTCTGAAAAAATTCTAAATATCGAATGCAGTGTTTTTTCTAAAACAAGATCAATCAAATTGATTGTGTTTTAAGGATTTTTTAATATTTTTACAGGAAAACAATACAAAAATTATTACCAAGAATACGACTTTTGCCCTAATATCAAAGGTCTTACTAGAAAAAAGAAATTATGATCCAGCATGAATTTTCTTGATAAAAAAAAAAATTATCGTGCCTGGTAACATGTGCATGTAAAATAGCTAGAAATAGCATTTTAGCTTAGCATAAAGCTGACAATTTACACAAGGTTTATTTATATTTCTTTTGCTCCAAACTTCAAACTTACTTCTCTCTCTGCTTGTATGAATGTAACACATCATAAGAAAGTGTTTCACCACTGCTCAAATGCACTTTAGATCGCATCATTTATATGTATAAATGTTTTCCATCTGAAAGGACTAAATATTAAATGAAACAAATTACAATAAAATGCAAAGTAATCTCTTAAGTAATCAAAATACTATTTGAATGTAACTGTATTCTAAATACCTATAATTTATATTGTAAATGTAGTGGAATACAGTTACTTATATTTTGTATTTTAAATATGTATTCCCATTACATGTATTCCGTTACTCCCCAACCCTGCACACAAGCATCCACTCTCTTCCATATAAATCACACAGACATACACACATTTCTGAACACAGACTGCCTATCTAAAATGACATCCCAGCCAGCTGGGACATTCAGTAAAAGAGAGAGAGAGAAGGGGGAGGGGGATGGTAATATTGGGCAGGAAGTAGTGCGTTTGGCTGTTTGATGGGGTCGGCAAGAATCACAGAAATGGTTCTGTTAGCCATGACAGCTGAATCCATGGCAAAGCACACGGCGACACTGGCAGCCATTGCAGATGACATGCATGACGTCATCCTTCCCCTGGATTAATATTCCAATAATGAGAAGGGCTGGCTGAAGGTTGAGATGACATCTCTACACACATTACTCACTTACCACTTTACAACATGACCTGGGCAACCCAGCACTCATATGGCTCAGAGTGCTACATTGTGATAGGCTTTTTGTTGCCAATGTGGAATATTTAATGTAGACAACTTAAGGGTTCTATACAATAAGGGTATGTTAATAACCATGAATTAACACCTGAATTAATACTTACTTAAACATGAACTATTGATGAGTTAAAGCATGGAATATTCAAGAACTAATGAAGAGCTACCTTAACTTCGAATGGAGTCATAGGGATTCATACATGAATAATGGCCCATTTAATTACATGTTAGTGCATGTTTGATAGTTAATGCATTAAATAACATTTGATAGTAAACTCTCAAAATGTTACATCAAATGTTTGTTACACTACATGTTAAATCAAACAGGCTTTATCAGAAAGAATATGCATTACTTAACCTTGAATTAAACATGCATTATTTAAAATTTCATAATTTTTAAATAACTTTTGCTGTCTGCAGTTTCTACTCAAACATCATAAGATGACAGGATTATTATACCATTAATGATGAGTCAATGATGTGCCACTTCAAGAAAGTCATGACATAACGCTGCATTATCAAATCTCGAGTTCATGATAAGTATATGAGAAGTTAATAATGATGTGTCCCTTCAAGTAAAGTCATGACATGATGCTGCATTAACCATTCGTATGACTCATTATAAGTATATGAGTAGTTAATAATTAGTTAATAATGATGTACCCCTCTAAGTAAAGATATGACAGTATATGACATTAACAAATCATTTAATACACATATATTAAGTGTTAAAAAATTATTATAAACAGTTAAAAATGACAACAATTCAAAGGGGGAAAAACCCCTTTAATGTGACAAAACAATAATGAAACACAGGAGTTCATATTTCATCAAGATGTGTTTTGAAATGCTTCTTAAGTTAATCTTTTTGTCATATCATTCCAAACATGTATTTTGTACTTGCTTCTGTGGAACACAAAAGGAGAAATTTACTGAAGAATGTACTTGCCATTGTTTCAGGAAGTGTTACAGTTAGACTCCAAATGTTTTTGATGGAACTTTGATGATGAATGAATGACAAACACCATGAATTGAGATCTGTTGTTTTATATTTCCCAGGACCAGTTATGTGAAGAAATATTTAAGGCATTTTTCGATGAATGACCCTATGTGCATCAGCCATTCTTTTCTATGATTACAAATATAAATTTAAATTACTCAGACAGAATATAGGTTAAAGAAAATAAATAGGCATATACTTAGTTAATATCTTTTTAATCACCAATTTCTTATTAGTAAATTATAATATAATATAATATATTAAACATAAAAAGGCAAATAAATGATATTGTGTGTAAACTACATTAATGAAATGTAAAGACATACAAGACACTTTATATGATTCATATTGTTTGTTTTGTCTCTCCCCATCTCACTGGATGTTCAGTGCTAATAGGCTAAAGTTAGTACATAAAACGTTCAAATAACAAAATACATTTCAACAGAGCACATAACATGATGTGTGTGAACATTAGATTAGTCATTAATTCGGTCAAACAAAACAACCAATATTTTCATGTAAATGCCACTACAGAGAAGTGTGGCAAACAGCTAACAGTAGAGTGTGCCGCTTATCATTGCACTGCCAGAAATAAACTCTCCACATACTGTAGTTCCAGGCAGAAAGTTAGCTAACTGCACACGCTTTGGATGAAGTTCAACAAATTATGTTTTGATTTACATTCGTACATTAATAAATGTCAACATCAGCATAATCAACAACAACATTATTTAAACTTTTTATGAAACTTACCAAGTAATCATGAAAAATAATGACACATAATAAAAAACAAATATTGATCCAGTAACAAGGATTATCATTAATTCATGCTGAAGTAAGTATTAATTCAGGTATTTTTGATTATTCATGTACATTTATTGTAAAGTGTTACTCAGTTTAATAGACCCTGCTGAATTGTAATTTGTAGTGGTGAGACACAGTGGGATTAAAAATCCACATATTCTGTGATTAAAAATCTAATTCACAGCTAGAAATAAAAACAAAGTTTTAAGATTACTTTTTTTTTTTAATAAAACAAAGACATTTTTTGAAGTAAAATTAATAAGAAAGACTCTCAACTATTTTAAGGTCACTGAATAAATAAGCAAAATTGTGACATGTTAATTCCTTCGTGTAAAAGATTACATTTCCTTGCTTTCATTGAGGAACACAAGATACTTTTTGGAACATACTTAAATCATGCCGGTAAAACATGGATCATCACAAATTGTAGAGTCTGTGCCAGCTCTAATGCATGCTGTCATTAAAGCAATAGGGGTTCATACCAACTACTGAGAAATGAATGTACATTTTTCAATTTGTTTTCATTCAAACTGTATACTGATAATATAATTTAGAATGTGAAAAATGTATCACGTAAATTATTATTATTTTACAAGTGGACCCTTTTCTGCATATTTATAGCTATTTGCAGTTGATTTCTTTAATAATAGTGAGTAGTCTTTTCAATATAAACACCTTTCTTATGACTTAAATACATTAAATCACTAGAGCAAATTGATGAAGTATTTTTTCTTCTTAAAACCACACCTGCTCCTACATCCAATAAGGTCTGAATAAGGAAACATTTATTTACATTGAGGGTAAGCTCACCTGAAGGCCACCCCTCCTACAATGCATTTGCAGTGTTTCTATCCCCTTCCATTCTTCCCGTGCAGCTGTTAACCCCCCTGACCTCCTGGTAAAATCAAAAGCTCTCCTCTCAGGCCTTCTGCTGACTGGTAATATGCAGTCTAGGTTTCCCCACCTAGACAAAGCATAACCAGGGGTCATGAATAAAATAATACAGTAACCGTGCGTTCACACCAGAGGTGGCGAGAGCGTCAAATCAACCGGAAGTCATTCATTTTCAATGACAGTCAGCGTCTCTCGGCGGCGCCGGTGAGTCTTGGGCGGTGTGGGCTTCAGATGAAAGTTCAAGTGCAGTCAACATTATGGTAATGAGCTGTGACGCGGTTCGGCGGCAACCTATTGGAATACAGAAGTGCTCCGCTCTAGCAAAGTCTAGAGAACACAACAGTGTAAACTTTGGTTCCCACCAAACATTAGTTCCGAAGATATAATGGAGGAGTTTCCCAGTAATATATGATCTGTCTCTGTTTGCTTACAGGGATATAAAACAACCAAGACCACAGTTATTATTACAAATGTATTTTATTTTGATAACAAACAACTATAATTTTAATTACTTTCTGCCATTGATCGATTTCTTATATTCACATTTTAAAGAGTTCATGAGGCTATACCCTACTTGTGATAGGTCGGCAAAAAGTAAATGGTCGACATGTCTGGATCATTAAATTGCGGCCCCTTTAAATATAGTTCACAAAACAAAGCATTCTGAACAAACGTTGCTGCCTATTTCAACTACGTCAGAGCGTTCACGAGCGTCCTTGAGCGTTGAAGGCAGGGCAGCCAGAGCGAATTTTGACGCTCTCGCTGCTTCTGGTGTGAACGTACGGTTAAAAGGTACCTGTGGTAGGGTGGAGGCCGGGGCCAGGTCGTGATTCTACACACCCGGCCCCTAATCAGGCTAATTAGCCATCAAGAGGGATAAAGTCCGACCGTGGACAGCTGTCTGACACATTTGTGTGTTTGTCTTTTTATTTAAGTTACGCAGTAGTGGAGCTCTCGCTGCTACCATCCACCCTCTAGCGGGCGACAGCCATACCTCCCTGGGTAGATCGGAGGCAGTCCTCCGGCCCCTGGCGGACGGAGCGACCCAACACGTTTTTGGTGGATGGTTGGGGTCTCCCCCGCCCCTAGCAGCGGTAACCATTTTTGAGGGCTCAAAAACTCGCTAAACTTTGGATGTGCCAGAAGTGGTGAAAATGTACATCTGATATATGTTTCAGAATGAGGTGTGGCAAAATGGCTTGATGGCATCACCTACAAAATTTCAACATTGTGCGCCTCGCGCTACATTTCACCTACATATAAAAAGCTCAGTCCACATGTGTAACATGCCAAACCTACAAATAAGTCTCTTGGTGTCAAGCAATTGTGAAACGTCAAGCACACATTTTGCCGCAAACAGTAAATACAAACATTTAAAGAAGTGTATTCGGAGGACATAATTATTTAGAAAAATTACATAAACAGAATTAGCAAAATAGTGGGAAAATAATAATAGTAATCTAATAATAATAATTTTACATAAAAATGTTCACATTTAGTAAAGTATAAAGGGAGGGGATAAAAAGATTGTGCATGTTTTAGTTTCTTTGTATCATATGAACAGGCATATTCTGAATAGATGTCCTCTTAACGGAGCATTTAAACCTTTATGGAGCATTTAAACTTTTTAAGAATAAAGTACCAGATACTTACCTTAATCGGTGATGTGAATGTAAATGTGGTTAACTTTTAGAGGTGAATGGATGAGCTCTTCTGTGAAATCTTCACTTCAGGTCAGGAATTTAACATTCCACTCAGGTTGGTTTATTAATTAATTCATTAATTCATCATTATGTGAATCATGTGATACATTAAAATAGACATTTTAAGGAGTGGAAAATGTAGCCTATATGATTTGGTGTCTTAGTTGTTACACTTGACAAGCTCCAGATGCCGTCGAGACTGCGCCCTCCTGATCTGAAATCACACCATGTGCATTTTTATTCCTAAGTTTTACACTTTAGTAGGCTACTAATATTGACTTCACAGACTCATCATTTCTTTGTAATTTTGGATTTGTTTATCTAAAATGTTGCTTTACCCTTGTGCTTCTTGGATAATCAGTCAAACAAATATTGTTTCTTTTATTCGGATGAATCCATTATTAGTTTTGAAGTCATTATTTGTGCCTTTCCGAATAAGACAATCAGCTTCGGACACATCCCTAGTAAGTCCACCATCTCAAAAGAAGCTAAATTGAAGTTTTGGAGTGGCCTAGTCAAAGTCCTGACTTGAACCCGATTGAGATGCTGTGGCAGGACCTTAAACAGGCAGTTCATGCTCGAAAACCCTCCAATGTGGCTGAACTAAAGCAGTTCTGCAAAGAATAATGGGACAGAATTCCACCAGTGTTGTGAAAGACAGATCTCCAGTTATTGGAAGCATTTGGTTGCAGTTGTTTTTGCTTAAGGTGGCACAAGCAGCTATTAAGTTTAAGGGAGCAGTTCGTTTTTCATATGATTGATAAAGGTGTTGGATAACTTTTTGCTTCAATATATAATAATATATATATATATATATATATATATATATATATATATATATATATATATATATATATATATATATATATATATATTTATTAAAAACTGTATTATAAGTTTACTCAGGTTGCCTTTGCTTTATGTTATATCTCATTTGAAGATCAAAAATTATTTAGCATGAAAAATACACAGAAATTTAAGAAATCAGGAAGAGGCAAATACTTTTGCACAGAACTGTACTTCAATACATACTTAAATGCATAAAATGCTTTGAATGATATAAGCATGTATTAAGTACTCACTTAAATCACTCAAAGCATTTTATGCATTTTTAACCAGGCTTTAAGGACATACATAACAGTTTAAAATGATACAATTCTCATGACACATTTTTTCACATATAACATGTATTACACTTATTCACTAAACTGGAAAACACTCTGGGCCATAAATCATTAAATTAAGTATGATTAAATCTAAATTTGCATACCCTTGCATGTGCACAAATTGTGGTGAAACTCCACACATGCAATCCATATGCATCCTTCAGAAGTGATCTATTACAAACACTCAATTTTAACATACAACTCTTCTGAACACATATTTAATGCAAATTAAGAAACAATTGTGTAGAATTCGATATTTACCCAAATAATTCTCAAAGGGTAAACAGAACAGGGAGCTCTCTTGCACAACGTATGTTCTCACGTTTCTAACACAAGACAATTCCGGGAAGCAGAAACTCTGGTTCTTAAATGGGCCATGTCCAATTTTTTATAATTTATTACATTTCTCCACTTGGCTACACAAATATAGGGTTAATATTATATAATGTTGTTATATTATACAGTATAATGTTATTATTTTGTATAGTGATTTCTATAATGTTATAAAATCACACAAAACATATTATATACATTTGCTCACCTTCTTTTTGTTCATAAGATGCCACTCATTCAGTTATATGACTCTTGGTGTCATTTTAAATGGCTGTCTGTCTGTCGGTTGGAGCAGTTTGTCTTTGGCACCAGGCAAGGTCACAGGCATAAAAAGTGAAAAGCCTTGATCTGTGAAGCCTCCTTGACTGAGAGGATCCACTTTTAAGGTCTAGGGGGAGCTGAGGAAAGACCATTGATTGTGTGCGTGTGTGTGTGTTCACGAGAGAGGAAGAGATAACTAGGTATAGAGAGAGACAGAACTCATTCAGTGCTCGGTGCTGTTCAGTTTAAACACAGAGCCTCCATTGTGCCACTACAGCCTTTGGCAAGAGCTGGGGCTAAAGTCTATGACTGACAATGAAAGGGCCTTAGAACCATATGCATTTCAAGCTGTAGCTCTGTGTATATGTTCGTGCTGGTAAGTGTGTCGGGGGTGGTGCAGACACCAGTGCTATGTGATTCACTCCACAAGACATCTGGCAAAACACAGCAATTTGGCTGTGTATGCCTGGTGTCCCAGCAACTCACTGCTGAGGCCCAGTTCAAATAGCCACAGCTAAAGAAGGAGACATTTGGTTTTACTCAAGGAAGGTCGTGGAGTGGAACAGGTGTGGCCTTGCAATGGAATGAAGTACTTCAGGTCCGTATTTTACAAAAAAGCTAAAAGTAGCTCCTAACGTGGAAATTTAGGAGCAACTCTTAAAAATTAGGGGTGTGTCACTCCTAATTTTAGGACTCATAAAATTTTAATCTAAGAGTAATTCATGAAGCATTTTAAAGCTAAAAGTAACCCACAACAGCTTAATTGTCATCCTGAGGACTTCTAAATCTTAACAGTGACTCAGTGACAAATGATACGAAGTATGCCTGCTGTCTTCAATCCACATTAAAAACAATATTTTAGAATATTATTATGATTAAAAACCTTTTAAAAAGGAATCACCTGAATCACAATTGTGGATGTAGTTTATAACATTCTAATTTTGTAAACATTATAATACTGACATTGACTTTAAAAAGATATCGTCTGAATATTGAGGGTTTTTTAATTATTGCGTAGTTAGTTAGAAATTAAGTTACCTCTCCTACGAATCGAAACAACCCAATTACACCGGAGATAAAGGTTTTGACAATACGTGCGTTCTTATGATCACAGTCAAAATTAAACTATGTAGAACGAATGAATTTAGAATTTCTGTCAGCAAAATCTTCTATCAAACTATATATGCCCTCTCCAGAACACACATTGTCCACCAATTCGTAGTGTTTTTTCATGGATGCATGCTCACTTCATAGAAAAAATGGCGGCATTCACGACTATAACGGGGCTAAACAGTGTAGTTGATACAGTAAACGGGATGTACGCTTGTTTCATTACATCAGCATAGGATGAAGAAACAGTCTGTCTGTCTGTCTGTCTGTCTGTCTTATATTTGTTATATATATTCCACAATCTTATATTTGCTATTTATATCCCGCTAACTGTCTATGAGGAATCTGTTGACAAATAGCGGTTCCCGGTCTACCAATCACTTTAGGTGATTTAAAAGAGCGTGCTAACGTCATCCAAAGCAAAGAGGTCAACTCCACATTACTCTTTCATTAAGATTTTCTTAGTAAAACTTGCCCTTTGTAGTTTTGTGAATAGCTATTAAGCAAACATTCTTAGCTAGGAACTATTTGGAGAACTCCTAGTGGTAAGATAAAAATCTTGGTGAATACGGGCCCAGATGTTATTAAAAAGATTTAATTGAAGTTGTGACTTTTTCTGAAAATATCAAGTACATTTTCTTAAGAGTATTTCTTTTTAGGTACATTACTGCCATACAGTGCCGAGCTTGTAATAATTTAATCGGCCATATTGTAGTGGACATTTTCTCTTGTGATTTATTTGTGTTCTTGCTTAGAAGATTTTTAGTTTGTGTTGTGAATTTCCATGCTGATCCAAAATTCCATGCTACTGCTTAATGCCAGTTTAGCTGTTGGATCAGTATATCCATGCTGTTCACCAGCAGAATTTCACAGGCAAAGGTTGTGGTTTTACTAATGAAGCCGGTTGACCAAGGTAGTTTTGCTGGTTAAACTTAAGTAGCTTGATGAGGAGGACAGGCCACCATCATCCCATGCAGAGAACTAGCAATCAAAGCACAATGTACAGTGTGCTGGTTTCTTGGTTGCTTGTGGTAAAGTTGAATATCTCTGCAAACATTTGCTTTAGAGCAATTGGTGTAGCAAACAGGGAAAAAATATGATTGGTTAGAGGTCTAATATCTTAACTGCTACTATTCTAGTGGGTCTCACTACTTAGATTTATAAGTTCATGTAATCTTTGCAAATCTCCCTGGTAAACAAACCCATCCGGCAAAGACTGCGCTTCTTGTTGACTGAGCGAGCAAAGCAATACAATATGACATCATTAAGCAAATCTTGGGGATGGTCAGTTAAACTGCAAGGACAAAATCGCAAAATCTCTCCTAAAATCGCAACTTAGTCCCGCAGTAGTCCAATCTCGCTATAACAAAAGTCTGAACTACTGACATACCCTTCTGGCTGGACATACTGCATGCACAATTAAACCTCTGTAAAAGATCCAAAATGCAGAGACACATCTTCAGTGATCCCAAGAGCACATGTCACGCCTCTAGATCTCATTGAACTGACTGCCAATGGTTGCATGAATCAAGTTCAAGGCATGCTCTCATTTAGAAAATCCACTGGCTCTGCACTGACATATCTAAACTCACTTCTTTCAGTCTGCAATTGGTGGGTGAGTATCGCCTTGCGGTACCATTTAATAAAGGCACAAAATAACTTTCCTGAAATTTCACTTCCACCATTCTTCGCTGGTGGAACAACCTTCCCAAATCCACCTGAACACCCGATTCCCTGCAACTTTCAAGAAACGCTAAGAATCTTTTTTGTAAGCGCTGTTTTCTTAAAAAACTAAAACAACAACATCTCGTTATCCATTCTTACATCACTGTCTATTTTTTCCTTTCTGCTTGTACTTTCTGAGCTAACCCGAAACTTTTGTATTGCAGCGCTTCTTATATAATTGCCTCATTAGGATAAAAAAAACATGATGTTTTTGGTAATGGCTTTGCGTCTGCTAAATGCATAAATGTAAATGTAAACATCTGGCTAGCTCTCCATAATGATGATGCTATTGACATTGTTAATTATAGAAATAAAGATAAGTTGGCATGGTAGAGGGTTTCTGGAAAAATTGCTGCAGGAGTGAGGTAAGCAGCTGTTGCTGTTGTGATTGGCAGGATAAGATTAGTTTAACAAAACTTCACACAGGGAGGGAAGGAGGACACAGGGAACCAGATTTCTTCAATCTCAGGTAAGGCTTTTAAATTGTCAACTCTTCAAAGCCTACAGCTTCACAATAACACAATAGCTTCACAATAACTCTTTAGCTTCACAATAACTCTTTAGCTTCACAATAATTCTTTAGCTTCGCAATAATACACCAACTACTCAGCGGGACTCCAGACCTCTGGCTCTCTCTCCCCCTCTTGTCGGCGGCGTGGTCCTTTTATACCGCGCACCCCAAGCTCACTGCAACTAGAAACAGGTGTTAATCATAGTCTGGCTCAGGTGTATGCACCCTTACTGCTTTCTCTCTTTCCGGGCAGACACTCGACCATGACCAAGCTGCCACATATCCCCACTGCCAAAATCAGGCTGGGGAGATATCCGCCTGTACACCCCCCCCCCCCCATTTCGGGAAAGGAAGTCAGCGACAGCCATTGGCGATCCCAGTCTGTGGACCACCTGGAACTTAAACGACTGAAGAGCCAGATACCAAAGGGTGATCTGTGCGTTGGGATCCTTCATGCGGTGGAGCCATTGGAGTGGAGTCTGGTCTGAACAGAGTGTGAAGGCCTGCCCCAGCAGGTAGTACTGGAGAGTGAGGACTTGATGGCAAGACACTCCTTTTCAGCGGTACTGTACTTAGTCTCCCTCAGCGAGAGCTTGTGACCAATGTACAGCACCAGGTACTCCTCCCCATCCACCACCTGTGAGAGCACAGACCCAACCCGATGTCTGAAGCGTCCATCTGTAAGAAAAAGGGAGAGTGAAATCGGGTGAATGTAAAAGCCCCCCACAAAGTGCGTCTTGCACCTGCGTAAATGCCTGTTGATACTGCTCCGTCCCCTGGAACGGGTTTGGAGCTCCCTTTTTAGTGAGATCAGTCAGCGGGCTGGTGACATCTGAATTATTAGGTACAAATCTCCTATAATAGCCAGCCAGCCCCAGGAACTGTCTCACCCCCTTTTTGGTCTTGGGCCTCAGGCAGGTCGCAATCGCCACAGTCTTGTCAATTTGGGGACACATCTGCTTGTGAGTCAAGTGGAACCCCAGATACCGTACATCCACCCGTCCAATCGCGCACTTCTTTGGGATTGCTGTGAGTCCCGCTTGTCGCAGCAATCTCAGAACTACCCTCAGATGCTGCATGTGCCGCTGCCAATCCCCACCCAGGAGATTATTTTGAAGAGTGCCTCCACAACACTACGTGCTGAGATGTTGCGTAGAGGCACTACTTCCGGATATCGTGTTGCTTAGTCCACAAGGACCAATAAAAAGTGATGTCCACGTGCCAATCACTCTAATGGCCTGACCAGGTCCATACCAATTCTCTCAAAGGGGTCATCGATCAGTGGAAGGGGACACAATGGCACTTTTGACATTCCAGCAGCGAACATCGCTACCAATGCCCGGCCAATAAAATGGGCTATTAGTCGGTTCAGTGTTTTTCTTTCCCCCAAGTGACCTACCATAGGATTATAATGAGCCACCTGGAACACCATTTCCTGCTCCGCTGTATTAAGAGCTGGGTATCTTCCTTTTTTTTGAGAGTCCTGCTTCACTCTACACAACCGCTCATTTATAATTGTAAAATAGGGATAAGAAAGTGCGACACTTGACTGGAGTTGTTGAACATTAACTCTTTCCCCGCCAGCATTTTTAAAAAAAGTTGCCAGCCACCGCCAGGGTTTTTGACGATTTTCGCTAAAATTTAATGGCCCGCAGAATATTTTCTTCCATGAATATATGAAGATGCTATATATCACAATAAAGATCTGAGCCTCTGCTTTTAGGCAAAAAAAAAACGATTTTATTTTATCTTCATTTGTTCTTTTTTATTGCGACTTGAACAGAGGTAGGTTTTGTCAAAAACAACATTTCAGACAAAAAGCTGAGAAAAAGGCATGTTTATATCTGATATTTTGAGCTTCTCAATACTCCACTTCTTCATGTTTGAGACGATCGCAGTCTGTTTCTTTGATCAAAGAGTTGCGTACTCTTTCAAAACATGCGCAGGGGTCTTCCTTACCGTATAACACCTAAAACACGGAAACCCGGAAAATTCCGTGTTTGGCGGGGAAGCGTTTTTTCATAAAACACGGAAAATTCCGTGTTTGGCGGGGAAAGAGTTAATCACTCTCACTTGGTTGAAGGCGTACTTGAAGGTTTTATCTTGCGATTGTTCCAAAGGGAAATCCCCTTTGGGAAATCCCCTGAGGATGGAACTTCACTTCATCCTGATGTGGAGCTGATGAAGACCTCCCCTGCCAGAGCATTGCACATTTCACATCTTGACGCTTTTGTGCAGGACCCTTCCACGCATATTCCCATTAATACATTTCTGAATTCAGGCCAATTAGTCCCCAAAAGGGTCACCACCTAGTAATTGTGAATATCCCCATGCACACACTTCACCCTCACCCTTTTGGTTGTGCCCAAAGCTTCGTGTTGAACCAAGCATTGGTGGATAGTGGTTTGATAACAACCCGTGTCCACCAAGGCTTGGTGTGTACTCCCCTTGAGTCTTCCCAGTGTCCTGTACCCTCCAGCCCGATCGGGGGAAGCCTGTGGAGGGTCTGGGATCCGGACTACAGTTCCCAGCTCCAGCACAGGACACTGATCCCAGAAGTGTTCTGGATCTCTGCAACACCCAGCCCAGGCGCTACACCAGCACTTCAGTTTGCAGGCGCATCCACCTGAGGGGGAGAGTGAGAAGGCACTGAAGCCGTCGGGAAAGGGATAAACTGGCACAAGCGAGGAACAGGCTTCGGCAGTGGGTTTCCACGACCCTAGGGTACAGGAACAGGTCCTGGAGAAAGGATATAGTGAGAGGGAAGACATGGGAGGAAGCACAGTGGGAGGAGAGAGAGAGAGAGAGGGCTCTTCTGCCCTTGGGCACGCTGCTATATGGTCCTCTGACAGCTGGACCACTTCTCCATCAAACTCGGGCAATGGCACTGGACCCATTCTTCTGCCCCTTCTGGAAGCCGGCGGATCAGCTGTTCCAGCACCACTTGGTCAATAATTCCCTTGACATCATGGTCCCCCGCCAGTAACAATTTCCGGCAGGCGTCACAGAGATGTTGAGAGAAGGCAAACGGGCAGCCGATCCTCTCCAACTTCATAGACCGGAAGAGCTAGCGGTGTTGTTCTGGGCTCTGGCCAACCAGCTGCAGGATGGTTTTCTTCAAGACATCGTAGGCCAGGAGACTAGCAACCAGCAGATGTTACAGCGTGAGCTGGGCCTCCCCAGAAAACAAAGGTATAAGCTGGGCCACCCACTGAGCACGCAGTCAATGCCAGATCAGGTTCGAGGAAGGCTTCAGTGTCATCTTCCACACCCATCTTCACGAGTGAGAGCAGGGGCAAGGGACTAGTGTTGTCTAGGGTCACAGCTGGGTCTTTCTCCTGGCTGAGGAGGCTGAGGATCACCTGCCGGTCCTCTGCTTTAAACCCTGAATCTCATAGAAGCAGCGATCCTGGTCCTGACGGAGATCAAGCAGGGCCTGTTGGTGGGAGTGGTGCAGGGCAGCGAGGGACTTGTGGACTTCAGCCAGTGGCGAGGACTCCATGGGGCGTACTTCTTTCGGTTCCATGTTCCCGGGTTTCAGCACCAGTTTAACAAAACTTCACACAGGCAGCGATTTGCTGATTAGATAATCGCACGAATAAGTAGGAGTACAGATGTACCTATTAAATTGGTCACTGGGCGAATATACCTTATGTATATACACACTTAAATGTGTTTCCAGTTAAGAGTTATGCAGACATCTGTAAACTGAATATTGGTGGGGGGGGGGGGGGGGTTTGGGGTATTGTTCAAAGAAATCTGCCAAGCTAAATCTGGTACCTCCTTCTATCCATCTTTTGACCACAGCTGTTTAATCCACCCCTTTCCAATCACTCACAAGCACATGTATACACACACACATCTCAGTAAGATAAAGCAGTCATTGACAGCCACGTGCCACTGTGGTGACATTTGTGCAGGCCAAGTGTCTTGACAGCTGACCACACATGAGCTTGCCAGCCACCCAGCACTGCCACATACATTCAATTCAAAGGGTTACTATGGACAAGGTTCAGCATTGAATTTCACACACACACACACACACACACACACACACACACACACACACACACACACACACACACACACACACACACACACCTTTTCCACAGACATGGTGATGGTGCAACTGCACAATCTGACCCCTTTTGTCATATGTATTTTGTTGGTTCATGGTTTTTATGTCTTTTATTTTAAAATTCTAGTTCCTGTTTCATGTCATGTGGTTCCCTTGGTATGTGATTTCATGTTTCTCTCCATGTTCATGTGTCTTGTTTTCATTGGTTTATTGTCTCGTTATCTTGTTTAGAGTTCTCTGTGTTCTTGGTTGTCTTTGTAATGTGTTCTCCCATGTTCATGTATTTAAACTTCATGTTTTCCTTTGTCCATTGACAGGTATTGATGTTTGTTGATGTAACTTGGTTGTGAGTTCAATTTCATGTCAAGTCTAGTTTATCTCAAGCCAAGTTTATGCCTAAGTCAATTTCATGTTTATGTTTTATTCATGTTTGTAGTTAGGGTTTTTGTATTACACGTTGGAATAAAATTGCACTTGAGTTCTTTACACCATCATCATCGTCTTTGCTATTGCCAGCACCAGCAACATCATTACAGAGAGATCGTTACACCTTTCTGTGTACGTTGTATTTTCACCATTGTGATTTCCTATTGTGATTTTTCACTATTGTGATTTCCGCATGGTACGCAACCATTTTTAATTGTTCTAATAATAAGAACATTTTCTTGAGTACCAAATTAGCACTTTAGAATGGATTTAAGGAATAGTTGACACAGTATATGTTTTCCATCACGGGTAAAGAAAAAATTTAGTAAATACCACTTAAAACAATTATTTCAAACCATAATGATAATTTGCAATTAATTATTTTGATCAATTTAATGCATCCTTGGTGAAAGGAAGCATTAGTTTCTTTCAAGAACAAAACTGTCTTTCTGTTCTAAAAATGGAAGAGTATATACTATATATAATATACATTTCATAAAGTAACTTGTAAAGTAATTACTTGAGTAGTTTTTTGGCAAACTCCTTATTTACTCTTACTTGAGTCATAATATTTGTCAGTACTTCTACTGGTACTCAAGTGAATTATTTCTTCAGTAGCAGTACTTTTACTTAAGTAAAAGAATCTGTACACTTTCCACTACTGGTCACATCATCATTCAGCTTCCAAGTCAATGGAAATGTCATGTTCTATGGTTAAGGTGGAAAAGAAGTAGTATTGTGATTTATGTACCTTTACATAAACTCTAACCAACTACAAATCTGGGTTAGTATATGTGACGCGGTGGAGGGTGGAGCCGGGCGTGCATTGTCACCAATTGGGCTAATCAGCTGAGGAGAGGGATAAGGGCATCCGGTTGAGGCAGTTCAAGAGAGAGAGAGCCACACACAGCTGCCGTGTGTATTTATGTTTGTGTCTCATTTGTTTAAGTTTTCATTAAAATATTATTTTTGATGCTTCAACCGGTTCCCGCCTCCTCTTTGCCCATTAAACCTTGTTATTGGTCCCGAAACCCTGACAACGCACGTCCGGCCCCAGCCTCCTACCTCGTCACAGTATAATAAGTTAGTATAATAATAGTATACATTTATCCATTCCCAGAATTTTAGTTGGTACGAAAATCACAATAACTAAGTTTCCATCCAAGGATTTTTGGTGAAAATTTGATATTAAGCTGATGGAAAGACAATTATCGCTAAAATTTCACGTGTCGACATTATATTTTTCAGTTTAACTCAAGTGCATAAACTCTTATGTCAATACTTCAAATGTCACAAAAAACTAGTTTGGAAACACTTTTTGTGAAAATTGGCATTAATGCAAAAGTGTAATTTACCCTAATCGTTAATCATGACAACGGTATACATCCTTGAAATCCAATTTATTGTACATGATTAGGGATTGATCTTAATGGGATATAGATCTGATGCTGCTAACATGACACTTCCAGGCATGCTAACACAAATATCTCATATCATTCACATCGACAAGTACATGGAGAACAAATTAGTGGCCACTGTTTGTGATTAATATAATCGCAGTAGCCATCCGTTTAATTATTGAAGTTGCTTTTCTGCGCCATTCAATATAATAGACGGCAGTCATGGAATTAGCTCACAAAACAAAAAACATATAATTTCTGTGCACAAAGATGTTTTAAATAAAAAAACAAATGCACAATACTAGGAGAAATGCTTCAGTGTGCTTTTTTGGAACACTAACATATAACCCAATTCTATTAAATTATTGTTTAGTTTACTTTTGAAAAAATGCCAGCATAATTCCCTGTATTAAATTAAATAAATTACCAAACGGAAAAATAATTAAATAAAAAAATAAATTTTACCAAACGAAAAAAAAAACATATTTTTTACCATATTTTTTGCCTTTTCTTTACGCAAACTTAAATTAGCTTTACCCTGTTCTGTAGATGAAGAAAGTCAGCTGAATGACATTCTCAGAATGTTCTGCACTTGTTTCAAACTATTTGTCCAATGCTGATTTCACTTTCAGAAAACAAGCTTTTGAACATTTAAAATATTTGTAATCTAATCCTCTTTACCGCATTTGCTGAGTTTCTTCAGAAAATGTAAATTGCATTATGATGCTAAAATAAATTTTAGATGACAATCAAGTTCAGTTGGTCATTAAAAGTTGCTGGACAAATAACCCTGCCACATTACTAGGACAAGGGGAGGGAAACAAAAAAAAAATGTTGCACCTACACACCATAACGGCAATCATGTCAAATTAACAAAACATTCAAAAAAGAGAGGGAAAGGGCAACATGGAGCAGCAGTGGGAGAGAGAGGAGAGAGAGAGAGAGAGAGAGAGAGAGAAAACTTAGTCGCCGGTTCTCCGATACATCATACTGTGGTCCTCGGCCACTCCTCCAACCTCCAATGGACGGCAGCCGTGCCTCCCCGGGTGGATCGGAGGGAGTCTTCCGGCCCCTGGCTGGTTCTGCCGCTCCAGGCGGTCAGCCGGGAGCCACTCCCCGCTTGCGGTCAGCGGTCATCATTAGATTAGATGATTATTCAAAATAGCCTTTTGAATATCAGGAATGTATCATATGTAAACCCTGACATTACACTGCATACGTTTTTTTTTTATTAGCTGTGCACACAGCATACAGTATACACATCGATAGATGGTCCTTATACTAAGGCCGAAAGTTTCACCCACTACTTGGTGCAGGTTGCCTGCATGAACAGGGCCATGACGATTCCCTTTCGGGTCGGAACCGGTGGCAACCTATAGGCGCAACATCAGCACCAATATTACAGTCCTATCAGAAGGACAACTGTTCCCTTTTTAAGCGCAATTCCTCCTCTTCTGAAAATAAAATGACAGTAAGCTGGCTTATTTCAATGGATTGTCTCAATACTCTCCCCATTTTACCAAAACATAGGAGGAAAAAAATTTGGGACATCTGGGAGGGGAATTAGCGACAAACACACATTTCTGTATGGAAACGGCTTCAGGGCAGATTTCTTTTGCTCTAAACCAAAACTTATGCGACAAAGTGTTTTTTTAGTCATGACGTCATCACGCACTCCATTTTTATTGATAAAAGGTCATTTGAATGGAAACAGGCAAAAGACGGCAAATTTAGAAGAATACAAATTTTTTATACTCATTTTCACTTTGTTGATAACAAAATAGCACAAAAATGGATGGAAACTAGGCTAATGATACTTTTCCACCTCAACCATAGAATCTGGCATTTCCATTGACTTGGAAGCTGACTGATGATGTTTCTAGTGGTTGAAAGAGCACAGATTTTTTTTACTTAAGTAAAAGTACTGCTACTGAAAAAATAATTCACTTACAAGTAGAAGTAATGACAAATATAATTACTCAAGTAAGAGTAAATACTGTAAGCAGATTGCCGAAAAACTACTCAAGTAATTATATAATAATCAGATTTGTCCTTGTTGCTGTTCTGCTGCATTTCGCCAAATGCTATTCACCATTTGGCGAAATTCGCCATTTAGAATTGAAAATATGTCATGTACAGTACATGATTTGTGTGACATTCATAATTGTGAATGTGAAAACATTAACGGAGCCATTTTCATCAAATCAGGCTTAAGACAAGGAGTGAATGTGTGTATGTTAAAAAGGAATTGAATGAATGTGGTAATCTGCCAGGCTTTTGAAGTAGCTTTTTAGAAAGTTCTCTTGACATTGTCGAGAAAATTATCTATAAATATATAATTGATCTATAATATCTATAATTATCTTCAGATTAGAACTAGAATATGGTGAGACCTGTAACTTATGACATATATTGTGCTTTTAGGTTTTGGAAAGGACAGTGTCATATATTCTTCATGCAAATGTTATTAGGTAATAATTAAAAATAAATGTAATATTTTCTAAATTATTTCTTTATGTTTTTAATTCTGAATTTTGTACAGCATCTCCTAAGAGTCTACTTTTAAAAGAGACCATTGTTTTTTGAGTATGTCTTCTCAGGTTTTTGCTCAAAAAATAAGCCATGGTATTGGTATTTCTATAATGATTTCTTCCCCTCTCTTTGGACCATGACAGCAGTGGTCAATATGAATTTTGTTTTAATGGAAAAGAGCAGCATTAGGATTCTTGAAGAAAATATTGTGTTAAGATTCTACTGGGAGCAAAATAAAATGAAGGACTTGAGGACAGTAAATCATTTTGGGAATTTTCATTTTTGCTAGCCAGCTGACACAGTCATGTAATTTTACAGATATATCAGTGATGAAAATAAATTCAAACTTTATTCATATTTTCTTTGTGACAGTACAAAACTGAAACAGGCAAATTTCTAGCAATGCAAACACAGTGTTTATCTTGTACTGTGTGAACTTGTAAGTATATTTTAAAACCAAAAATTATAAGATCTTCATAGTGAAGACATGGTTACGGCCTTGATTACGTTACAAGTCAAGCAGAGTGTTAGTATCGGTCACATTTAAAAAAATAAAATAAAATGCAATGAAAGTGAATAGTGACTGATACTAGCATTCTGCCTAACATCTTCTTTTGTGTTCCACTGAAGGAAAAATAAGCATCAGGGTTTGAAATGACATGAAGAATTTTCATAAAAGGGATATTCCACAAAACAATTTAAATTATCTCATCATTTACTCACCCTTATGCCATCTCAGTTGTGTTGTGAATTTCTGCAGAACATAAATTATGATTTTTAGAAGAATATTTCAGCTCTGTAGGTCCATAAAATGCAAGTGAATGGGTGCCAAAATGTTGTTGCTCCAAAAAGAAAAAGGGTATCATAGAAGTAATCCATATTACTCCAGTAGTTTAATCCATATCTTCAGAAGTGATAAGATATCAATATATTTGTACTTTTTTTGCTTGAAATTCTTCTCCCTGCCCAGTAAGGGGCGATATGCATGAAGAATGAGAGTCATCAAAAACACAAGAAGAATGTGAAAGTGATTTGTTTCTCACCCACACCTATCATATCACTTCCCAAGACATTGATTAACAACTGGAGGCTTTTTAATTACATTTATGTGATTTTTTTTGAGCTTCAATATTTGGCACCCATTCACTTGCATTGTATAGACCAAAAGAGCTGAGAAATTCAGCAGATGAAAGAAAGTCATACACATCTGGGATAGCATAATGATGAGTAAATGATGAGACAATTTTCATTTTTGGAGGAACTATTACTTTAAGAGCTATAAAAACTGTGCTTTGTTCCAATAGATGTAATACATTAATGCAATGTCACATATTTGCAATAAATACTTGATACACTCAACAGGGATTTGCTTTGGGTCATCACATTTTACATACAGTTGCTGTTGAAAATCAATCATTAATCATAAACAACAATATACAGTTTTCCAATTATGTATGCATTGGTGCCATTCTAACAAATGCATTGAATTTATCACTGAAATGTAGGCAATCGAACAAGCTTTTTCAGGTAATTAAAAATCAGCTTGACTTGGTAACTTGTTTATGTGCAGAAGTGCTCTGCCTCTGAAGTGATCTAAGCTATATGACCATATATAAACCTGCTAAGAACAGTACTTCACCTAAGTGTGTCCTGCTTTTATAATTCCTCTGCTTCAAGTAAATATAATTTAATGTTGTTTTGTTAATGGAAATTTGTTCAAAATGTATCTATGACCAAATAATTTCATTGGTACACAGGTCAAAGGTGAACCAATGGGCCAAATCATGTTTAAAAATCAAATACATATTTCTACATACTGTATATCCTTCCCTACTTTCCCTCTTGGTCGCACTGTGTACTCGTGCTTCTCCTCCTTTCTCTGGAACGTTCCACCCTCCCTTCCTCTCTCTGTCTCCTCTTCATACACTCCTTTTCCTCTCCTGTGTTTTCTCCAGGGTCATTGCAATTACTCCTCTCTCCTTCTTCCGCTTTTTCTCTCTGTTTCTCTCACATCATTTCTTATTCTTATATGAGTTTCACAAAACACATATTCTACCTTCATCCTAAGTCTCTACATCTTCCCCACACTTTAGATTCCTTCTCTTTTCTTTTCTTGTGGCAAAAACTATACAAAATGTACAGTTAGTGTAACTATACATTTTGTCAAAATTTTGCCATTCCGCGGCCGGGCAACGGGGAAAAGTCCCGGTACTTCCTGTGGCCAGTTCGCCCATGCCCTATGCTCTGTCCCTCTCTCATCTGTTCTCGCTCTCTGCTGCAGGACTGCAGGGCTCAGCAAAGCCACATTCTATTTTCTGCCACTTCCTCTTCCAACCGTTTCTATGGTTACAGCAGGAGCCCATCGAGGCCGCTCCCTCCACAGTCATGAAAGAGAAGCAAGGGTTATCACTCTCCTTTCTCTATAATTCTATTTCTCTTTCTTTTCATTCTCACTGTTTCTACCACTCACAGTCCTTCTCCCTCTATATATTTCTATCTCTTTGTCCATCCTTGTCTTGGTGTCTTCTCTCGTTACATTCCACTCCACAGTGTCTCTCTCTCTCACTCTCGGTGTCCTTCATGACTTTTGTTCCTCTTTCTGTTACCTAAACTTTTTTCCATTTATTTCATACAGTATATGTGACATACTTCCAGCCTTCTCTCTTATACTTGTTCGCATTTTTTTCCAATTATTTTCAATTGACATTTCAAACTACTTTCAAATTAAATTGACCTTCTTCATAGCCTGTGATGAGTCAAGTCAAGTCAAGTGGTTTTTATTGTCGTTTCAACCATATACAGTTAGTACAGTACACAGTGAAAAGAGACAGTGTTCCTCCAGGACCATGGTGCTACATAAAACAACATAGGACAAACCCAGAACCACCAGAGACTACACAGACTAAACAGATATGTTTCTGCCTAATTTTGCAGTGTAAATCTAGCACTTCAATTTTTTTATTATTTAGTGTAATTTAACACAGTTCTGTGTGTTATATTACTCTGGTATTCATAAAAAAAGAAGAAAAACAGTAGTCACCACTGCTGCAGTGGGGTTTCATATAAAGCTCCTGAGGGGGTGACAGTAAATTTGGCATCTCCTACTTTCATAATCCACTGCTTTCTATTTTTTTCCTATTTTGGAAAGTCAAGGAAACATTTACTGTAGATTGTTTATTCTGCTGTTGGAGCAAATGTGAAGTCAAAAATTATATTTGCTGTGTGGTATCCCATTCACCTAATCAGAAGTTTGCCACACTAGTTTGTTACCACGTTCCAAACCAGAAATGTTAAAAGGGTCTATTATTGTTTTATATATAGTACAATATTGCCAAATGTGTCACTCTCTTTCTATCACTTTTTTACAGTCACTCAGCTAAGCTCCATAAATTGTATTTTAATATTCATCTTTCTCTCTAACTCCATCAAGACAAAAGTTAAACTTTTAACTGTACTTTCTACCTGACCCTTCTCCAATTTTTTTATTCTGTCTCTTGCTCAATATTCATAGGCAAGATGCTAGTTCAGGGGTGAGAGAAAAAACCTTGACCTCTATTCTGCTATCGAGACAGACCAAACAAACCACCTGCTGAGTGTGATGACATTTCTTGGTGATGATAGGGAGATACAACCAACAATAACTGTAATAGATTTTAACAGGCATGACGTTGATGCAAAATAGGGTACTGTGCAAAACACTGCATGAGTCAGCTGCCGAGGACACTGGCGAATTACTGTTTATCGTTAGTGTTGCTGGCTGAATTCAATGCCTTGGTTAGTTAGCAGGCTGGTCAGTGTCCGAGTCCAAAACATCATTGCTCTATCAACTGCCACTTTTGCTTATGTCCTTCTTATAGGCCCTTAAATGTATTTCATTTTGTTTATGATTTGGTCAATTGTCCAATTTAAGGTGGCATGCACCATTTTGTGCTGTATCTTCATTGACGTAGAGTATTTCTTTCCTTGGTGATCTCTCTAATTTATCTTGGATCTTCAAAAATACCATATCACAAGTAGAGCACTCGTTTTGTCATGTTACCTGAATGCTTTTGATATCTGATAATTTTGTGGGGTTTTTATTGTTCTTATAGAGCAACAAAGTACTCCTTGCTGCAGACGGTACCTACTGTTGTTGTTTGGGTTAACTTTACCCTGGTGACATAACATTATCCCGCCCTCCATCCCCTGACGTAATCGGTTCCTACGTTGAGACCAGCAAGCTTTTAGGGCTGGTGTCGAACTAGGTTTTGACCCAAGAACGGCATTTACTGCTGTGGAAATTTGCAGAACACTTCAGGAATTCGCACCAGCCCAGGAACCCGCACCCGAACCATGTCGGTGAAAAAGGGCTGTGTGGTTTCTTTCTTTGCAGTGCATAATTCAACTTTACATACTTTATTACTTGGTACTTCATTCTGTGGTGGTGGAATGATGGTAAGTACTCAAGGTAGATATCTTCTGTAACAGACAAGATCTTTAAACAATTTAGCCCTCATACACATTGGCGGCAGCATTGATCAAATTACAGCTAAAAAACATGGCATTTTAAAATCGTATTATTATACTGTCATACATTAAACACTTTAAACAACTTTCTGCAATATTTTTCAAGGATATTTCAACTTCTTTGGAGTCTCTTTACTTAGATAGTTCAATGGGCTGTACATTTTTTAAGCCATAAAAAAAAAATCAACTGTATGTGTAATTTCAACAGAATCAACGTTTGTCCATTTCTCTCACAACATCACCAAATCACAGACAGTTCCCTTGATCTCAATTAAAGATCCATTAGTCATCTTGAACTGACCTATTTGGACTGCAGCTGCTCAATCAGATGTTAAGCATGGATGACATGTAAATCATGGGCCACACGACAAAGCTCATAGGTAGGTGGAGTCCAGCCAGTGATTACCCATTCATCTTACAGCAGTTGGCTTTCAAGTACTGACATTCATACTGTGTCTCTTAGAGTCATAATGATGTCATGAAACACCCCACGTCAGGTGCTGATTTGTTGTTTTTATCTTGAGCTCATCACAAAGGTGTACGTATGAGTTCAGGGTTAGATTTTGCGTCACTAACTTAACATTAGGATTGGGAATCGAATAAGAACTGGTTCCATTTTCCAAATGTAATAAAAAATGTAAGTATCTCAAAAGTAAGAATTGTTAATATAACTGGAAACTGGAATCTGAATCGTTAAGAGGAATTGTTACCAGAATCGTTATGTTCCTTACAATTACCATTCCTACTTCTTATCTGCTTTTTTCAGGCTGGTCCAGTTTATTCACATACACATTCTAGAAAAATATAACTGTATAAAAAAGGCAATTGGCTCTTTAAAAAACTATTTTGCTTCTGAAAAGCAAAACTTTTCCACAGCCACCATATTGTGAGTTACGATTTTCCCAAATTTTTCTGTGACTGTCCTGTCTCGTCCTCTTATCCTGTCCCTGGTTAAATCTTGTTTTTCCTTTGCAGGAGTGTGTATTTATGTAAGATATATGAATATTCAGTGTGTCTGTATTGCCTGTACAGAGGAAGAAAAGTTAATAAGTGAGCAACTTAGACTCTAGATTTTCTGTCCTTTGCCAGAGCAGTTAAACATTAGCTAGAATGATTATAGGATGCTTTGCCTCAAGACTTGTTTTTCCTCCATTTTTTGTATATGTGTGTGTTTACTCACAGTGCCAAACCAGCGACAAGGTGTTTCCGTTTGTCTAAGGTGGACTCTCTCCGTCTCTCTCTCTCTCTCTCTTTCTCTCACTTCCGGTGTGTGTGTTGGGAGCGAGTGCTGTGTGAGAGACACGTGTGTGAGAGCGTTCTGCTTTTTTCAAGCTGATTTTTCGTTTTTTTCTCGAATTTTCTTATTTACTTATTTATTTACTTATTTATCTATTTATTTATTTTTTTCACATCTTTGAGCACGTTTTTTATTTTTATTTTTATTTTTTTTATAGGTTATATATCGCGTGGTGTGTGAGGCAGTATGACGTCTACCCCCACGGGGAGCGTCGCCTCTAACCCTCCGAAATGGTTTCAGGTGTGCCCCGGAGGCTGAATACCTCTATTGAGGATGTTCTCCTTGCTGTAGGAGCCAAGGTTGGCAATGAAAACATTAGTTCTGCTTCAAGAATGAATAAGGCAGTCGTTGTTTTTTTGAAAAATGAATTTCAAGTAAAAACCTAATTGAAAGCGAATATGGATCAATGAAACGTATGTGCCTATTACACCGTTGTCGGCACCAGCATCGAAAATTGTAATCTCAAATGTTCCCCATTCGTCGGCAATGAGAGTATTATTAAAGAGCTGACTAGATTTGGCAAAATTGCCGGCGCTATAAAAGAGATTCCTTGGGGTGTAAAACGCTGCACTGAAACACGTATTATCTTTTAGGAGACACGTTTACATGTTTTTGAGCTCTCCCACTAAAACGCTTGATGTATCGTTTCGGATCTCTCACGGAGAGAGTTCATATATGGTGTACGCTAGTACGGAGACTTTGCGTTGCTTTGAATGCGGGGATATTGGACACAAACGCTTCACCTGCCCACACAAAGCGCGTAATGTTGAAGAGGGAGGCCCAACTGAAACATCTGACAAGCCGCAGGTTGTGATGGAAAGTACACCGCAACAACCTGAAATGGCAGATACTGAACACCGAGGTAAGACCGAATGTTTCGGAAGATGTTATTGATGCTGAGGTTCCAAGTTGTAGTGGGGTTGGTAAGAGTGATGTTTGTGGTGGTCTAGTACAGGAAAATGAGACGCATGAGGGGCAAAGCGAAGAAATGGATGATTTGTCAGAAGCAACTGTAGAGAGTTGTAGAGATGATGAGTCATGTGCTGACCTTGATGTGGCAAATAGTGGAAGTGATCTGTATACAGTTGAGCAGATCAATGCATTTCTGGATGAGACAAAGGGTAAAAGTGTTGAAATTGATAAGTTTTTTCCAGATTTAAATAAATTTGTGTTATCTGTTATAAATGTAAGACAAGATTGCACCCTAGATGAATTATCCCAGCAGAAAAGGTTTCGATTAAAAAATACATAACAACAATTAGGCAAGGAGTAAAACCAGGCAGGGCTGAAATGCCGAGCCGTGAAAGGTAAACTAAAATAAGTGCACGATGGGTATCTATCCTTTTCCTGGTATTCTTCTCACATTTCTGTTTATTTCTGCTTTCCTACACTATTTTATTATGGATGTCCTACGAGTGGGGTCCCTAAATGTAAATGGTCTTAGGGCTGAGTAATAAATGGTCATTGTTAAAAGAATGCATAAAGCTAAAAGAAATTAATGTGATGTTTCTACAAGAAACACACAGTGATATAAATAATGAAGTAGATTGGGGTTTGTGGTCTGATGGTCAGTGTTTTCTTAGTCATGGGACAAATTTAAGTGCAGGGGTGGCAATATTGTTTTCTCCCGAATTAAATGTAAATATTTTATCTATTAATGAATTGGAAAAGGGCTGACTTCTTTTAATTAAAGCTAAAATAAAAGATTTGTGTTTTGTCTTTGTTAATATCTATGCACCAAATATTGGTAAGGACAGAATTAAGCTTTTTGAGATGCTAAAAAATACTCTTGTTTCTCTTTCACAAGAAGATTTTTTAATTATAGGTGGAGATTTTAATTGCACCCTTGATTTTGTTATTGATAGGATTGGAGAAGAACCACATCCTCCTTCTGCTAAAGTTTTGAAAGTAATAATCACTCAGTTAGGGCTAGTAGATGTGTGGAGGGAAAAAAATAAAAACGTGAGACAATATAGTTGGATTAAAGTGGCAGTAGATAGAGTCAGTGCGGCACGTCTGGATAGATTTTATTTACATAATAATCAGTGTAATAGAGTGATGGGTGCATATATCACACCCTGTGTTATCTCTGATCATCAGCTCATTTTAGTGAATGTTGTTTTATCAGAAACAAAACCACAATTCTTTCATTGGCGGTTTGATATTAAATTAATTCAAGATGTAAATTTTTATGAGAATTTTAAAATGTTTTGGAATTGTTGGGTTGAAGGAAAAATGATTATGAAAATCTGCTTCAGTGGTGGGAAATAGGGAAAACGCAGATCAAGCTTTTCTGTCAACAATTTATGGCACATACTTCCTGTCAAATTAAATATAAAATGGCAGAATTGGAGAAAGATATTTTAAAAATTCAAAATAAGTTAATTGATCAAAACGATGTAAATTTACAAGATGATTTTAGACTGAAGAGACAAGAGTTAAGTAATATGTTAAATGAAAAGGTAAAAAGAGCTCTTGTAAAATCACATTTTGTTTCTTTACATGACATGGATGCCCCCACCGAAATTCTTTTTTAATTTGAATAAGAAGTGTGTTCATACAAACTATATGCATGCATTACGCACACCTGATGGGAATGTTACTTCAGATCCTTTGGAAATGAGGAGACTTGCTGTTGATTTCTATGTGGACTTATATGCTAAAGAGTGCACAGGAAACTTTGACGCAGATGAACTTTTTAACAACTTGCCTGTACTGGATGAAGAAAATGTAAAGAACTTGGACTCTGATCTGACATTTGAGGAAGTTACAAAAGCAGTGAATCAACTTTCATCTGGTCGTGTACCAGGAATCGATGGATTACCAGCAGAATTTTATAAAACTTTTTGGGGAATAATCGGAAAAGACTTTTTTAAAGTTGTACAAGAAAGCTATAAAGCTGAGGTTCTACCAAAAAGTTGTCAACGAGCAGTGCTGTCTTTGATCCCAAAGAAGGGAGATCTTTGTCTGCTAAAAAACTGGAGACCAGTAGCGGTCTTATGTTCCGATTATAAAATATTATCAAAGTGTTTGGCAAACAGACTTAAAGGTGTTCTTGATGTATTGGTACAAAAAGACCAAACATATTGTATACCAACAAGGTCTATTTATGATAATTTGTTTTTAATGAGAGATATCATGGATTATGCTGGAATATATAATGTTGATTTTGGTTTGCTTTCTCTGGATCAGGAGAAAGCTTTTGATCGTGTAGATCATCACTACCTTTTTAAGGTTCTTAAGTGTTATGGGTTTGGAGAACATTTTTTATCATGGATAAGAATATTATATACTGATGCTGTAAGCATGGTTAAAATAGGAGGAGGTTTGAGTGTACCAATTCAAATGAAAAGAGGGATAAGGCAAGGGTGCCCTATGTCGGGTCAGTTATATACCTTGGCAATAGAGCCTCTACTTTGTTTATTAAGAAGTAAATTGACGGGTATTCTAGTAAGTAATAAGCCAGAAGCTGAAGCTATTAAACTTTCTGCTTATGCAGACGATATAACTGTTATGGTTAGGAATACGCATGATGTTCAAGTTATAAAGGAAGCTCTTAATATTTATGAAGGAGCATCATCAGCCAAACTTAATTGGCAAAAAACAGAGGCGTTATGGTGTGGTTCTGAAGGAAGCTCTTTACCTGAATTACAAGGAAATGTCAAGTGGGGGAAGTCCGGTTTTAAATTTTTAGGAGTATATCTTGGTAAAGATGAATGTAAGATGAAGAATTGGGAGGGGTTAGTAGACGGAGTGCTTGCAACTTTGTCTAAATGGCAATGGCTGCTACCCCAGCTATCCTATAGGGGAAGAGTCCTGATAGCCAACAATCTTATAGCTTCCACCCTTTGGCATAAGTTGATGGTTTTGGATCCTCCAAAACACATAATTGAAGATATTCAAAAGACTCTTGTTAAATTCTTCTGGTCAGGACAACACTGGCTAAAAGCTGCTGTCCTATACTTTCCAATTCATGAGGGAGGACAAGGTTTAATTGACATTCGTTCTAGGATTGCTGTTTTCCGTTTGCAAGTGGCACAGCGTCTTTTATATGGGCAGCATCAGCAGTGGATGGACGTAGCATGTGCTTTGCTGCAAAAAAACAGAAGAATGGGGTTGGATAAGCACTGGTTTGTCATGTCCTTTAATGGACTAGCATTGGAAGGATTGGATGGTTTTTACCAGAGTGTATTGCAAGTTTGGCAGACTCTATCTTTTTCAAGAGAATGGGAAGGATCCAATCAGTGGGTATATGAAGAGCCTTTGTTTTTCAATCCACTTATCTCTGTTGAGTTGCTGAGCTCTGCCACTGTAAGGTCGGCAATGTTGAAAGCAGGAGTCTCCAAAATATGCCATCTACGCAGGGGACTGTGCTGGATATCTGTAGAGGAATTGGCACAAAAGGTGGGCTTCAGGTCTGAACGTTTTATCAAGAGGATGTTGGATGATCTTGAGGAGGCCCTCCCTGTTCCTATAAGGGATTTTATGAAAGTTTCTCCTGCGGTGAACTGTGATGCCAAAGATAATGCCCATTTTCCTGAACTGCATGTTTCCATAAAAAAGAAGACTGGCAGGAGGATGGCAGCAAGTTGCTTTCCATGGATATACCAGAACTAAATATCTTGAGTATTTTGAGCAGACAAACACTTTACAGAGCTTGTGTAAAAACCATAAATTTCCAACATCTTAAGGATGTAAGAGACACTAAATGGTCTATGGTGTTTGAATCAGGCTCTTCCCGAAAGGTAGCTGGCGGTCCCTGTACAAAAGACCCATTGAAAAGAGGGTGGGTGATCTTCAGTGGAGAATTGTGCATGGGATTTTAGCTACAAACAGACACAAAGCACTCCTTAATGACTCAGATGATGAGGGTTGTCCTTTCTGCGGGGTGTCTGAAACTGTTTTTCATCTTTTTATTGAGTGTCCACGTTTAGATCAAATTTTGGGTTTAATGGAAAGCTGGAGTATGCAGCTTTTGGGAAAGTTCAATCAAGAATTGTTTATTTTTGGTCCCAAATATTCAACAAAATATAAATCCAAAGTGGTTTTTTAAACTTCTTGTTCGGTGCAGCAAAGTTGGCTATTTGGTGTACAAGAAGAAATAAAGTAGAAGGGAGGGAAAGTGTGGACACTGTTTTGATGATGAGAGGTTTTATAAAGAAGAGACTAACGATGGAGTTTACGTATTTTAGCCTCATTAATGATGTTAATTCTTTTTTCATGTGTGGGGAGTTGATGGTTTTATATGTGAAGCTGATGATCAGGGAGGTTTTGTATTTAATTTATGAGTGTTTTTTTATTTATTTATATTATTTTTTGTTTTTGTTTTTCTATCCCCTTTGTTTTGTGGTAAATATAAACACATGGATGTTTTAATGGTTTTTATTTTTTTTTTAAATATAGGTCACTTATGTTTATATTGATCAATTAAAGAAGACCTAAAAGTCAAAAAAGTCTCTCTCTCTCTCTCTCTCTCTCTCTCTCTCTCTCTCTCTCTCTCTCTCTCTCTCTCTCTGTCGAAGTGCATGTTGGGAGTGGAGCGATTGTGAGTGTGAGCGTGAGTGGTGACTCGTGTTTGTTTCTCTTTTCTTCTATCTTTTTTTCTAAACTTTTTTGTTTTTCCTTTTTGGGGGGGGTAGGTGTAGGCACTTTCGGGGGGATTTAGTTTTGTAGGGGGGTGTGTGGAACATTGCGGTTCCAGGTGCACAGGGGTTGGGTTCACTCACGCGTTGTCACGGGGTAAAAGTGGCGTCCACCGTGAGTGTGGAGAGTTGTTGTTTGGCTGTGGGGGAAATTGTGGGACATGAAAACATAATGTCTGCCTCAAGAATGAACAGCGCTGTTGTTATTTTTTTCAATACAATAGAAAAGGCAAATGAAGTAGTACAGAGGGGAATTATTCTCGACGGTGTTCTCACCCCCATCTTGCCACTTTCATTACCGTCTAAAAGAGTCACCCTTTCGAATGTCCCGCCGTTTATTAGTGATGTTGTTTTAACACAAGCTTTATCTCGCTACGGAAAATTGGTCTCCTCGATTAAAAAAATTCCAATTGGCCGCGTTTCTCCTTTACTGAAACATGTTGTGTCTTTCAGACGCTCAGTTTACATGATTGTAAACAATGACGCTGATCTAGAGCTGGCATTGAATTTTCGAGTGGATGATTTTGATTATGTGGTTTTCATCACCACTGACAAAATCAAATGCTTCGGCTGTGGTAAAGTCGGCCATTTGGTTCGAACTTGTCCTAGCAAACAAGAAGATGACAATCGTTCAGCTGACACTGAAGGTGTAGCTAACGTCACTGTGCAGCCGGCTGGTGAGGCCGGTGAAGCCTCAGACGAGGCGGATTCAGCGGTGGCGCGGGTGAGTGATCCTGATGGAGCTCAACGCGCTGGGACTTCGAAGGATGATGCGGTTTCAGTGGAGGAGGAAATTGAAATTGAACAAGATGTTGTAAACGAGGAAGACAGAGGTGAGTCAAGCGATAAAACAGAATCAGACTTTGTTATGCGGGATGTTCGTGAGGGTAACGGTAGGCCTAATGATTTTGTTTCAGAACAAACAGTATTTAAAGTGCCATTAAAAAGGAAGAAGACCGATAAATCTCATAGACAACAAAAGAAATTAGATCTTGAAGATGTTGCTGATCAGGCTGATTCAGAGAGTGACAGTGAGTTATCTGACTCGAGTGTTACTTTGTCACAAAGTGAGTTTTCCAGCCGCAATTATGATGTAGATGACATTAAACTGTTCCTTAAATCTACGAAGAATAAGAGGGGGGTGTTAGTCAGTGAGTATTTTCCAGATGTAGCACAGTTTGTAGAAAAAACAAAGAATTTTATGACTGAAAGCTGTTTTACAAACAAAGAGGTGTACCGTTTAAAGAAAATGTTGCAAAAACTCACTTTGCAATTAAATGATGGCAGCCAAAAAGTTTAAATCTATGATTATGAATCATAGTTTGATTTTATTCTTATTTTTAGGCATGATTGAAGTGTGTATTGCATCATTGAATGTGAATGGTGCAAGAAACAGCAAAAAAAGAGCTGAATTGTTTGAAGTTATTAAACAGAAAAAAATAGATGTTATTATTATTAAAGAGACACACAGTGATGTTAAAAATGCTACTGACTGGATGCAGGATTGGGAGGGCATTTCTGTTCTCAGTCACAATACCACACTTAGTGGTGGTGTGGGTATTTTATTTACTAAGAGTTTTAGTCCAGTCTCTTATCAAGTTGATGAGATTGTGAAAGGAATACTTTTAAAAATAAGAGCTATTTTTGAAGAATATGCCTTAGTTTTTGTTTGTGTTTATGCCCCAAGGTTAGCAATAGAAAGGTTGGTGTTTTTAGATGCACTCAGTTCCACGTTACAAAGATGTAGTACAGAAGAATATTTTTTTTTAGGAGGAGATTTTAATTGTACTGCGAATAATATTGACAGAAATCACATTGAGCCCCATATGCCTTCACGTGAACGTCTCACTAAGATGATAAATATGAATGATCTATGTGACATTTGGAGGCATTTTCATGATGGTCAGAGACAATATACATGGGCTCATGTTCGTGACAATGTTGTATCTCTTGCAAGATTAGATCGTTTTTATGGTTTCAAACATCAGTTGGGTATTTTTAAAAGTTGTGTCATTTCACCGGTCAGTTTTTCTGATCATCACATGGTATTGGGGTTTTTCTTTTTAAATAAAATTAAACCCCATAGTGCATACTGGCACTTCAATACTAATTTATTGTGTAGTAAGGATTTTAAGGATGTTTTTAAAGTTTTTTGGGAAGATTTTAAAAAGACGAAAGATTCTTTTCAAGACATACAGCAATGGTGGGACTTTGGAAAGGTCCAAATAAAACAATTTTGCCAACAGTACACTCGTAATGTCACCAAAGAGTTCAATAGTTCTATGAGGGTCTTGGAGGCAGAAATAATTAAATTACAGAGTTTAGCTGATTCAACAAATAATCAAAGTTATACAGAGATGATCTCAAATAAGAAAACTCAGTTAGCTGACCTTCTGGGGGTGAAAACACAAGGAGCTCTGGTTCGTTCTCGTTTTTTAAGTATTGAACAGATGGATGTACCATCGAAATATTTTTTTAGCCTTGAAAAGAAAAATGGGCAAAAACGTTTTTTTACATGCTTTGCGCTCTGAGGCAGGAGTGATTTTATCTAGTCATGCGGAAATACGAGCAAGAGCGTGCGGGTTTTATGAAAATTTGTATAAGAATGAGCTGGGAACAGGATGGGATTCTGAAAGTGTTTTTTTTAAAGGATTGAACCAAGTGTCAGATGGAGCCAATGCAGAGCTCTCAGGAGCATTAAGCCTGGGGGAGTTGCATAAGGCCCTTCAAGGCATGAATTCTGGGAAAGTGCCAGGAATTGACGGCCTTCCTGTTGATTTTTATAAATTCTTTTGGAGAGAGGTAGGGGAGGACCTTTTGCTGGTGCTTAATGATAGTTTGGGCTCAGGTAGGTTGCCTTTGAGTAGCCGCAGAGCGGTCATCACTCTCCTTCCCAAAAAAGGCAATCTTTTAGAAATTAAGAACTGGCGTCCTGTTTCGCTCCTTTGCTCAGACTATAAAATACTCTTGAAGGCTTTAGCTAATAGGTTATCTAAAATTATAGATCAGGTAGTACATCCAGATCAGACCTATTGTGTCCCTGGTCGGTCAATTGTTGACAATATTTCCCTCATTAGGGATATTTTTGATGTCTCAAAGTTGTTCAATCTTAATATTGGTCTTATTTCGTTAGATCAAGAAAAGGCGTTTGATAGGGTCGAACACCTTTATTTGTGGAGAACTTTAGAAGCATTTGGTTTCTGTCAGGATTTTATTGATAAAGTGAAAGTGCTCTATGGTGACGTTGAGAGTGTACTTAAGATAAACGGTGGCTTATGCACGCCTTTCAAGTTCAATAGGGGTATTAGACAGGGCTGTTCATTGTCGGGGATGTTATATGCACTTGCTATAGAACCTTTGTTGCAACAATTAAGAGAACATATTTGTGGTTTGATTCTACCTAATGGTAAAAGCAGCATTTCTTTGTCTGCCTATGCAGATGATGTGGTAGTTTTAATCAACGGACAAAATTATGTGCAGGTTTTAATGAAAGTTTTAGAAGATTTTAGAGATTTGTCATCAGCGAAAGTTAATTGGAACAAGAGTGAAGCACGTTTAATTGGAAAGTGGCCGAAAGGGAGACCAAGTCTTCCTGATGGTTTAACCTGGCGAACGGGAGGGTTTAAGTATTTAGGAGTGTATTTGGGAGATGAAATGTCCATTCAGAAAAATTGGGAAGGGGTTGTTGATAAGGTGAAAGGCAGGCTTGACAAATGGAAATGGTTAATACCAAAGTTGTCATATAAAGGGAGGACTTTAATTGTGAATAATTTAGTAGCTTCCTGCCTTTGCCATAGGCTAGCATGTTTGGATCCTCCTGCACTACTTCTAGCAAAAATTCAAGGGATTTTGGTGGATTTTTTTTTGGGATAAATTACACTGGGTCCCTCAGAGTGTGTTAGCAGCTTTTCGTTTGCAGTTTTTACAACGTTTTCTGTATAAATCATCAGTGAATGGGTGGCGGGCTGTTACATGCGCCATTTTGCACAGAACTGAAGGACTGGGGTTGGACAAATCCCTGTTTTTAATGGACCCCTGTAAAGTGAACGTGAATGGACTGCCAGTGTTTTATCAAAATATTTTTAAGGTTTGGAGTCTCTTTGACTCACAGAGAGATGAGACAACACTTTCTGGTCATTGGCTTCTGGAGGAGCCGCTATTAAATGGAGCTTGTTTCGATTTATCAAATGAGAGTTGCTCTTTTCATGGACTTAAAGTACTTTTGCAGGACTCACGGATCTTCACACTTGGACATTTGATTCATGTAGCTGGACTGGACTTTGAAAGAACAGAAGAAGTAGCCTCTTGTCTAAAGGTCAGGTCTTTACGGACTGTTGAACAGATGCTAAAGAACTGGAAATCTTTGGTCAGTAAGGAAGAAAAAGATTTACTGATGGACAGTCGTGGAGGAGTAAACACCTCCAGTACAGAAGACACTTTTCCTGGTTTTATCATGTTGCCTAAATTGGATGGATGTAGTGGACCTTTTTTAGATGCTGAAAGACCTTTGTGTTTGGACTTGTGTACAGCACCTGGCAAAGCTTTTTATCAAATATCTGTTAAAGTTTTTAATAAAAAGGTTTTAAGTGATAAAGTTGACACGCAGTGGCGCAGAGTATTGGGTGATGAAGAGAATGTAAAGCCTGAGTGGAGGTCGCTGTATAAGCCACCATTGTCTAAAAGGGCAGGGGATATACAGGGGATATTGGAGTGGTGGTGGCGTAGTGGCTAAAGCACAGGGCTGTTAATCAGAAGGTCACAGGTTCTAACCCCACGGCCACCACCATTGTGTCATTGAGCAAGGCACTTAACTCTAGGTTGCTCCAGGGGGATTGTCCCTGTAATAATTGCACTGTGAGTCGCTTTGGATAAAAGCGTCTGCCAAATGCATAAATGTAAATGTAAATACAGTGGAGGCTTCTTCACTGTGCCATTGCTGTTAATGCTTTTATTTCAGTTCTTAACCCTGATGTTATTGCTGATTGTCCTTTCTGTTCAAAAAGAGAAACTATCTTTCATGCTTTTATGGAATGTGACAGACTGAAACCTTTATATTCAATATTGGAAAATGTGTTTATTTCTTTTAGCGAATTGTTTTCCATGAGGATTTTTATTTTTGGTTTTAAATATGTTCGAAGTAAAAGTTTTACTTGTCAGCTCTTGAATTTTGTGTTAGGGCAGGCAAAACTGGCCATTTACATGAGCAGGAAAAATATGGTGGATAGGATGTCGGGTGAAGATGTAGTTATACTGTTTTCAAATCTAATCAGATCACGAGTATTGATAGATTTTTGTTTTTATAAGTCTACAAAGGATCTACTAACATTTGAAATGAAGTGGTGTTGTAATGGAGCGCTGTGCTCTGTTGTTGAGGATGACTTATTTTTTTCTTTTTTGGTGTAATTTTACTTTTATTTATATGTTTGTATTTCCTGTTGGTACTTATTTCATATAAGGTAACTTTGTAATTTGTTTAGAACAAGTGTTTAATTAAGAGTGATTTATAGGAATAAAAGGCTTTTTAAAATTCAATTCTCTCTCTCTCTCTCTCTCTCTCTCTCTCTCTCTCTCTCTCTCTCTCTCTCTCTCTCTCTTTCTATATTTAATGACCACACAAATGTGACTGTGTTTGTCTCTCCCTTATTTGCTTGTCGGTACTAAAAAAAGTGCCCCCTTAAATTTCATAACATATCTAATCAATAAATAAATAATCAATTTATTTATTTCAATAAATAAATAAAATACCAAAGACAAATTGTACTTTAAATACACTGTTTCAGAATTGTATTATACCCTTTTATTTACAATGTAATAACAATGATATATCATAATTATTACAAATATAAGGGGGAAATTGGGAAAACGCAAATATGATTTCATATTTAAACTCCAGTGTGATCTTGTTGACATATATATTGAAGTATTTGTATGTCCTGCATATATTTAGATGACAATGTAAAAATTACAAGGGTGTCTTTCTGTTTCGTTCTGTATGTTATTCTTTCCACCTATAATCTTTTCATTAAACTTCCTTTACTTTTCTCCTTCCTACACTTCTCTGTTTTCCTCTATTTCATCTTTCCTGTGCTACATCTCCCCTTCTCACTCTGTTCATCTCTGTAGCTTTGAGGACACAGCTCAAGGTTGTGTTTTATGTTGTGGTGTGAGCTCTTTTGTCTGAAGCCTCTGCAGGTCTGGTGTTTATGGGGAAGAGGTATAGTCCCCTAAATCAGACCGTTTGCTTTCTGGCTTTTACCAGTGGGAGAAATGACACCAAACGACCTTCTACACTATCATTACTTCTCCTAAAATACACAGCACACTGTCAGATACAAATACAGCACCACAATCTCAAAGCAGTATGTTGCATATACATGTACATTAATATTGCATACAGTATATATATAGTACATTGTATTTCCACACTATAATGTACACAAAAAATTTGGTGATAACAGGCAGGATTGCTTTTATTACTAAACAAAGACTAATGCACATTTATGTTGTACAATAATAATAATAATATGTAAATACTGTAAATAATAATAATAATACAATAATGCATTTTATGTTCCACTTTTAATTATTTAACATCAAAATAATAAAAAAAGTGGAAGGTTTCTGAAATTAATAAATGGAATATAAATATATTATATTAAAACATTTAAAAATATTACTGTGTAGCCATCAAACATTCAACATGGTCACGTTACAAGCAAATATTAAGATTGATGCAATTATTGATGCAAACAAAAAATTATTACACACTAAATTATTAAAATAGACTAATTTGCTCATGCAGCAGTGCAAAGTAAAACATAAAACTCATTCAAACATAAACAACTACTTCTCTAGTAAAACTTAAAAAGTAAACTTAAAATGAGAATGGGATTACTCATGTAATGCCGAGTTTACACTACACGATTATAAGCCCAATTTTTGCTCGCTGACAGTTTTGTGGTGATCGGCGACAAAAGCCAGAAATCGTAGACAAATCAGAGCTTGCTCCAGTGAGCGATGATCGCAATGTATGAACTATCAAAGACGTGATCTGAGAGAATCGCTGATGCGTCGCCGATGTCAGCGAGATATTTAGAATGTTAAATATCTGGACCATCTTCGATTCCAAATCGCACAATGTGAAATATGTTTTCACCGATTACAACTGCAGCGTTGACCTACAGCCAATGAGAAAGCAAGAAACAGGGCACAGGAAGTGTGAGTCCTGATGGACCTTCAACAGGCTGCAGTATCGAGAAAGTCACATTGGACCGAAGCAATGGAGGAAAAATTTGTGAAACATTGGCAGGAGCACCAGATTTGATGTTTCATCTGAACTGTACCACAACCGGGTGGCGAAAGAGAAGAATTAGAGACAAACTGCCTATTCTCTTGGACAGTCAAGTAAACAAATAGATAGATTTTTCAGTATGAGGTACTTTTTCATATTGAACCAATAAAATATATGATGCCTTTAGGCGATTATAAACATACACATCATATTCTGAAACGCATAACATATGATCATGCATTTGTTCACAACTCTGTTGTGAAACGTAATTTGGAGTCCAGGCAGAGCTGTCGGGGATTCGTCAACAGTGAAATGTCTTGTAATGTGTTCACCCATGTTGCCGATTCATCGTGTAATTTGAAAACGCTACGACTTATATGACAAGACAGACAGTTGTGTAATATGAATAATACCACGATCTGACGTCTTTGAAAGTCATGTAGTGTGTAGGAGGCATAAGCTGCAAAGCATATTGCCTGCCACTCATGCCCTTCTTAAAGAGTTCAAATAAATGTGCCCCAACTTATTTTTGGTGGTCAAGATGACCACCATCTTCTCCAGTCTCCCCCAAAGTTCACATGAAACATAAGCCAATGCAATAAACAATAGATCATTCATGCAAAAAAATTGAAAATATAAATAAAATAAATAAATAAATAATGATTCTTGCCAGCAATGAACATACGTATACTCACAAAGTGCTCAATATCCTACAGGAGAAAACACTTAAGACAAGGTAAGACTTAATTATCAGGTAAATGCTATCAGGCTAGCTAACGAAGATTCTTTATCTTGTCACCCATTTGCTGATGCCCCTCTTAGTGCCTGAGAGGCAGGTACTGGTGTGTTAGGGTCTCGTCAGCCTTTCACACACTTAAAACAGACGAGACCGAGATTTAACAGACACATTTTATGCTGACAAAAAGAGCATATTTAAAAAATGATGGTCATCAGTAGCAAAGCTATGAAGTGAAGATATTGAGTGGCTCTTGCTCTTTTAGTAATACACAAAATATATCAGCCAGATCACAATATTTCAGCACACTCATTGTATTTTATGCAAAACACCAGTAAATACATTTTTATAATAGTATACCTCTCTTAAGTACAAAATGATCTCTTGAATTGTCAGTTCAGAATTAATGTGTGTGTCTCAAAAAATATTTCAGAGAACCTCAAAGGAAGAGTTAGCTTGATGCAGAAAAGACTGGAATGGGTTACACATGGATTTCTGAAGTCTTGGTCCTCTATCTGTCCATCATCAGGTAGATAGTTAACAGCATGCAGTGCTGTTGCTACTCTCAGTAGCAGTAGTTGTCATATAAAGATCAGTGAAAGGGCACACTGTAGAATGCTTAAACAAGTGATAAAGAACCCTTGGGTATAAGCTAAGGATCTGCAGGCATCTCTTGTACTTTATAAAATCTGTGTTCATGAATCTACAATATGAAAAACACTGAAACAGAGTGGTGCTCATTACCACAGAGGAAACAGCTTGCTTTCTTAAATAAATAAATAGATAAATAAAGTCTTGTCAAAAAACTCCATGCTTTTGAAAAGCACTACTGGAACATATTCTTTGCAAGAATTAAATAAATATTTGGCTCTTTGGTACATGTACAAAGCTTTATATTTTGAAAAATTATCTATGAATTCAATAAGTTATATTAAGAAATGTTACAGAGTACCAGCACACCTGTCTGCAATAGAGCTGGGCGATATGCAAAAAATATTTTCATGATATTTAAAAAAAATAGAAATATTGCAATATTAAATTACATCATCAAACCCCTGCCAAGAGTCATAAAATATTCTTGCTTTCTTGATTTTACATAAAAATTAAATACATTTATTGAAACACGAAAAACTTAAAGCAAAGATATTTCTTAATTCAACACCAATTTCTCATTTTTAAATTCCACTTCAAATGACGCAAAAAAGAAATTGAAATAACAAAGTGGCCAAAAAAATCATATATAACCACTTCCACAAATCCAAACTTTCAACATATTTATATAAAGTGAACCTGCTGGGTTGCATTCACAATGCATGTTAAGCATGAACTGCTCTGTGGAAATAAAGTCAGTGTAACGCTTCCCACAAGAAGGAGGACAGGGAACAGGTGTTCAGCACCAGGTAAGCTTTTAATTCTCTTTTTACAAATCACAATATTGATCAAGCGCACTGAGTTGGCTTGTCGTCTCCTCCTGACTGGAGGCTCGGTGTCTGCTTTTATGCCGCTCTCCTCGTGCTCACTGGAATTAGAGACAGGTGTTAGGCATAATTTAGCTCAGGTGTAAGCGCCCTTACCGCTTTCCTCTCCCGGACGGGCGCTTGACCACGCCCCCGCTGCCACAGTCAACTAAACTCAGAGCAGCACATAAAATGGTCTGAGGCCATTTGCACCATTCTCATAGATGACACTATCCTTGAAAACTGTTTTCAGATGACTGGAAAAGAAGAGAGTGAGAACTCCATGAGACATGCTCATGCTGTACACCTCTGAACAAACAGTGAATCAGACACGTGCATTGATGCCTTTCCTGGTCTGTTCTTAAAAATATAATAAATATGTGATTCTTCAAGGACTTGTCTTTGTGTCTAACAGCATTTCTCGTCATGTGTCACTTCGAGATGTCTTACAGTTCACTTGCTATAATGGTGAATAGATGAGCAAAGCCGATACTGTGCATACCCACATCTGTTGAGTGCTAATTTCACATCCTGTGTTACAATTTAATACACTCACCAAGCATTTTATTAGGAACAATATTGAACACTTCTGTGATTCTATTCTGCTCACTACAATTGTAGTCAGCTCAATTCCTTTCTGTCAGCTCGAACCAGTCTGGCCATTCTCCATTGACCTCTCTCGTCAACAAGGCGTTTCCATCCACAGAACTGCCATTGTTTTTGGTTTTGACACAATTCAATCTCTAGTAAATTGTAGAGTTGTGTGTAAATCCCAGGAGATCAGTAGTTACAGAAATACTAAAACCAGCGCATCTGGCACCAACAATCATGCAATGGTCAAAATCAATGTGAAATAATTTTTCCCCCATTCTGATGGTTGATGTGAACATTTAATTAAGCTCCTGACCCATATCTGTGTGATTATATGCATTGCACTGCTGCCACACAATTGGCTGATTAAATACTTGCATGAATACATAGGTGTACATAGGTGTACATAGGTGTAGTGTATATTTGGCGAATTCCCAGCACCATGGTTGTGTCATTTTCCAATATGGTAAATGTCTGATAACATCGTCCTATCGCCTAGACCAAGTCTGCAATCTAAACTGAAATAAAAAAGCAGATCATATTTTTATATAGTAGCCAGAGTGCCTGCAACCTCTCTAATCATGACTTGGGGCTCCAACATTATTACAAAAAAACATAATTGTTGATTATTTCCCTTGACAATATACACTCACCTAAAGGATTATTAGGAACACCTGTTCAATTTCTCATTAATGCAATTATCTAATCAACCAATCACATGGCAGTTGCTTCAATGCATTTAGGGGTGTGGTCCTGGTCAAGACAATCTCCTGAACTCCAAACTGAATGTCAGAATGGGAAAGAAAGGTGATTTAAGCAATTTTGAGCGTGGCATGGTTGTTGGTGCCAGACGGGCCGGTTTGAGTATTTCACAATCTGCTCAGTTACTGGGATTTTCATGCACAAACATTTCTAGGGTTTACAAAGAATGGTGTGAAAAGAGAAAAACATCCAGTATGCGGCAGTCCTGTGGGCGAAAATGCCTTGTTGATGCTAGAGGTCAGAGGAGAATGGGCCGACTGATTCAAGCTGATAGGAGAGCAACTTTACCTGAAATAACCACCGTTACAACCGAGGTATGCAGCAAAGCATTTGTGAAGCCACAACACGCACAACCTTGAGTCGGATGGGCTACAACAGCAGAAGACCCCACCGGGTTCCACTCATCTCCACTACAAATAGGAAAAAGAGGCTACAATTTGCAAGAGCTCACCAAAATTGGACAGTTGAAGACTGTAAAAATGTTGCCTGGTCTGATGAGTCTCGATTTCTGTTGAGACATTCAGATGGTAGAGTCAGAATTTGGCGTAAACAGAATGAGAACATGGATCCATCATGCCTTGTTACCACTGTGCAGGCTGGTGGTGGTGGTGTAATGGTGTGGGGGATGTTTTCTTGGCACACTTTAGGCCCCTTAGTGCCAATTGGGCATCGTTTAAATGCCACGGCCTACCTGAGCATTGTTTCTGACCATGTCCATCCCTTTATGGCCACCATGTACCCATCCTCTGATGGCTACTTCCAGCAGGATAATGCACCATGTCACAAAGCTCGAATCATTTCAAATTGGTTTCTTGAACATGACAATTAGTTCACTGTACTAAAATGGCCCCCACAGTCACCAGATCTCAACCCAATAGAGCATCTTTGGGATGTGGTGGAACAGGAACTTCGTGCCCTGGATGTGCATCCTACAAATCTCCATCAACTGCAAGATGCTATCCTATCAATATGGGCCAACATTTCTAAAGAATGATTTCAGCACCTTGTTGAATCAATGCCACGTAGAATTAAGGCAGCTCTGAAGGCGAAAGGGGATCAAACACAGTATTAGTATGGTGTTCCTAATAATCCTTTAGGTGAGTGTAATTGTGATTAATATAATTTGCATGTGAATTTTAAGGTGTTAAAATAGATATTTTGTGTGGGGAACCTGCACACCATGTGTAGGCTACACCCAAAACAAGCTGAGATATTTTATTTACTGCTATTTTACATGTCTAAAACAACTTAACATTACAACTTGACACTTACCCTATTAGTAGAATGATAAACAAAACTTTTATTTAAAATGTGAATAAATTATATACAAAAACCATGAAACAGACTGATAGGTTGCAATGCTCAAATGCTGCTGCTGCAAAAATTATAATAATAAAAATGTTTGAATGCAGCTGGAGTAGACTTAAATGGAATGCTGTAATTGATACTTTTCTAGATTAGTTAATTGTAGCAGCTGTAATTGTAATCTTGATTATTTATTTGATTAATTGTGCAGCCTTACATAACTATATACACAAAATACAGTAGCATTCTGCCTCTTTTACCTTGTTACTTAAATATAGTGGGTCATGCAACATTATAATGGCCCAAACAAAGGTGTAAATAACACAATATTATGTACATAAACAGTATGTGAACATGTGCAGGAGGGGTGTCAGTACATTGATTAAAGTGTATCACCCACAAAGTTCACCATAAGATATTTACAATATAACATGCAAAAGATTAAATTTCCACCAAAACACAGGACAACAAGGCAGACATGTTCTCAAAACACAGAGCTGACATGTCTCCAAACAAGCAAACACTGTTAAAAGAGGACAGGAAAAATGTAGGGACAGAATGCCTAAATGAAGCCACGGAAGTGTCAGATGTGTCTTCCACCCATTCCTCTCCCTCTCATCCTGCCACACCCGGTGTGTGTTTGTTCAGCTGTGTCCCAAACACAACCGACCGTCTGCCACTCAGTGTGGAGAACCAGGGGAGGGGAGCACCAGGAGGGAACAAAAGGCAAGCGTGGCTGGAAAGGAGAGACTCTCGGTGGTCACAAAGAGACGCTCGGGGTGGGGGTGGATGGGTGGTTGTAGTTGGGGTGTTGTTGCAGGAGAGGTGGCAGCTGAAGGGGACAAGGGAGATGGATAATGAATGAATATGAATGAGAGAGGACGGCTGTCCTTCCATGGGACCCTATGACCCAGCAAGGGGAACAGACCCTCTTTTTCTTTTTCTCTGTCTCTGTCTCCCTCTCGTACTGTTTGGCTGAGTGAACTGGCAGTAGGTGGGGGCACACACAAACATACAAACACATTTAGTTTGGCTGTCTGGCAATTGTAGCCACTGTCTCCTATTGAGGCCACTACTTATGCTAGTGTGAGTAGATACTAACTGGTAATGACGATTAAACGTACGTGTGTGAGCATGTTTGTTGGGCATTGGGGTGGGGGCGTGGGGCACTTGGGGGTTGAAAAACCACTGCTTTCTATCTAATTTATGAGGTGAGGGGTGTGTGTGTGTGGGGGGGGGTTGGGTGTTGAGAGTGACTATCAGTGGATCCTCCATCCAGGATTTCTGGATCGATTCTGTAGACATATAATCATTGATTCACGGACGGTCTAGGAAAGATGGGGGTGGACGACAAGCAGTGCTGTAGTAGTGAGCGAAGAGAGTGCATACTGTGATTTTTTTTTTACAAATTGACCCAGTCTCTAATGTGTAAAAGATTAAAAAAAAATATATGAACTATTATTAACTATAACTATTATGGTTTGTTGTAATCTTAGTCCCATATGAACATATGTCAGGGTAAGATATAAGTATGTCTTGCTGGCATATTGTGCAGCACTCTACTAAGAGAACCATGGTGCGGTACTCAATGTTAAATATCTGTAATAATCCATATGTATCATTACTCATTTTAGGTGAGAATACGCAAAATCCTTACAAAGATAGGTGGGCATATGCCCTAGACCAGTGGTTCTTAACCAATGGGCCGGGACCCACTAGGGGACCTCAGCACACTTCCAAGTGGGCTTTATGATGACTTAAAATAAATTTAAAATAAAAAATATTAAAATAATCCAATTCATTTAAAATGCTAAAAAATATTTAAATGTATTACTTTTAACGTATTCCCATAAAACGGGTGCTTCAAATATTGTGATGGTGTCAAAAAGGTTGAGAACCACTAATCTAGACTACACTACTGACAATGATTCTCACCACTACGACAATGATTCTCACCACTACAACTCCAAATAAAGATCGAAACATTAGGAACCCTAAACCTCCTTTTAAAAAAACTCAACCTTCTTCATCTGGACATATATGAGATGTTCGTCCTCCAAAATCTTTGGTGATGGTACAGTATATGTGAATGCAGCACATAGCCTATGAATTTGATACATTACAGATTATGTACTGATATCACAGTAAGATTAACACCAGGAATAAAACAAAGTATTTGAGGTAGCTTTACAGTGTAGCATGAGTGTTTTTGTGGATAAAATTAGTATCTGTTTGCCTTTCGATATACACACAAGAAGAGAGGAAAGGGAATGTAACTGTTGAACAAGTATTGGTGAAAGGAAAGGGGACAGAGGAATAAGGAATAAGGCTTGTGGTGCCACTAACACTCACATTTTTCTTCCCTATACACACGCATGACTGGCTTATGTGTGGAAGCCTTCGCATGTCTGTATGAGAGACAGACACCATGTAAAATGGGCTTCAGCCCATGTAAAACATGCAACTTCAGGGAGGAAAGTACGAGGCAGGGCAGAGAGAGAGAGAGAGAGAGAACTGAAGGCACTTTATTGCACCTCTTTGACATCCTATCTGTCTGTCTCCTTTACACACACTAATTACACTGCCTACTGTCTATGCTCAACAGCAAGACAGCATCACACACAGGCCTGAATTAGACAAAGGCCACACACACACATACAGTACACACAAACAAACACACACACTCTTGTTCAGGGCCATCATCAAATAAGTGTTTACTCGGAACCAATGCAGAAAATAAGCAGCCTGATCTCATAAAATTTACATGAACATAACATTTTTGCAATTCAAAATGTACGTGCTGTAACCTTTAATACGTTTATCTGCTGGTTTCCAGTGAAATGTCCAGTTTTTTACCAATTTCACCAAAATTGAGTAAAATGTTGTCATATTCAGAAAAAGTTTTAAGTTGAATTTTAGATTAATGTTTTTAAAAACTTACCTCCTTAATGAAAAACATTTGCCTGAACCTAACCAATAGTGTTTAAAAAAATAAATGAGACATTTAAAAAAGACATCCTTACTAAATCAATGCCTAAACCAAACAATTAATGTTGTAAAATAGAAATTATTTGTCATAAAAGACAGCCTTACCTTATCAATGATTAAACCTAACCATTAGTGTTTTAAAATGCAGAAGCAAAAATAAAATTCTCATTTTCTGAACCAGCCACATAATTTTGAGCTGCTTTTATGACTCTTTAATGTCACCTGTACTGAGTTCATGGCAGGAAATTAACCACGATCCTCCGACTCCAAGTCCAATCAGGTGGGCTACTGCACAAGCTAACCATATTGGAATAAGTGTATATATGTAGTTGGGTCTGTAAAACATAAAAATTTCTCATTTCCACGTAGCCAAGTGGAGAAATGTCATGTTATTTAACTCTGGTCATATTTAGCTTATTTAGCTTTGCAACAACGGATTTTTCGATACCCGCTGTGTTACACACATGCGTGCTTAATTTATGCAGACGCAGAAAATATGATTCGTAAGTTCATACACAAGGATGCTAAGAATTGGGATAAGTGGCTCGAGACCCTGTTATTTGCAGTGCGAGAGGTCCCGCAAGCCTCCACAGGGTTTTCCCCCCATGGGAAGTTTGGGAGGTGGGACCTTCAATCAGTAAAAATAAAATTCAGTACGCTCTTGATCTTGGAGCAAAACTCCACACTTTGGGTCGATTAACACAGGAGAATTTGCTCCAAGCTCAGGAACGTCAAAGCTGGCTGTATGACATGGGCACTCGACAAAGGAAATTCACATCGGGAGATAAAGTGCTTGTATTACTGCACACCTCAAGCTAAATTACTCGCCAAGTGGCAAGAGCCCTTTGAGGTCACACAGCGAGTTGGAAATCTTGATTATGAGGTTAAGTGAACAGATAGGGGCGGAGCACGTCAAGTTTATTATCTCAACCTCCTAAAATCATGGAGGGAGCTGTGGCTCTCAAAACAAATTCATTCACCCTGGTCACGAGTGGAGACCACCATTCACCGTTGCAGCTCACAGACATGGCCAAGTTGCAATCAGGAATTGTGGACGTGTTATCGCCTCTCCCCAGTCGCACGAACCTCATAGAGCACCACATCAAGACCACCCCGGGGGTGGTGGTTCATAGCCTCCCTATTGCCTTCCTGAACATATAAAACATTTTTACTAAAAGCAAGTTATTTTTCTATGCTATGTATGATTAGAATTAAAAAATTTTGATCAAAAACTGACCGTGAAGAACAGAAAGGGTATTAAAACAGACATTATTCAATGACAAATGGATTGCGTGGATCTCTTCTGTGGACACAGAGCAAGTCAAACCAAACATTTTCCCTCAACAGGCAGTGAAAAGATCTCTGTGCTGAACAAAAATGTACCAGCCTCATATGGCCAAACCTTTGACTAAAACAGTAGCAATAATGCTCCGACTATGGGCAGTCCATAGGTGTGTCGTCATCGATCCTGGGATTTAAGAATCAAGGTTGAGATCATTCAGATAAAGTTTGGGAAAATCTTTATTTTTACCCAGTCCTATCAGCAGGCCCAGACAGAATCTGCAGACTTTTTCCGTATTTTCTGCGCTGAATTTTAGGGAAAACCTGCAGAATTCTGCAGAAGGGATTTAAACAGCCAAATGTATTAAATGGACCTGAGATTACTACACTCTTATTGGAGGCTAACAACATACTGAAAGTAGCCAAAATATTTCATAAACAAACATGCAAGGGATGAGGAATGCGTAGAAATTTAATGAATGACAGATGTCGCAATTCTGCGGTAGTCTAAGGAGTTGTCTGCAGAGTTGTGTGCGCACAGATTCCGTCTTGGCCTGCGTATCACACACACATAATACTGCTCCAGAACCATGATACAACCCTTGTCTTTTATGGTGAGTCAAGTCAATATTCGAAACTGGAAAGTCATCAATTCGGTGTGTATGGATACAGATTTTGGCTTTTGAAAATTTGAGAAATCCTGCTGCATGCACATACACAAACACACCCAGTTCTTCACTCTGATCTTCACATACAAACACATATGTGCCATACACACAAACACACCAGAAATTGAATGGCCCTCAAGCCCTCATTTGCATGGATTTGCATGAGATGCCATATGGGAATTATTTATTCATGAGCTATCGCTACATGCAGATTTCAAACAGACCGAGCGGTTCGCCGTCCTTCACCCTGACAGTAGGGGAATATTGTGTTTGCTTCTAGACAGTCCAGGGCCTTCAACAGTTCAAAATGAATTCAGTCCCTTTCAAGACATGTAATTCAAAATACACACATAAATAGAAAAGCTTATGAAGGAGCCATAAAAACAGAGGACTATGTATTTACACAAAGGACCTCTTTGTTATCTAAGCTACACTTGTATCGTTCATATTGCACATTTCAGTTTAAAAGTATAATAAAATATAATGTTCAGAGTTCTTAGAAGAGCTATGAAGATTGAATATCACTGGCTAAATTTACATGCAACCTAAACATTTGTTAATAATTTGACTGATTTGTAAACACCTCAATCGATCAATTTGAGCTCGGTCAATGGAAGTGCAGCGTAGTTCTAGCGGGAAGACTAGCAGCTGTACATCATCACATCATTAGCTGGGTAATTACTAGCCAATCGCATGTAAGCCATTTCTTTATAAGTCTGCTCACAATCTATCACATTGCTGTTTCAGTGTGCTAACACGGCAACCTCCACCACCCCACCACCACCAGTTGAGCCCTGTCCTGCACAGGGGTAGGCTCCTCGCCCCTGCCTCCTATCTCCGCCAGGACATGATGGTTCCAGGTAAAAATCCCACGGACCGCCGGACGAGGCCTACGCCAAAGAGAGAGACATTACTTTCTGTTTTACATTTATCAAATAAATGGCATCTTAAACTTCACTCAAGCCTGCGTGTCTTCCCGATAGAATGACATTTCTGTCTGATTGAAAGCAGTGTTGTAGATCTTAAATAATGTGTTAAATAGAAGAATTTTATCTATGTAACTATTTGAATCTGATTAATTTTAAAACAGATTCATAAAATACCTTGCACACATGGGTAGTGATAAAAGTAGGGATGGTGACTGAGACTCCTCCCTCTTTTTTGTTCAATGAAAGAAGGAAAGTCATGACATAATGACAGAATCTTCATTTTTTTGGTGAACTCTCCCTTTAAATTATATTCCTAACGAGAGAGCAAGTAGCATGTTCATATATGTCAATGGGTCAATGGGATGCGTGAAACTCACACATTCTGAGTATTCTCCCATCCCTCCTCTGCCTTGACCATCTCCCCATGTGTGTGTAGGAGAAAGTTTGAGAATCATGCTTGAGGTCTTCCATAGCACAAAGTTAAAACTATGCAAGCTTTATAGGCTATATACTGCAATGTGTGTGCTCTTGTAACACAAACATTTAATTTAGAAACTCCTAAATTGCAGAATAAATGCAGTACTGAAGCTAAGGAGGTGAAAGTAGAACTAATCAGGCAAACAAATAACATATATAACATATATATATATATATATATATATATATATATATATATATATATATATAGATAGTTCAGTCAAAAATAAAAATACTGTAGTCATTTAATCATCTTCATGTTGTTCAAAACATTGTTTATTCTCTTGAACACAAAAGGAGATGTTAGGCACAGTGACAGCCTCAGTAACTTTTACTTTTATTGTATGAAAAAAGTTGCAATGGCAGTGAAAGTTGAATGACACTAAGATACTGCCTAATATCTTCTTTAGTGTTTCATGGAAGAAAATCATATAGTTTGGAACAACACAAGGATGAGTAACTTATTTAATGTTTTGGTAAACTAAGTAAGGTCATGGTTTATCGAAGTTGGAGGCTCATTTCAGGTCAAAGAAATATAGTTCAGCCTTTCCTGTTAATTATAATCCAATCCTAGCAAATAATCAAACTGCCCTTGCACAAATAGGTGTCAAAAATTCACCTAAAAGTTCCTGTGTAGACCCTAAAATCTTTTAAGCATTACTAAGTTCCCTGACATGGTTTTGGTTGGTTTTTCCCCTGAGCAACTGGGGCTTCCCCAGTCTGACCTTTTTTCTATTGAGCTTTCCCACAAAGCTCACATGCTAGTACAGAAATGCTAACACTAGCAGAAGCTACCTGTTTCAATAGTGCAATAGGGCAAGGTTAATCAGAGCAGAGCTAATATTTAGACACAGTTAAACTGCTTTCTTCACTCATTAAATATTCCTTTAGGGTTTAAATATTGGAACAAAATATTACCTGTTCCACATCTCTTACAGAAATTCTCTCAAAAGATATTTCACTCAGATGTTAACAGCAGTCATAACAACCCCAAATGTCAATGCATACCATACTTTTACAATGTAAAGTTGAAAGTGTGTAAAAACAATCTGTAAAACACGTTCTTATTAAGCACTAGAAAGAATTGCTTGAAGTCAGAATATGATGCAGAAAGTTAAGTAGAGAGCAACAGAAAGAGAAAAACAGAGAGTGTGTAAAGGAGTGGTGAAGTTGAAGCAGACCCAGTCAGTCCATATAAGGCCAGTCTGAAGGAAGAGAGCAACCACAGGAACGTAAGCAAGACTTTATGACCTCTATTCCATTGGAAGAACAAACATTTTCCACTCTTCTCTTCTCAAGTAGTCATTGGTACTACAGTCAATGCTAAATAAGAAACATTTACAGCCCAAAAATGTAAGATTTCACTAATATGTAGAATTCAGTGTTGCATCCTAAAGCAATGGCAAATCAAGTCTCAAATTTGATTTGTGCATCTCAGTCTGATTTCAAGTGGGGTTTTTTCGTCATTCATTAAGCGCAATGTGTTGTTTCGTCAGGTGTTACGAGAAGATATGTACTGCTTACAAAATGGCGTAAATGATGCCTTCAAACACTGTATCTTTGTCTTATGTCCCTATTCCAACAACAGCCAAAATCTCCCGCTAGCAGGCATGAACCGCTTTCGTCAGTGGTTGATGGACTCGATAATTTGGCATCAAAGCTTTCAAAACAACAGCAGCTCAAAAAACTAAATGAGATCGCTCTCATTTTAACAAAGCTATAATACCATAAACCCCCAATGCGGCAATGACACGTGCATTCAGTTGACGGGCATCCCGTATCGTGCAGCAGTTCCAACTATTTTATTTTCCCCGTCTAAGAATATATTTTAAACAAATGTAATTTATGTGAATTGATTGCTATGATATATATTAATTACGCTAAATGTTTGAATAACTTCTTACCTGTTCATCAAAACCAGATCGAGTTGACAAAGATGCTGAATTCAACGACTATGGATGTTAAAATGCTCTTAAAACTCTAAACTCCACTTTATTTTTTAAGATTAAATAATGTTAATGACAAATATCATATGTATGAATTGATTATGAATTTTTGGTTCGTTATAACTTTTAATTATTGCATCAAAAGAAGCCAATGACGGCAAAAACAAGCTACTCTGAAATGAATTGTTTTGGAGTATAACATTTTCTCTCAAAACTCATATGTTTTTTTCCATGCACCTAAGATAAAATTATGTTATTTCCAAATATATGTGTGAATGTATTGCTTTGAGTTGTATATATCAGTACTTAGGGAAACAGTCACAGGCGTAGAAAGCTCCAAACCTGATTCCTTGATGATTTGTCACTCTTTCCTCCCTATCGCTGAAGCATCATCTCTCCCATGCTTTAATGAGAGTGAAGTTGCAACCCAGTGGCAAGATCAGAGAAAAAACAAGTCATTTTATTGACAGTAAACCATAGTGGAGACATACAGTAGTGACAAAACCCATTTCCATCATTTTTAATCGTCATTTTCATCGGTCCAATGACACAGCAGCAAATTGTGCTATGAAAGAAAAAAAAAACAATTAATCCTGTTATTAAAATGTCCATTCTATTTTTACATTTAAAAAAATTTAAATTGTAAATCAACTTAATCTCCATTTAATTCATTTCAGCCACAAAACCTCCTAATGTTCCATATGTTACGCATGTACAATAGAACAAATGTCTGAATGTACTCAAACACAAATATTGTTGATTAATCTTTTAATATGCTTAAAGTCAACAACCTAAATCTCCTAAATACACCCCTGGAAATAATAGGCTACACATAAAAATGTAAAAAAATATACAGCTATATAACATTTTTCGAAAAATCGATAATTTCTCTTGGCCCACCCACCAAAAAGATTTTGCCTGTGTTTCTGCCTTCAAAGGGCACTTCAAAAGGAAAACAATAGTGATAGCCACATTTTAGGATCGTTACAAAAGAATTTTCAATCAAAAATAATTTATGAAGTAATTTCAGAATTACCGTTTTATTACACTTTTCAGTCCTCTGACAGTGAAAGGTAAAATCTAGGAGGGGAATAGGGCCAAAGTCAGTCCACTCTGCGGCCATTGTCGAATGCTCCTGGGCAGGCTGGGCAGCTATTTTATATGTAACAAATAGCATAAAAGTACAGATCCTGTTACACGAATCTCCAAAATGGTTGGCCAAGATAACAGTCAAAGAACATATCAGCAGCAAAATCTTACAACAATGGTATCATAAATTGTGCTTCTTTAGCTCAGATCATGCTAAAAACGCTATTGTTTATGCTGGTTTAGCTAATGCGAATAGGCGTTCTCGAGTTGATTGACAGGCGATGTCTGTATCTAAAAGGTGACTGGCTCATTTACTCATAAGGTGGGATTCCTTTTTACATCCATGAAATTTTAAATAATTGAAATACTTTTTCTATTGTGTTATTTCCTCATGTCCCAAAATCTGCACATCAAACATCTTTGACAAAAATAAATGCTAAATCATTGGATTTCTATTTTCCCCCCACAGCCAGTTAAGAGTTTAATGTTGCATTCTCTCACTAACATTTTACAATGACCTTGCATTGAAGATATATGACATCACACACACTGGAGGTGGACCTCAGCCATTCTGCAAAATTACTTAGAGAGTTATTTGAAGTTTATAACTCTATTTTTTTATTTATGTTTTCCTTATATTGTAGTGTTAGTCATATGTGGTCAAGCATAACATGTCCACCCTGTTATGGGAAGATATATGGGAAATTACTATAATTTAAAATTTAAATGTACAATATTTATGTTAACAAAAATAAAATCATAAATATTATTTTACAAATATGTTTCCTAGATATCAATTACAGACGATGTATTAGCTAATTTATCCACTGAATGTCCACCCTGTTGTCCAACCTGATGCTGCCAATTTAACTGGATGGACATATGAATTTTTCAGTTATTTAGCTTGTCCAGTATGACTAATACAATATTTAATATGTCCCTGTAATGATGAAGCATGAAGAAACTTGTAAAAGTATGTTTTATTTTTCAAAAGTTCCAATGCTGGAATGTCACCGAATTGAAAGAAAGTACAATTCGATATGTACAGAGTTGCAGTTCCACCTCTCTCTATACACAGATTACACAGTCTACAGTAACAGTGAAGTACAATCTATATGACACCCTGATGCAGATGAACAGGGACTGGTAAATAGTAAACCACTTTTTTTGGTAGGACTACACCACTGAACTTGTGTTTAGCCAACCTCAAAGTAAGCTCACACACACGTCTTTGCAAGAATGCTAGTGATAGGACCTGAAAGAAGCACATGAAAGTCTTTCTAGTCTTCATAAAAATTTGTTCTGCATCCCCTGCACTTCTATGCAGATACATGCACATACACTCAACAAAGACACACACTCACACACAGAGGATATCTGCATCTCAAACATATTTTGATGGATTTGCAATACAGTGTTATAGCCTCACACCTTCCTGTAACACAAATACTCACATACAGACATACATGTTCCAGCTATACATTTTAAATCAGTTTTCTAAGAAACAGAGCTTCTTTCCACTCTGAAGCAGAGCCTCTTTTTATTTCAATATTAAAAAACAAATTTCAACCTGCAGTAAAGACTACCCCAATAATCCCCCCACCCTTCAGTCTCTCTCCCTCTCTCTCTCTATCGTGTTCTCTCGACAGTATTTGCATAATTTCTCTACCGTATTCTGATGTATGCGTGTGAATAATAAAGCTCATGGGCGCGGCGTGCCAGGCTGCCACTGTTCATTATGACCGCGCACAGCAAAGCTAGGCTCCGCAGGGCCCTCATTAGCTATTCCACTCAGAATAAAGGCTCACTCACACATGCACACTGTTTTTCTTATGCTCTCTCTCTCTCTCTTTCTCTGTCTGTCTCTCTCTCTCTCACACACACACACACACACTCACACACACACACACACACACACACACACACACACACACACACACACACCAATACTCTTTTTTTGTGTCACTCACTATTTTCTCTCTTTTTCTTATTTCATTCTTGCCCTCTTTATCTTGTTTGTGTGTGTGTGTGTGTGTGTGTGTGTGTGTAGTGTGGGTTATGTTTGTGAGAGAGAGAGTGTGGGTGGGTTTGGGTGGTTTACGAGGACATTTTTTTTTAGGGTACAAACTGGTAATTACAAGGGTATTATGCTATAAATGTGGTTTATGTGGACTAAATCACATTCATGAAATCAGTTAGGAAGTATCAGCAGGCTGACTACATCGCCTTGCTGTCATATATACCAGTAATGAGACTAGAGGATCATCCCAAATCGCACACTTCTGCACAATTCTACGCCATTTTGTAGTTTAAGTAGTGCGAGTACTATGTTTACACTGAAAATGCAGCAAAAATAAGTGTATTTTAATACCCGGATGATGCACCTCTTCAACTGTCAAAACAGAGTGTGAAATGTTGGACACTTAATGCACTCAGCGCATGCGGATTGCCATACATAGTGGAAGGGGTGGAGTTACCTGGCTGCGCTGCTGTCTGACAAATCAGCAGCTAGCAAAACTTCAGTGGATACAGCATCTTACAAATGTGAGTTGAATGCTTTACCATCACCCCAAGCTGTGTGAATATGTACATTGATTAAGATAAAAGTGTTGAACTGAGGTTGGCTAATGTGCTAAAGCTAGCAGCAACACATCACATGTGCTTGAAACGTAACTTCCGTCAGCTGTTCAACGGTGAACAATAGCCTACTGTGTTGTAAAAAAAAACATTAAGTGCTCCATTTGGGATGATACTACACTTTGATAATGCATACACTCCATGGCTGATTGCATAGTATATGTTGAAAGTGCTTAGTGTATAGTGTGTTGTTTGGGGCACAGCTTAGGTAGCCGCTAGTTAGCTATGTGGCTAATATAAAATCGTTGTATACCGAACAAGACATCAATGACAATCTACTGAACACAACAGCAACTCTGACATCAACAACATTGCTGCTTATTTTTGCACAATTTTTTTGTCTTTCTTTTTCTTCTTTTACATTTTATTGCAATTGGCAAACCATCTTATGTTGCATTTTCTGAAATGGGTGTATAGTGTTGAACTAGTAAATGAAAAGTAGATCTTGCAAAAAAACAAATAATATTGGGTACACCTGTAGCTAATGCCTGTCAGCTTGAATTATATCCAAATTTATATGATAGATATAATTTAAAATAATTTTAAAGGCATGATTTTTAATGCCATTATTAATTTAAACATTGAGGACTTTAAGACATCACACCATAATCTTCCATTTTCTGTTACATTATAATTTTCAGTAAAGTTGCTTTGAAACAATGTGTGTTCTGAATAGCGCTATAAAAATGACAGATCTGTTTTTGATGTCTGTTAGCTTTAGATATTGTTTGCACAATCGTTTTGTTGTTGTTATTCAATCGTAGAGTAGATAAGAAATTAAGCTAATGAATGCATAATACGCAATAGTGACTGCACCACAATAACATTATGCAATCTGAGTTAATCAATACGTTTTCTGATTAATCAATTAATCGTCGGAATAATCGTTAGATTACTCGATTGCAAAATTAATTGATAGTGACAGTACTATTGGCAAATGCAAATAGCCTGCAGTGTTGATTTTGAACTGTATTACTTAGCAGAATAATTACTACTTTTGATTATTATTATTAATAAATAAAAATCATAACATGATAATCATGTTACTGTAGGAAGTGAAATTTAAGGGTTATAATGTTCTATGACTTTGAATAAGATTTGGGATAGTATCGCGAGAACGGCCCCGCGATTTAGAGAGCGGGAGAAAACAGTTGGAGTGTGTTCAGAGAGGGAGACACGAGATGCACTATGTAATCGGCTGCGGCCATTTCACAATGTTGAGATGTTCAATAAACAAGTGTTGTAGTCACCGGAGCTCCTTGTCAGTGCCCTCCCTATTGTGGTGATAACAGAACGAGGCCAAGAACCCACGAAACAGCGCTGGGTAAGAACTAAAGGCAGAGGATAAACCTACGCGCGTTACATTACTATTGTGCCCCTTTATAAATGTAAGGCATTCGGTTCTGTGCATTACAATGATTTTGCAATCAATCTTGGGGAGTAACTTACTAAAAGTAGTAGCACTAGCTGTACTACTAACTTAACTACATTTTTAAGTAGTGTAACTGTAGCTGAGCTATTTTCACAATAGTGTAGCTTTCATAGCAACAAGCTACATTTTCCATCGAGAAGCAGTGTTATTGCTACATGTCACATTCTGTTGCAAATGCAGCAATGGAGCTGAGGGATTTTTCGAACACTTTCACTAACTGTCCTCTGTCCCTCATATGTAGCGCTGGGAAATCCAAATCATTTAAGTAAATCAGTTTTTTTTTGGACAGTTCATGTACCAGGTAAAATCAATTATTTACTTGTATTTTGCATTTGGAACTTTGATTCATTTTAGTGAATCAGTTTGTTCAGATGGTTTAAGTAAATTAACCAGTTCGAATAAAGGATTCACTAATTCACTTGAGCCCCTGCACAGTCCTAAAGCAACTTTGCCTTCTTTTTTTAAGCAAAATATTTAGTTGATTACAGCAGTTTATCGCTATATTTAGATTTATTTATATAAAACAGGGTGTTATTGTTTTATTCGATTATATTTAGTATAAATATATCAATTCAATTTAATATCACCCTGTAAAGGAATCAGGTTCTTGGTGTGGGAAAGGAGGAATCGGGAACGGCAAACTTCAACTCAATAATGTATTTAATTTCTATTTCAAACAATAAAAACACTCTCTTCACAACACTCTCATGCCACACAGGCTCAGGGGTGTGTATGCAGGTCTCTATCTCTCCTCTACTGTCGTCTGGCTCACTTTTAACACCGTCTCCACTCTCACTGAAATGACAAACAGCTGTTTGAGTCAATCATTGACAGGTGATGATCCTCACCGTTCTCATCTCCCGATCTCACCCCACTATTTATATATATATATATATATATATATATATATATATATATATATATATATATATATACTTGTAGTTTAGCTACTTTTTAGTTTACCTATTTTATATATATACTTGTAGTGTAGCTTGACTATAGTTTACCTATTTTAAGTTAGCTTGAAGACTAGGAGGTTACAGTTTCATAGTAGCATCCCCAGCAATGTTACTTATCCATTATAACATTACAATAACACCCCTTTATCAGTGTTAAAAATCACTACTTGGTCTCATATTGCTTTATTAAGGTGTTCTTTCTCAAGCTACACACAACCAGTTCAAATGAAACAGTAAAATGCATGTACATCATGTAATAATATTTGAAAGTAGTATTTAGTTCTTCTCAGTCAAAGTCCTTCAAAGCAATACAACAGACATCTCCAGGCCTGTAGCTGGCGCTGTAATTTAATTCAGATAATGCTTTCTCATGCCTCTTTCTAACTCTGTAGTCATGCTCATAATGACCGTGTTAAGATTCCTGCCTTCATCTGACCTTCATCGCCTTCAAAGTGAGGCAACCCATTTTTCCCGCTGTTCCAATGTGCCACTTGAATACTCACACTCCCTTTCACCTGTGCACACACACTCACACAAGCACCCAAAGACACACTCGCTCTCTCTACTTCTCTGTTTCATCCTTCCTAATTAACCACTGTTCTAGCTAATTAACACATCCAGAGAGCCATAATCATCTCCACCCTGCACAGGTAGACAGAGGGGAATGAAGGGGGAATTCCTTTGAACACTGAAGGGCACACACATACACATACTGTCCTGTCCAGTTTCACCTGGCAATGGAAGGACTGGATATAGCCACCTCTAGGAACTTAACTTTACATTTCTATTCCTTTTTTTTAATTTTTTTTTTACTATTTTAATATGTTATTTGAGATTAATTTATAATATTACAAAAAAAATTGCCAAAAAAACAACAACAACAAAAAACATGTCGAAACACAATTATTTGTTATGGGATAGTTCATCCAACAATACAAAATTCTGTCAACATTCACACACCCTTACATTATTTCAAACCTGTATGAAACCTGACTTTCCTTCCATTGTATAACATCCATGGAACACAAAAGGAGATTTAAGGCAGTGTTAGCCTCAGACACCATTCACTAAAATATGCACAAAAGATGCAATGAAAGTGAACAGTGACTATGACAAACAATCTGCCTAACATCTCCAAAGCAAGGCAGAAGAGACTGTTTAAGAGTAATTAAATAAAATAAAAAAAAAAGAGTCTTGTATGCATCTTTTTCTGTAGTATACCGATGTTACATATTTGTGAAAATCTAAAATTTGTGTGCTTTTCCCAAGTTTCAGTATTTTGTAGAAAAATACAAGTTTTTACTTTTTTTAAAAAAAAACTATTATTTTGCTAGGTACAACAGAAAATGAACCAACAAACAAATGTAATATTTTGTAAAAATGTATGTTTCTGTTATTATGAATAAACGTGACATTGTGATAAAGTCCTGATATGTTTAGAATAGATTTAAAGCTTGAATACAACCACTCAAAAGTATGCCATCTTGATGTTCATAACAGGTTTACAAATTAATAGCTTGGATTATTGCTACTTATACTGGAAATGACTACATTTAAGGTGGTCAGGCCTGGAAATGCAGATACATTGCAAATAAAGGAAATTACACTGGACCTCCACCCCCTACCATCCCCACTCAAACTACTACCTTCCCTACAGTCTGTGTGTGTGTGTGTGTGTGTGTGTGTGTGTGTGTGTGTGTGTGTGTGTGTGTGTGTGTGTGTGTCTCTGTGTGTGTCTCTGTGTGTGTCTCTGTGTGTGTGTATCTCTGTGTTTGTGTTTTGTCTGACTTTGTTAGCCTGCCTGTGCACATCCTCCAGTGTCAGATGGCGTCAAAGGATCATGGCTCTCATTGTCCTCTGATGGCTATTTGTGTGTGTGGAGGGCAGCCCTTACTGATGGGAGAGACTGAGGTAGCTCCACACCACTGGGGCCCCCTAGACAGTGGAGGAATCAGACCTATATTTACAAAAACGCCTGAGAGTAGGACTGCTGATCAATTCAACCGCTTTAAGAAGGGAGTTTGATCGGCTGGCTCACTGGTGCAGTCAAAACAACCTGGAGCTGAACACGCTCAGAACAGTGGCGATGATAGTGGACTTTAGGAGGAAGTCAAGTCAAGTCAAGTGGTTTCATGTGTTGGAACACCCCAACACTGACCCTGCTCACCATTCTGAACAGCACTGTGGCAGCAGTGTAGTCATTCAGGTTCCTGGGCTGTAGGGCATCTCACAGGACCTGAAGTGTGAGACCCACATTGACTCCATTGTGAAAAAGGCCCAGCAGAGGTTGTACTTCCTTTTCCAGCTGAGTAGGTTCACAGGCACTGCTGATACACTTCTACTCAGCAGTCATTGAGTCTGTTCTCTACACTTCAATAACTGTCTGGTTTGGTTCAGATATGAAATCAGACATCAGAAGAATACAAAGAACAGTTTGGACTGCTGAGCGGATTATTGGTTGCCCCCTGCCATCCCTTCAAGAACTGTACCCATCCAGAGTGAGGAAAAGGGCTGTAAAAATCACTTTGGACCCCACTAACCCAGCCCACTACCTATTTGAACTGTTGCCATCTGGCAGAATGCGAATTGTAGGAAGGAAAATGTACTTTTGCGTAAGCATCTTGAACGGGACTCTGTGCAACATCCTGTTCAGAACTCGCAGGTCCAGGATTGGTCGCAATCCACCGCCCTTCTTGGGTACGATGAAGTAAGGGCTGTAAAACCCTTGCCTCACCTCGGCTGGAGGGTCAGGCTCTATCACGCACTTCTGCAGAAGGACCGCGATCTCCGCCCACAAGACGCCGGAGCTCTTGTCCTTAAATGACGAGATGTGAATACCGTAGAAGCAGGGCGGGCGCCTGGCAAATTGAATCGCATGGTCGAGTCAGATGGTTTTGGCCAACCAGCGTGACGGGTTGTAAAGCGATAGCCATGCGTCCAAACTCCAGGCAAAGAGCACTAATGGAAGTATCGTATCCGACGTTCCTGGGGGTGGGGCCTCGCAGCGGGGGGGAGAATAGAGTGCCTAAACCCGATCCTTACTATCGAGTGCCTAAACCCGATCCTTACTACCGACAGAGTGACGCAGCATTCGTGAGGCCCTGGCGTACAAGGCAGAGGCGTCCTGACCGGCAGCAATGTAGGCTTTGGTCGCCAGAGACAATTTCGTCCTACCGGCTCAGGAAGGGAGTGCCGGGTGACTCCACCAGGTGGCGGCACTCAGCTGGCACAGGTGTGCTGCTATCGCCTTATCAACCTGGGGTATCGTGGCATAACCCTCAGCTGCCCCACCATCGAGGGTAATGAGAGCGGACGAGCTGAAGGATCGGGTTTAGGCAGCGAAAGGTGCCTTCCACGATCGCATCAGCTTATCGTGCACCTCCGGGAAGAAGGGGACTGGAGGGGGGAGTGGCCGTGAGTGGCGCACCGATCCCAGAAACCAGTCGTCAAGCCCAACACCTGCGGCGACCTGGGCATGCATGTCGGTCAGCTCCGTGATGGCCTTAGACTGAGCTGCCACACCCGAAGGCGGCAGTCTGGTAAAGTCCTTGGCGTCCGACTTCACCAAGGCGCTCTCCGATGCAGTGATCGACATCTCATCCGGCTCGCGAGCTCCGAAAGAGACATTAGGCTGGCACTGAGGCAAGCTGCCTGACTCATCCCAGAACTGGACGGGAGCAAACGAGCATACTGGGGAGTGGGTGGTCCATGGGGGATTTCCCGGCGGAACCGTACCCATTGAAGCCCCTGAATCTGAATCGCTTTCAGCACCAAGCAGGGCAGTCTCGTACACATAGGTAGAAGGACCGGTGGGGGGACAGCAGAAGTGGTTTTCCCCCAAAAGAAGGAAAGCCATGACCGAAACGTTGCCATGGTCATGTTCTCACAATGAGAACAAGAACCATCCACGAACGCTTCCTCAACATAATTTTGGGCAGGATTTTGCCCAGGCACGTGAGGCAGTGATTGTGACCGTCATAGGTGGAGAGGTAACAACCGCATCCAGGAACTGCACAGAGATGGAAGGGCATCTGGATGAATCTGCATTCCAGCTCCCTTTTATACCTGTATGTCGGGGGGAGTGGCATGCAAATTCTACTTGCCAATACTCATTGGCCTTTTGTCAAAGATCTGAAGGTGTCTTGGGCTCCCAAGATCGACCCCTAGAGTCACTACATCGACACGACATCAACAGTGACAGAAGGAGAAAAGGAGAACAGTTTTTTCCCTCAGGCTATCCATCTCATGAACAGTTAAAACTGCCCCATTGAGCAATAATTATGTACAATACACAGCCTATTTATAGTCTATTTATATTTATCCAACATTCCTACCTTTTCTGCCATACATTCCCTCGCATTTGTATATAACAGATTTGTATTTGTGTGTGTATATATATATATATATATATATAGAGAGAGAGAGAGAGAGAGAGAGAGAGAGACAGAGAGAGAGAGATTAGGTATTTAAAATACAAAATATAAGTAACTGTATTCCACTAAGTTACAATTTAAATAATTGGTAATTAGAATAGAGTTCCATTCAAAAAGTATTTTGATTAATGAAGAGATTACTTAGAATTTTATTGCCATATGTTTCATTTAATATTTAGTTCTTCCAGATGGAAAAATGTATACATAAAAATGATACGATACAATGAGCATTTGAACAGCAGTGAAACACTTTCTTATGATGCGTTACATTCATACGAGCAGAAAGAGAAGACATTTGAAGTAAGTTTGGAGCACAAGAAATAGAAATAAACCTTGTGTAAATTGTCAGCATAATGCTAAGCTAAAATGCTATTTCTAGCCATTTTACATGCATTTATGCGTTTGGCAGACGCTTTTATCCAAAGAGACTTACAGTGCACTTATTACAGGGACAATCCCCCCGGAGCAACCTGGAGTTAAGTGCCTTGCTCAAGGACACAATGGTGGTGGGGTTCGAACCAGCGACCTTCTGAATAACAGCCCTATGCTTTAGCCACTACGCCACCACCACTCCCACATGCACATGTTAGAAGGCACAATCATATTTTTAAATCAAGAAAATTTGCATTGGAACATATTTCTTCTTTTCTGGTAAGACATTTGATATTAGGGCAAAAATCGTATTCTTGATAATAATTTATGTATTGTTTTCCTGTAAAAATACCTAAAAATCCTTAAAACAAGAATGTATTTTTACCATGTGTATTTTGTCTTACTGTACTGGCAGAGTTTTTATAGTTAAAACAAGTGAAAATAATCTACCAGTGTTGAAGAAGTAATCCAAAATATTTAGTATACATTACTGACTTTCTATTCACTTTTAGTATTTATTCTATTTTGTTTTATTATTATCTATTATTATCTGTCTTGTTGTATTGTTTGTGGACTGGAAGCTTCTGTCACCAAGACAAATTCCTTGTATGTGTAAGCATACTTGGCAATAAAGCTCATTCTGATTCTGATTTACTTTCATTAGTTGTCATGTTCTACCTGTGCTGAAGAAGTAATCCAAAGTATTTAGAATACGTTACTGACCTTGAGTAATCTAATGGAATACATTACAAATGACATTTTACAGTATGTATTCTGTAATCTGTAGTGAAATACATTTAAAGAAATAAACCTCCCAACCCTGTATGTATATATAATATGTATATATAATGTCTTATTGTGTATTTCTATATATACATATATTTTCTATTCACTTTTTGTTTTTATTAAAAAAATATATTATTATTATATGTCTTGTTGTATTGTTTGTGGACTGGAGGCTTCTGTCACCAAGACTTGTATGTGTAAGCATACCTGGTAATAAAGCTCATTCTGATTCTGATTCACTTTCATTAGTTGGCATGATAGTAATGTACAGTACATGTACTATGTAGTAGTGATGAGAATAAATTGTGCATTTTCACAGATTTTACATGAGAACGAATATCTTTATTTGTTTGCTGTTGGGTGACAACTCTTTTGTGCTAATGAGTCATATGCAGGGTCTAAAATTATCTATGTGCCACACTTGCCAGTGGCAAGTAAATAATAAAGACAATTAGATTAATTAAGAAAATTCTATACATTTTTAGAAACACTTTACAATAGGGTTCTATTTGTTAATATTATTTAATGTCTTAGTTATCAAGAACTAATACAAAATATATTTAAACAAACTTTATTCATGCTAGTTCATATTCCATAACTAATGTTAACATATACAACTTTTAATTTTAATTATGAGCATTAGTAAATGTAGAAATGAACATGAACCAAGATTAATAAATGCTGTAAAAGACAAGTATTGATCCCTCTCTGTCACTCAATCGACGTTGTGTCGATGAAATGACACTAGTGGTCACTCTTGGGAACCGAGACACCTCTGATCATTGATAAAACGCCAATGGGAATTGGCGAGTGGTATTTGCATGCCACACTCCTGAAAATACGGGTATAAAGGAGCTGGCGTACTAACCGCTCATTCAGATTTTCTCACCTAGCACTGGGGGCGAATTGGGAACCTCAATGGGACCACCTCTGCCGGGTATTTTCCCACGGACCTCCCATTCCACAGCATGCTTTTTGCCCGATCGGGCTTCCGGATGAGTGCGCCGGCTCGTCTCAGGGCGAGTTCAACCTCTTGTTGGGGGCCCGCGAAGGTGATGAGCTCTTGGGTGCAGCATCGGAGAGCGGGCTCGACCAGATGCATGCAGAAGACTCGGCTGGGCTTCCCCCTTCGGGTTCGGTCGCCCAGTCACAGGCTGATGTGGAAATGACGGACATGCTTTCTCAGGCAGCCATGAGCGTCAGGCTAGAGTGGAACCCTCCACACTCCCCTGAACCCTCGCGGATCGATGATTGGTTCCTGGGCCTGCAGCACCACTCACAGCGCCACCCCAGTTCCCTTCTTCTCGGAAGTGCGACCCAGGGACGAGGAGACCCACTGTTACGGAGCTGGTGAACAGACCACTCAATCCCCCAGTGGAGGGCCGAGAGAATCTTTTGTTTCATTTTCATTTAATTTCGCCGCACGGGTCACATACCGGTGCACACGGCCGTCAGTATGACCACCATCCACCATTCCATTTTGGCACGTCCAGCGCTCCAGAGGTCCTCAGCGGTGGCCCCACCGCTCGGGTTGATTCATATGAGACCGCTTCAGCACTGGCTCCAGACTCGAGTCCCGAGATGGGCATGGCGCCACGGGGCACATTGCATGGACATCACGCTGGTCTGTCGCCGTCTCTTCAGCCCTTGAACTGGGGAACTGGTGTTCCCCTAGAGTAGGTCTCCAGGTGCGTTGCGATTAGGACAGACACTTCAAAAAATGGCTGGGGCGCTGTGTGCAACAGGCATGCAGCCGCCCGCTCCTGCATGGGCCCGTGGCTACGTTGGCACATCAAGTTGTTTGCAATACTGCTCGCCCTGCGGAGGTTCCGGCCATTGATCCAGGGCACTTGGTGTTGGTTTGGTGAGACATCAAGGCAATGCTGGCATATGTCAACCGTCAAGACGGTTTACGCTTCCGTTGTATGTCACAACTCGCCCACCATCTCCACCTCTGTAGTCATCAGCACCTAAAGTTGCTGCAAGCCCCTCACATCCTGGGAGACCTCAACACTACAGCAGACGTGCTGTCATGACAGGTTTCCCGCAAGGGATAGTGGAGACTCCACCCTGAGGTGGTCCAGCTGATTTGGAGTCGATTCGGGCAGGAACAAGTAGACCTGTTTGCTTCCCCAGAATCCTCCCATTGCCCACTCTGGTACACCCTGACCGAGGCACCCCTCGGTATAGACGTGCTGGCACAGAGCTGGCCCCCTGGACTACGCAATATGTGTTTCCTCCAGTGAGCCTACTTTGTCAGACCCTGTGCAAGGTCAGGGAGGATGCGTGGCCCTACTGGCCCACCCAGACTTGGTTCTCAGACCTCACGATCCTCACGTCAGCCCCCCCACCTGCCGAATTCCCCTGAGGAAGGACCTACTTTCGGGGCACCATCTGGAACCTGTGGCCAGACCTCTGGAATCTCCATGTCCACCTGAGCTAAATTATGTCTAACACCTGTCTCTAATTTCAGTGAGCACGGGGAGAGCAGCATAAAAAGCTGGCACAGAGCCTCCAGGGAGAGTTGGACCAAGCCTGTCTGTGTAATCTATTGTGTGAAACGAAATGTAACCTGCTGAAAGAGCACTAATTAAAAGCTTACCGGTGAGATTGAAGCCTGTTTCCCTGTGTCTTCCTTCCCTCCGTGGAGAAGAGTGTTACAGATGGCTGTTCCCATCCACCTTGAAGGTGTATGTAGCCGCTATAGCAGCACACCATGACACAGTGGATGGTAAGTCCTTAGGGGAGCAAGACCTGATCATCAGGTTCCTGAGAGGTGCCAGGAGGTTGAATCCCTCCAGACCATGCCTCGTTCCCTCATGGGACCTCTCTGTAGTCCTTCTGGGTCTACAGGGAGCCCATTTTGAGTCAGCTGACCTTAAGGCACTCTCTTTAAAGACTGCCCTCCTGACTGCGCTCACTTCCATCAAGAGGGTAGAAGACCTGCAAGCGTTCTCTGTCAGCAAAACGTGCCTGGAGTTTGGTCCGGCAACTCTCACGTGATTTTGAGACCCCGACCGGGCTATGTGCCCAAGGTTTCCACGACCCGATTTAGGGATCAGGTGGTGAACCTGCAAGCGCTGCCCCAGGAGGAGGCAGACCCAGCCTTTACATTGCTGTGTCCGGTGCACGCTTTAAGCATCTATTTGGATTGCACGAAGAGCTTTGAACTGAAGAGTCTCTGAGCAGTTCTTTGTCTGCTTTGGTGAACAGCGGAAAGGAAGTGCTGTCTCCAAGCAGAGGAACGCTCAATGGATCATTGACGCCATAGTGATGGCATATCACGCCCATCATTTGCCGCCTCCTGCAAGGCTACGAGCCCATTCTACCAGGAGTGAGGTGGCCTCCTGGGCCTTGATCACTGGCTCCTCTCTAACAGACATTTGCAGAGCAGCGGGCTGGGCATTACCCAACACCTTTGCGAAGTTCTACAATCTCCGGGTTGAGCCAGTTTCGTCTCAGTCACCATGTTTGTAGAAACTCCTCCCCATTTTGTTGGACCTTCCATGGGACCTCTCCACGACATACTTTGACAAGGCTTAGCAAGACCATGTGAAATATTTCCACTCAAAAGAAAACCTTAGCGACCAGCCCATTGACTTCCATTCAAAAAGGCTGAGAGGGATATCTTTGGATCAGAACATTTTAGATACATGAGAGTTGGCTTGTTTTAACTGGCTTAGCAAACAGTCTTCAAGTATTGTCATGGAAAATAATTAGCCACGCCCTAGCAAACATTTATAGCACATTTGCAACCAAAACCCTATTGACTTCCATTAAAAATGTCTTAGATGGAGACTTTAGGTTGACTCATTACACTCTGGACAGCAAGAAGCCTTTTTGGTATCACCCTGGCAACTTCCTAGCAACCAGATGGGCTTACCCTAGCAACCGTGTTGCAAAGCCCATATCTTTGCACAAGCTCATCTTACAGACTTCAAGTTTGACTAGTAGAAAAACATATATCTCTGCACCAGAACATCATAGATATTTCCGGGTTGGCTCATTTGACTTAGGCTAACAAGGAGCCTAGTTAGTAGCATGAAGGCAGCTGCCTAGCAACCAAGAAGGAGCCTAGTTAGTAGCATGAAGGCAGCTGCCTAGCAACCAAATGAGCTCAGACTGATCTCAAATATCTTTTCTAACTGATCAGACCTACGGTTTTACCACAACAGTGGTTCTTTCTTTCTGTCTTTTAGCTGCTCTATCTGATTTATATTTCTTTCATTTTCTATCAATCTGAATTTCTTTATCTCAACATCCATTCTTTCTCTATCTCTCTCTCTCTCACACTCTCTCTCTCTCCCTCTCACTCACTCACTCACTCACTCCTCACTCACTCACTCACACTCTTTCTGTCTTTTCAATTCAATTCAAATTAGCTTTATTGCATGAATGTACAATGTTGCCAAAGAATTCATTAACAAAAAAACTAAACAAATAAACAGAAAAAAACAAAGAAATAAAATGTATTTCATAAACAAAAAAGTAAAATAATAAAATATCATTAATAATAATAATAACAATAATAACCATACAGGTAAGTGCACAAAATGTAAAGAAAAGTACCTACAGAGAACAAGGAGTAACAATAAATTAACTCACTTTCAGTGAGGGGTCACCTCCCTCAGATCATGACAAGAAGACACATAAAGCTATACATTCAGCCTCCTCTCCTACAGCATATGAAAGTTTCTCCACATTGCTCACTCTGCTGAATTCAGGCAGTATCTTTTCAATGACTTTAAAATATGTGTCTAATGGTGTCATATTTACTGCACTCAGTGAGGAAGTGAAGTTCATCCTCTACGACTCCTTGAGTGCAGTGTCTCCAGCTCTGTCAGTGCCAACCGATTTTGACAGGAAGGATGGGTTTGATGACACTGTCAAATTTTTTCAGTCAGTTTGATTGGGTTGTTAAATCTGAATAATATTTTTCTTATACTGTAAAATGCCCTATGAGCCTTGTCTGTTAGGTTCTTTACAGCCATGTCAAATTGTCCAGAAGCCGAGATTGTCAGACCTAATAACTATAACTGGTAACATGGCTAAGAATTTCTCCTCCAAATGTAAAAATTCTAAAAACGTCTTTAAGACGATTTTTGTTTTTATGACTTTACACTTGTCCATGTTTATTGGTAAGGCCCAGTTACTGCATTCATTTTCTAAAATTGAGAGGCTTTCATGTAATCCCTCTTCAGTAGGTGAGAGCAGCAGTAAGACATCTGTGTATTGAAAACATTTGATTTCTCTGTCCTCTAGATTGAGTCCATGGCTAGAAGAGTTTTGAAGAATTGTGACCAATTAATTTATAAAAAAAATTATATAATGTTGGGCTTAGACGAACTCCTTTGTTCTGGCTGAAATATTCAGTTCTTTTATTGTTTATATTAATACAACAGATGTTGTATGCCCTTGCGACCAGCCAGAACACCTAAGCAACCACCTAGCAACGACTTAGCAACCACCTAGCCACTACCTAGAACACCCTAGTAAACACTCAGCAATGTTCTAGCAATCATTAAATACCCTAGCAACAGCCTATAAACCATCTAGCAAAGGCCCAATGACCACACAGAACACCCTAGCAACTGCCTAGCAACGCCTTAGAAACCACACAGAACACCATAGAAACCACCTAGCAACCGACTAGCAATGCCTTAGTGACATCTCAAAACATCCTAGCAGCCACCTAGCAACTGCCTAGCAATGCCCTAGTGACAACCCAAAACACCTTAGCAACCACTGAGAAACCACCTAGCAATGCCTCAGCGACCACCCTGAACACCCTAGCAACTGCCTAGCAATGCCCTTGCGACCACACAGAACACCCTAGTAATGCCCTTGCAACCACACAAAAAAATCCTAGTAACTGTCTAGCAACCACCTTGAAACACCCTAGCAACCACCACTGCCTTGCAACCTGTCAGCCTGTCTGTTTGTCTGTCTGTCTGTCTGTCTGTCCTTCTGTCTGTCTGTCTATCTATCTATCTATCTATCTATCTATCTATCTATCTATCTATCTATCTATCTATCTATCTATCCATCTATCTTGTAACACCCTAGCTATGAACCAGAACACCCTAGCAACCACCTAGCAATGCCCAAGTGACCACCAAGAACACCATAGTAACCACCTAGCAATGCCCTTGCGACCACCCAGAACACCCTAGAAACCACCTATCAACACCCTGGTGACAACCCAGAACAACCTAGCAACTGCCTAGTAACCCCGTAGTGACCACCCAGAACCCCCTAGAATCCACCTAGCAATGCCCTAGCGACCACCCAAACACCCTAGCAACCACCTAGTGATCACACAGAACAGCCTAGCAACTGCCTAGCAACACATTAGCAACCACCAAGAAACCCTAGAAACCTCCTAGCAACCACCTAGCAATGCCTTAGCGACCCCCCAGAATCTATCTATCTATCTATCTATCTATCTATCTATCTATCTATCTATCTATGTATCTATCTATCTTTCAGACCAGGCTTTTTCAAGCCAACCTAAATCGTGTCCCAAAAATTTTAATCTAGTTGTAAATCTTATAATTTTTTGAGTGAGTGAGTGAGAACACCCTAGCAACCACCTAGCAATGCCCTAACGACAACTCAGAACACTCTTCAAACTGCCAAGCAACTGCTTATCAACTGCCTAGCAATGCCCTATTGACCACCCAGAACACCATAGAAACCACTGAGCAACAACCTAGCAATGCTTAAGCGACCACACAGAACACACTAGCAACCGCATGGCAACACCCTAGTGACCACCCAGAACACCTAAGCAACCACCAAGCAACCGCCTTGCAATGCCCTAGCAACCAACCAGAACACCATAGCAACCACCCAGCAATGGTCTAGCAACCATTCAATACCCTTGCAACAGCCTAGAAACCATCTAGCATCAGCCTAGCGACCACCCAGAACACCATAGCAACCAACCTAAATTTTGTCCACAAACGTTTTATTCTAGTTGCAGTGTTATAATTTTTAGCGAACGAGTGAGTTAAAGAATATGAAGTGAGTGAGTGAGTGAGTGAGTGAGTGAGTTACAGAATATGAATGTGAGCAAAGGATAATAGTGAATACTGTAGGTCGAGAAAGGGTATTTTGAGTGAATAACAAATTAAAAGGTGATTGATTAAGTGCAAGAATGAGTAGGTATTTGAGCATATGAAATAGAATAAATGAGTGCCAAAGTATTGCTGAAGGGTCTAGACTGCATTCTGGATTCTCTCATCTCCTTCAGTGTGTCTGCTTCCTGGTGCATGCTGGTAAAAAATCTAGTTGTCTCATTGTCCCTCTTTCTCTCACACACAAACTTTCCCTGTGCCACATCCTCAGCTGACTATTTCTTCCTATCTCACTTTTGCCTGAACTACACAGTCTCTTTTCAAGCATTCCCTCTCTACTTGCTGTCTCCCCATATAACTCGCACCCTTTTCCCTTCCCTCTTTCTCTCTTCCTCTCTCTCCATTGCTGTCAGGGAGTGCAGAGCACTTGAAGACCCGTGGGAATGTCGCCATGGTAACGTCTGCCACTCAATCCCATCTCAGATGTAAATGACCTCGAATTTTATTAGCGCACAATTTCAAGATCCTCTCATTGCTTTCTTCCCTCCCTCTCTCTCTCTCTCTCTCTCTCTCTCTCTCTCTCTCTCGTCTCTCTATCTCTGGTTCATTCTGCACCCCACAGCATTCTCCATTATTATGCTTATATGCAGATCTGGATTATATTCGAACCCAAATGAGAGGAACATCACAAAATCTAAATGTTTTTCCTTATTTATTCCTTTCACATATGTGAAGAGTAAGGGATATGTGTCCAGGATGATGTAATAGCTTGTGCATGAGAAATGCTGCCTGTGATTGTACAATTATGTACACAGTTTAATATCCAAAAGGATGTATTATGATACCATACGAATAGCTGTTTTGAATTGAGAAAGGATGACTACTATAGCACTTAACATGGGAAAACCTAAATCTTAATTAAATATAAAAGTAAATATAATGTATACTTGATTGTACTGGTTTATATAAATTAATTTCTCAATATTCATTTTTAATGACTATTCATATACTGTACTGTATGCTACAAGTCTAGTAAAAATAAATTTTGCAACATGTATTTATTTTTAGTGTGTTAAATAATTTTTTTTTATTGGGAACTGATGCTGACAGTTAATAGTTTGCAAGCTGTCATATTTCTGCCAAAATGTTCATAGTTCAAAGTTCCACCTTACATTCTGGAATGCTAATAATGTAATTATATTTTTTCAAAATATATAAAATATATGAATATCTGTGAGCACTAACTCCTAAAATTAAGTCAACGATCAACAATCTGTTCTGTTCTTTCACTTTTATTCAGTGTGTCACACTTTCATCTCTGCCACACTGTTCTAGCCTTTAATTTTCTGAGTCGTTTATTTGGGCAAATTCCAATCAGAAGTGATCATTCCTATACTCAACTTACTTCGAAGAATAGATTTCTTGATGTATAGAATAGATTACTCTGAAGGGATCATGGAATTTCCATATAAATGTACACTTTGTGGAACGACCCTATGTGAACGACCTTTTTTTACTTTCGTTTGGAACTTTGAGTGGCGTCCCCCTTCCCGCAGTGCCCTTCAAGGGCCAACCTGGTCTCATAGTGAAAACTTTACTTAATATATATTTTTGCAAAACTTGTTATATGAGTCTCCAGGTACAATTTCCTACATTTTCCAGGTGAAATGAACACTAGAGGCACTACAACAACTTTGTGCTTTATTTACTTTCACTCAAATCATGGCTTTATTGGCTGATTATGACTTTATAAATACATATTTTTCTCTCTATTACTCAGATCCTGCTTGTGCGGTAGCTCACCTGATAGTGTGTTGAACTTTAAGTCGGTGGTCTGCTGTTCAAATCGAGCCATGAACTCAAGCTGACATGTGACACAACAGAGTCATAGAAGTAGCACCAAATGTTGTGGTTGCTGCTGAAAATTTTCTTTCTCATTTCGCTTCTGCATTTTAAAACACTAATGGTAAGGTTTAGAAGTTGATTTGGTAAGGATGTCTTTTTTAAACATCTCTGTGCTAAAAAATATGTTTGTGGGCAATGGAAAAGTCAGGAGACAGCAAACAGTTTAGTGTTTATTCCTATAGTTCAGCTCAAATACATTCAAAACATAAAACAAAGCAGCTCTGGGTGGCTAACTCAAACAGCTTTTTCTTTCTGAGGTCTGTTGTTCTGGCCACTCTCTCTCTCTCTCTCTCTCTCTCTCTCTCTCTCTCTCTCTCTCTCTCTCTCTCTCTCTCTCTTCTACCACACCGCTGAGCCTTATCAGGTCTCTCTCCACCATCACTATAATGAGAGACACGTGTGAGAGTAATTACAGCCAAGGTGACGAGCCTTACCACTTTCCCTCTCCCGCAGACAGACACATGACCACATTTCCCGATGCCACATACCCCCACCGCTGACTAAGGGGTAACATCCGGCCTGCCTACTCCCCTTTCTGGAGAGAAAGTTCGCCACAACCATCTGCGCACCCGGTCTGTGGATTGGTATCCTTCATGCGCATTTGTATCCTTCATGCAGAGGGTGAAGGCCCGCCCTAGCAGGTAGTAGTGGAGGGTAAGAACAGCCTACTTAATCGCAAGACACTCCTTCTCAATGAAGTCTCCCTGAAGGAGAGCTTGTGACTAATAAATAGTATAGGCAGTTCCTCCACCTCCCACCACCTGTGAGATCACCGCGCCCATACCCCTGTCAGTTGCATCAGACTGCAAAATAAAGGGGAGAGGAAATCAGGTGTGTGTAAAAGCGGCCCCCACATAGTGTGGACTTTACCTTAAGGAAAGCCTGTTGGCACGACTCTATCCACTGGAATGGATCATAAGCCCCCTTTTTAGTAAGGTCAGTGGGCTGGTGACATCAGAATAGCTAGGCACAAACCTTCGTAGTAGCCAACCAGAGGCTGCGATCACTGCAGTTTTGTTAACCTGTGGACACACCTGCTCATGACCCAAGTGGAACCCCAGATATCTAACTTCCACTCACCCAATTGCAAACTTCTTCGGGTCGGCTGTGAGCCCACCTGTCGCTGCACTTTCAGCACAGCCCTCAGATTTGCATGTGCATTGGATAAGCGTAAAATTTGGACACCAGGTTGATTTTCCCGTAGTCAACACAGAATCGGACCAAGCTGTCGCTCTTTGGTACCAGAACTACCAGGCTGGCCCTATTCTATTCTATTACACCCATTTCAAGCATTGACTCTAATTCTTCCTGAACAATCTTTTTCTTGTGTTCAGGAAGACGATAGGGGTGGCTACGAACCACCACCACTGGGGTGGTCTCGATATGGTGCTCTATGACGTTTGTGCGACCTGGTAGGGGTGAAAACACATCCACGAATTACATTTGCAACCGGGCAATGTCTGTAACCTGTAACAGTGAGTAGTGGTCTCTGCAAGGTACCAGGTTGAATGAATTTGATTTGGGAGATACCTCTGGCCTGAGCTCCGCCCTCTCCATAACTACTGTTGCCAAGGCTACAGGCACCGCCTCCCTCCATGCTTTGAGGAGTTTGAGGTGGTAGATTTAATGTGCCCCTCTCCTATTTGTTTACCTAACCTCATAATTGAGATCTCCGACTCATTGTGTGACCTCAAAAGATCCTTGTCACTTGGCGAGCAATTTGGAGCTCGAGGTGGGCAACAACACAAGCACTTTATCTCCCTGTGCGAATTCCCATGGTCGAGTGCCCCTGTCATGCAGTTGACGTTCTTGCACTTGGAGCAAATTCTCCAATGTTACCTTCCCCAAATTGTGGAGTGTTGCTCTAAGGTCAAGAACTAATTTAATTAGTTTTTTTTCTATTCAAAGGTCATTCCTCCCAAGCTTCCCGTATGACGTCAAGCACACCGCAACGCCCATACTTAGAGGCTTATAGGACCTCTCATACTGCAAACAGCAGGGGTTCGAACCACTTATCCCAATTCTTAGAATCTTCATGTATGAACTTACGAATCATGTTTTTTAAGGTCTTATTAAATCGTTCGACCAACCTGTCGGTTTGCTGGTGATAAACGCTGGTGCGAATTGATTTAATGCCTAATAATTTGTACAGTTCGCGTAGCGTACATGACAAGAATTTTGTGCCTTGATCAGTGAGGATTTCCGTTGGAATCCCCACTCAGGAGATAATTCTGAAGAGTGCCTCTGCAACACTACATGCTGAGATGTTGGCACTGCTTCCGGATATCGCATTGCATAGTACACCAGAACTAATTCAAAGCGATGCCCATGTGCAGTCTGCTTTAATGGCCAGACGAGGTCGATGCTAATTCTCTCAAAGGGGACCTCGATCAACGGCAGATGGCACAATGGTGCTTTTGGGGTGGCTGGTGGATTCACCAACAGACATTCACAGCATGCCGCACACCATTTTCGTATGTTGCCGTGAATGGCCATCCAAAAGATATAGGCCATTATATGGTTCAAAGTCTTTTCGTTACCTAAGTGGCCAGCCATTGGGTTATAGTGAGCCACCTGGAAAAGTGTTTCCTGATGGCTCTTTGGTACTAACAGCTGAGTTGTATTCTCTTTGGTCTGAGTGTCCTGTGTCACTCAATACAACCACTCTTTGATAATAGAAAATGAGTATGTGAGCACAACATTAGGCTGGAGCTGTTGACCATCAATTACTTTCACTTGGTCAAAGGCGTGCTTGAGGGCCTCATCGCACGACTGCTCCAGAGGGAAATCCCCCTCAGGGAAACCCCTGAGAACGGGGATTTCCTTGTCTGCATCATCTTGATGTGGAGCTGACGTTGATGGCCTTAACACTGCCTCTCCAGCCATAGTGTCACATGTCACACATCACGACACTACTTTGCAGGACCCCAGGATGAGGGGGAATTAATTGCAGCCTCGACTCCATGCCTTTTTCCACTAAATCATATCTCAATGGTAACCACTGGATACTTGTGAATCCCTACCCCCTCACCGGACACCGATCCTGACTGTGTCCGGCTTCTCCACAGCTCCAGCATACTGGCCCAGGTGTTCCTTCCACACTCGTGGGGGTGGTCTTGCCAACCTGGGGGGGGGGATAGTTGAGACAGGGGGAGTAGGAGGGACAGGCGGTTTGGGCAGGGCTCCTCCCCACTTCCATTGAGACGGAACTGGGTGGGACTCTTGTGGGGAAACATAAGACACAGGGGGGAGAGAGAGAGAGAGAGAGAGACAGAAGAAAACACTGCTTCGCTGCCTCCTAGAAACGCTGCCTTGTAGTCCTCTACCAGCTGGACAGCCTCCTCCAGCGACACCGGGTGTTGCCTCTGGACCCACTCGGACATATCTCAAGGAAGATGGGAGATGAAATGCTCTAGTACAACCAGATCGACAACTTCCATGGCGCCGCGGGTTCCCTGCACAAGCAACCATTTCCGGCAAGCGTCAAGGAGCTGATGTGCAAAAGCAAATGGGCGGCCATGCTTCCCGAAGCTCAGGGACTGGAATAACTGCCGACTCTGCTGTGGAGTCCGTATTATATAGCATGTAATTTTTGAATTGCAAAAATGTTGTCATGTTCACATAAATTTCATGAGATCAGGCTGTCAATGGCACAAAACTGCTGTTTGGAAAAACGCCCTTTGTAGTGTGGCACTTAGTTACTGTTCCCCCTTGAAGAATCATTCCATGTTGTTGTATTCATCATTCAAAGAAAAGCATCTGCTAAATGAACGAAACAATTTTCAAACACACACACACTCCCACACACAAAATTCTCTCAGATCTGGTTTCAAAGAATACTCTTCTTGAGGTTGCAAACACTATCAAACATTGGCCACGAACACACTGCAAATTTAGGTGTGGCAACTATCTTTATTTGCATAGTGAATCACCTCAATTATGCTTCCATGTGTGTACGGAATAAAGAAGTTACTCCAAACTCATGATTGCAATAGCAACACTCCAAACTCATGATTGGAATAGCAACATGTCAGAGTCTTGCAACTGTAGACAAGAAATAAGGATGCCAGCAGTTTATCCTGTTTGGTGTAACCTGTAATCTTTGACCAAAGTAATGTTAGCAAGCAGAGATTTGTATTGCTTTTAGTGAAGTCCCATTGTCAGAGGTGCTGATATTCATTATGCTGCTGCTTTTAAGTGGCACATAATGCACCATAATGGACAATAATATATGGGTTGTCCCTAGGCATCAGAGCTGGTCAGAAGTAACTACAGTACAATGGATCTATACAAAATTAGCAAATTAGTAAAGACACATACCTCATTCTTGTGTGATTTGCTAACACTACTCCTGGAGAAGAGATGCAATACTATTTCTAGCTGCCAGTTAACTAGCTTAGCTCTGTACACTATATCTTTTTCAAGTGAATTTGGTTGTAGAATGCAGTTCTAAATAAAAAACTTTGTTTGCATAGAACAAAATGAAATGCTCAGAAGGGGTGTAACAAATATATATAGCAGCAGTGTGTACATGGACCTAGACTGCTTAATGAATTTGTGATGTGCTGGTCTGTGTTCTGTTCTGTAGAGCTCATTGCTTTTTGGCAGAATGGAATGTGTCTCCATTCAGTGCTCAATGCATTTAGTTTAGTGCACCACTCCCACTACTCTTATGCTTTTCTGTGCTTTGCTACAGCCAAGTTTCTCACTCGAGAATGAACTGTCTTTCTGCGCTCCCACACAGCTCCGTTCTATGTGAAATGACAGTATTTTCTTTTTTTAAATTTTTCTTTGTTGGTTATAATTAAACATTTGTTTGTTCCTCTACTGTGAGAGGATAGTGAGTTAAGGTGGACGCTTGGTTGGAAAATTAATTTATTGTTGGTCAGTGGGCTTTCCCAGCAGCACCACAACTGGTAATTGCAGAATCAGAGCAAGTCAGACATTAACCAGGCTGATTGTTTTTCAGAGCCTCTGCTTGCCATTTTTCATCTAACTATGCCATATCGTTGCACTGTTCATCTGCTGAGGCAGTAGGGTCCAAAGATGGAGACTACAACTGAAAACGCTTTATAATTTGTAATGAAAATGTTTAATACAAAATAATCAGACTGACATGTAGTCCACAGGTTTGATCAAATCCTGATGATGCAGGTTATCCCAACATGATGAGAATGTTCCAAAAACCATTTTGTGTGCTTGAATGAAAGTAAGGAAATCTGACCTTTTGAGTTGTTAATATGTTGAATGCCACAAATTTGCCTACAATTTATAAGTGACCCAGGAATATTTCAGAATAGATATTTCTAAATAAAAAAAATTTATCCTATAGATAATAAAAGTTTCTATTTATTTTTCAGTTTTAAAAGAAAAAATCCCAGATTTCCAATGTGGTCACAGACATTGGATCCCATCGGATGTAGACCCAAATACACTTATGCCATTTGCAGTTTTGCAACACTGCAAACACCAATGTAGAGTGAGCCAGGTTGAAACAAAGCTATAGTAGCTTAAACAATTCTCTATACACTCTTAACCAATGTTAGAATTGTTAGTATTGACAGGCCATACTTTGTTCTACCACACAAGGCCAGCAACTTAGCAAAGACCCCAATTCAACAAGCTGAAAAGATTAGGTTATCCTGAATTCACAATTTACATTACATACTCTTCAGTTTAAACAATTCTCATACTTTTCAAAAGTCTACAGGGAATACCTGAACAGAAACAAATCTGACACAGAACCTGCCTTGTGAGCTTAGCTAGCAGTGTGATGATCACATATTTGGTCATCATCACTGAGGACCCATGTGAGAATGACCTCATAATCTTCAGAGTGGCATCATTCTGTTAAGCAGTGGAATGGAGCTGCTCATATGCTGCAGTGTCTGAGGCATGTCTTTTCTGATCAGTTCTAACTGAAGTTATTTTGTAGTCTACCGTTACTGGTGGGGGAAGGGGTGCAGTGAACGACGGTCACAGTTGAGGATATACTAAATACTAAATAGAATACTAAAAAAAACAGTAACAAGAAAAAATTTAATGTGTCATGAAATGTGTCATGAAGTTTTTTTGTCTCATTGTAGATGGAGCAGGTATTAAGTGTTATACTCATAGAAGCTGAAGTTGAGCATTCTGACATGCTATACATCTCACCACAATTATACAGAGTGGTTATCTGAGTTACCATAGACTTTGTCAGTTCGAACAAGTCTGGCCATTCTCTGTTGACCTCTCTCATCAACAAGGCATTTCTGTCCACAGAGCTCACTGAATGTTTTTTGTTTTTGGCACCATTCAGAGTAAATTCTAGAGAATGTTGTTGAAAATACAAGGAGATCAGCAGTTACAGAAATACTCAAAGCAGCCCATATGGCACCAACAATCATGCAATGATTTACCAATGTAAGAGGAAATACAGTACATGGATAATAAATTATAGCCTGTTTCATAAAAACACAAGATTCAATGTGGTTTTAAATGATTTGTAATGACTAGTTAGACTAAAGTTATGTTTATGCTTTCTGTCACATTCACAAATGCAGCAAACAGATTTAAAACCTTGTTCAACTTTATGCTGTGCCAACTCTTTGTTCTTTTGCCTAAGTGGAGTGCAACAGCAGGCCAATGTGTTTGATAATACTAATAATATGTTTTATTTGTAAAACATTGTACTAAATAGGGTTTACAAAATGCATGACTTTTGGTGTTCAGGAAATTTACATTGACCATATGAATACAAGAAATTGACAAACTGTGGCAGAAATTGTCATTGGACAAAATGCTAAAAAATAAACTGCACATGAATAATATACTCTCAGTAGGTATTGTAGAATTGAACTAAATCACAAATGCTACAAATTACTGAATGCAAGCAAATGCATAAGCATTACAAATGATTACATTTCAATTTAAAAATAATAACAATAACAAAATATGTTTTGTTTCTTTTTCTTTTTTAACTTGTCGGATTAAGAGTGTCCTGATGTTCAAGATAAAAATTTAAAGGATTAAATTTGAAGAAATCCAAAATAAAGTTCAAGAATTGGTTATAACTGAAATATTCAATTTGGAAAATGTTGTCCCCCTATCAATAAATCCTGATGTGCCTGCTGCCGAATCACAGCAGTGCTGATGTAGGGACATATCACACTCTTGCTCATGTGATAATGCTTAAATTATATATATATATATATATACCGATCAGCCACAACGTTAAAACCTAAGATTGTGTAGTTAGTGGCGCAGAAATTATATACTTCACCTTTTTCTTGGCTTCTTCAGGACACCATAGCTAACCAAGCTTTGGTGCATTAATGCAAGCTTCAATTTGTTCCTTATTTTTATGTATGCATGTTTATTTAGTGCAACAAGAACCCACTAAGCCAACAGATTGCCATGCTGGTTCCTATGCCAATTGGACTGAATTGTTCCTATTACGCACAGCAGAGCCATAATGCAGACATGATCATCACATGGCAATGTAGGCCATGGGCCCTCATTTGGAAGATCAGAAGAATAGCTTTTCTAAAGCAGCAACCATTATAATCTTGAGAATTACTGTTATGAGGCCAGCTGCAAAAAAGGAAGTGATGTGAGATCAGCTTATCTGAGAATATTACATCATGCAGAGAGCGAGAGTGAGACAGAAAAAAAGAGCGGGAGAGATAAACTATAGTGACTTTGCTCAGAGGTCCAGATGGCTATGAGATTTATTCAATCTACCAGATTAATATGGGATGGAATAACCCTGTTTTCCTTCACTCATGGATTTTTGCCTGACCACATCTGTTTCTCTATAAAACAATGTTTATCACAAATGTTGTCCTGGTTTTTGTTCTGGTTTAGAGAAGCTGTGACTGCAGTACAGTTTTACCTCTTTTAAACAAGTTTCAATTACTACACCTGTCTGTCATGGTTCAGTATTCCCACCCCAAAAGAGTTTAAACAAGATGTTCTGAAAATATGTAAGAGGTGTTTACTGGATGCAAACTGTTGTGGGTGGTTACTATGTGATTGATAAAGTGCTCTGAGTGATTTTAACATGTTGCTATGCGCTTGCTAGAGTATTATGAGCGGTTTCTAGGGTGTTACTATAGATTACTTGCTTGTTCAAGTCAAAAGAGCTCACCTAGTCTCTATGATATTCTGGTCCCTAGATCTGACAAAGGTCCTTCCTTCAATGAATATCTGTGTGATTTTATTAATATTAGATGTTTTATCATCCACCAGTCCAATCACTTAGAAAGATAAAGTTTACCTCTCCGCAACAAGCCACACAATTTAAGGTATCACTTATGTGTGTAGAACAAATGATGTGAGATGAGTAACATGCCAAAATTATAGGGTAAGGGTTCAAGTATGACACATTTCAGAAGGGAAAAGATTTTCTTTGCATAAATGATAGATGAAAGTGTTGGTTATTTCTTTGTTAATTTTTTTCTTTATTCTTTATTTTTTTATCTGTTCTGTATGTGCACTGCATTTTGATTGCGAAGATCTTGTCAGTGTGCAAAAGATGGGCACCTATTAGAATGGCAAATTAAACCACATATTTCTGAGAAAAAATAAATTAAATTAAATTGCAGTTGCACATTGCACAAATTGCACATGCTAATGTCATGATTTCATTGCGGCTGCAATTAATTGTGCTGCCCTACCACTAATTATTATTTTATGTTGATTATATACAGATAGTTAATCATTTTGTAGTTGATTTTTGTAAGTTAAATATATAATATTTTTATAGAATTAATGTCCTATATTATATGATTACTCTGCTATGTAAAAAAAAAATGTATTTCCAAAACTTTGCAAGTATCAGTATAAGTGTAGTTATAAGTGCTTAGCTTTATTTCGTTTTCATTTATTTAGCTAAACAATTAATTAAAGTTAAGTTATATAGTACATGTGAAGCAAATTTACCCCAAATGTTATTCAAATGCAATGTCATTTGCAGATGTAAGCATTTACAGTATGTGTTCTCTGTCACATGTTCTTTATTGCCTGTTATCCTTTAAACACCAATAATGTGCTTCCATCTCAGTGCTGACTTGTAGAATTAAGTGGAACAGTTTAATAATGAAGGCAAACTTCTCTGAATTAAGGGGAAAGTACAGAAGGAGTATTTGAGGCTAAAGTGACTGAGTAATGAAGTAAACCCTTATATGTGTGTTCCTACATGAAGGCTGAAACATTTAAACTTATTACACTTATTTCTAGTTATAAAATAATGGCATACTTGTCCAGAAATGATCAAACTCTTTCGAAACCTCCCTTCTGGGACAGTTTGGGGATGTCCTCATTTAGAAAAATTATCCAGTAATAAATTAAATAATACAATTAAAAAAAAAAATCTAAAAATGCAGTTTTTTAGGGTTGTGTTAGTCTGTAGTAACTATAAAAAACATTACTCAAAAATGATAAAAGTCTATGGTATTTCTTCATTTATATAGCATATTAAATCCTGTTCATGTGTGAATGAATGTATAAATCTCAAAAAATTAACTTGCATGTATGTGTGAAATTGGTGTCTTTGTCCCTGAGAGAGAGTGAGAGAAATGTGTGTGTATGAGAGACACTCATTCTACAATACTGTTCCCCCTTTACACCAAAAGGTGGAGAGAAAGAGTACTGACAGATTGTCCTATACAATCTCTTCCTCCTCTCTTTGGCCAATATTTCACAGCACCAGGTAATGCTCTCCCAGACCATTAGGGGAGTGCTATACAGACACTTCATAGTCTGTCTGTTAAAAATACATTCACTCTTGAATTTTTGTTCTTCTCTGATGTAAATATGTGTTTTTAGATTGGCTGGACTGGATTGAGAATACTAGAAGATTTTCATTAATCTGTTTAAGTTCAAATGTGACAAAATAAATGCACAAAATATTCTGGAGGAAGGAGCTTTTGTTGGGATAATTTTATATGCTGAGTGTTTCAGTCCACAAGAAAAGTTTTTTTTTTCTGACTGTAGATTGCTGTTGATTGTATGTCTGTGGTTTAAAATAATTCAGCCTGGAAAACAGAGCAAAAGGGGCAAGCTAGCAGCATCTAGTGAGAGAACTGGACAAAAGCAGATGCTGCAAAATACCTCTCTCATCATATGCACATACACACATTTGTTCCTCCTCTCTCTGCCCCCCGCCCTCCTCTTTTCTTCGCTCATGTTTTTTCTTCTATCTATCTAATGCACAGAGCTACACAGGAGACTAAAAACGTTTTCTTTATCTTTGTCTGCTTTATTTCTTTATTTTTTATTATTTCTTTCTTCATTTTTTTTGCATCTTTTCAGAACAGGAAACTAAGCATAAGCTTCAAATAATCTTTACTACATGAAGACTCCATAACAATCTTAACTTTTACACACCTTAAACACTACATTGTGGAACAGTATTTTTATCTTGACTCCATTTTTCATATGATCATTTATCAACAATTCACATTACAACAAAATGGTCTACTGGGCAATATGGACCATGTCCTACTCTCTGGAAAAAAGAAAAAAAAAAAGATTCTGCTGACTTGACACCACAATAATGATTGTTTAAGTTTACAACAAAGCTGGTACTGTAAATTGAAGCTACTACAATCCTCCCTGTAGGGGAAAAAAATGGCAAATGAGATCTCTTTATTATCTCAAGTGTTTCACTTATATAGTAGAGATTAAATGGAGAGCAAATGGAGACTTTTGCTTGAGTCTCTTGGGGTTGGGGGCTATTGTAACATTACAGTATCTTCAATGGAGTTTCAGAAGATATTTCAGCAACGTCAGAAACGTCTAGGTTACGTATGTAACCTCAGTTCCCTGATGGAGGGAACGAGACGTTGTGTCAGAGAACGACACTAGGGGTCTCTCTTGAGCGCCGATATTCACCTCTGTACTATGAAAAAAGGCCAATGAGAGTTGGCAGCCAGTATTTGCATGTCCCGCCCCCGGACATACGGGTATTTAAGCGGCGCAAATACGGGAGTTCATTCAGGATTTTTCTGAGGAGCCGGAAATGGTCCGGCCACAACAGGGGCTCGGCTCAGCGGCGTGGCAAGGGGGACACAGCGTCTCGTTCCTCCATCGGGGAACTGAGGTTACATACGTAACCTAGACGTTCCCCTTCTGTCGCTCTCTTACGTTGTGTCAGAGAACGACACTAGGGGTCCACTTAAAAGCGCCATGCGCTGAGCCGTGTACGTGATCCGCTGATACAGGAGCGAGCAGGTATTCCTACGTGCAGAGCGACCAACTGTATCAGCCGCGCGTACCCTTCCCCAATGCCCCATTTAAGCCATCAGGACTCCTTATCGTTACCCGGAGAGGGAACAAGGTGACGGCCGCCAACATGGGAGCGGGCCAGCCTGGCTGGGCCTCTTTTCTCTCTATGTTTCTCGCATAGAGCAACTACGGCCGGGGCCCTTACACGCATTGAGGGAAGGGGGTCTTAGCCCTTGGTAGGGCGGGGAAGACCCTCGCGGAGGCCACACCTACCCGGAGGGGAGGCAAATTTGAGTGGCACATACATCGCATGGCCTATACCTAGGCCTTATGTGGAACAGTAGTGCTGGTGGTAGCACCAGCCTCAAAGAGGGGAGCATACAGCACGGCACCTGGGGCAGCTGTGACTGCCTAAGGGAAACACGGCGTCAACTCACGTGAGGGGACAGAACCGTGGTTTTACACACAGGGGAGTCCGAGCAGGAGGCCTTACCTGTGGGGCCCCTATACCAGTACAGGGTAGCTAGCGGTACCCACAGTGGTTTGGGTCGGCGAGTCCCTCCATGAGAACTGCGACCCGCAAGGGCTAGGGGAGGAGCCAACCAGTGTCCCAAGCCTGGGATCTCCTGGGAAGAAGGCGCACTGTTTCCCCTGGTTAGGGGAAGGCGCTGGGTGCAAGCGATCCACCCGGTCAGATCGTCGGCGTGTCACCGAGTTCTCACGGGCTCGGTACCTGAGAGAACACGGGACCGAAACTGACTCAACTTCGGAGATTGTAGAATCTCGCAAAAGTGTTAGGTGTTGCCCAGCCCGCAGCTCTACAAATGTCTGCTAGGGCAGTGCCCCTAGCCAGTGCCCATGAGGGCGCCACACTCCTGGTGGAGTGGGCTCGGCCCCGCAAAGGGGGGCACAGCCTGGGTGTGATAAGCCAGGAAATGGCATCGACAACCCAGTGGGCGAGTCTCTGCTTGGAGACAGCGTTCCCTTTCTGCTGTCCCCAAAGCAGGCGAAGAGCTGCTCAGAGCGTCTGGTGCTCTGTGTGCGGTCCAGGTAAATACGTAAGGCACGTACCGGACACAGCAGTGAGAGGGCTGGGTCTGCCTCCTCCCGGGCAGCGCTTGCAGGTTCACCACTTGATCCCTGAAGGGTGTGGTAGGAACCTTGGGCACGTAGCCGGTCGCGGTCTTAGGATCACGAAAGTGTCTGCCGGACCGAACTCCAGGCAGGCGTCGCTAACAGAGAACGCATGCAGGTCCCCGACCCTCTTGATGGAGGCGGCGCGATCAGCAGGGCCGTCTTGAGAGAGAGGGCCCTGAGTCCAACTGAGTCAAGCGGCTCGAAGGGGGTCTCCGAGTCCCATCAGGACGACCGAGAGATCCCAGGAGGGAAATAGGTTAGGCCGGGAGGAATCATCCTCCGGGCACCTTTTAGGAACCTGGCGATTAAGTCGGTGCTTGCCAAGAGACTTGCCGTCTACCGTGTCATGGTGGGCGCGATAGCAGCAACATACACCTTGAGGGTGGAGGGGACAGCCTCCTCTCCAGCCTCTCCTGAAGAAACACGAGCACTGACCTAACTGCGCACTTCTGCGGGTCTTCGGCTCGGGAAGAACACCAGTTCAGCGAACAGACGCCACTTCAGGGCGTAAAGATGCCTGGTCGAAGGGGCTCTGGCTTGGTTAATAGTGTCTATGGCGGCTAAAGGTAGGCGGCTAGACCCTCCGCGTCCCGTCCAGGGACCAGGCGTGGAGTTTCCAGAGGTCTGGGCGCGGGTGCCAGAGCGTGCCCGTCCCTGAGAAGAAGGTCCTTCCTCAGGGGAATTCGCCAGGGAGGGGCTGTCATAGGAGCGTGAGATCCGAAAACCACGTCGGTTGGGCCAGTAGGGGGCCACCAGAGTGACTTGCTCCTTGTCCTCCTGACCTTGCATAGCACCTGTGCAAGAAGGCTCACTGGGGAAAAGCGTGCTTGCGCAGCCCCACGGGCCAGCTGTGTGCCAGAGCATCTGTCCCCAGGGGAGCCTCTGTGAGGGCATACCAGAGCGGACAGTGGGAGGTTTCCTGGGAGGCAAACAGGTCTACCTGGGCCTCGCCGAACCTGTCCCAAATCAGCTGGACCGATTGGGGTGGAGCCTCCACTCTCCGCCAGGCAAGGTTTGTCTTGACAGCGCGTCCGCTATCACATTGAGTTTGCGGGGATGTGAGTGGCGCGCAGCGACTCCAGTCGCTGCTGACTCCAAAGGAGGAGACGACGGGCGAGCTGTGACATGTGGGGAGCGTACTCCGCCTTGGCGGTTTATGTAAGCCACCACCGTGGTGCTGTCTGTCCTGACCAGGACATGTTTGCCACCGAATCATCGGAAGAAATTTCTTCAGGGCAAGGCGTACGGCCAGCAGCTCTAGGCAGTTGATGTGCCAGCGCAGCGGCCTTGGTTCCACCGGCCTGCGACTCTGCGCCCGTTGCACACGGCGCCCAACCCAATTTGAGGCGTTGGTTGTAACCAGAACGCGACGGGACACCTGCTGCAAGGGTACCCCTGCCCGAAGAAAGCAGAGGTCTATCCAGGGTTTGAAGGTTTGGAGGCAGGCAGTGGTAATTTCCATGCCGTGCGTGCCGTGGCGCCATGCTCGTCTCGGGACTCGAGTCTGGAGCCAATGCTGAAGTGGTCTCATATGCATCAACCCTAGTGGCGCGACCGCGTGGAGGATGCCATATGCCCCAGGAGCTGTTGGAAACGCTTCAACGGGACCACGGTGCCTGGCTTGAAGGAAGCGAGGCATTCCAGCACTGACTGAGCACGTTCGTTGGAGAGACGTGCTGTCATTGAGACTGAGTCTAACTCCAAACCGAGAAAAGAGATGCTCTGGACTGGGGTGAGCTTGCTCTTCTCCCAGTTGACCTGAAGCCCCAGCGCGGAGGTGCTCGAGCACCTGGTCTCTGTGTCGCATAGTAATTCCTGCGAGGGGGCCAGAATAAGCCAATCGTCGAGGTAATTGAGTATGCGTATGCCCGCTCCTCGTAGCGGGGCAAGAGCCGCCTCTGCGACCTTCGTGAAGACGCGAGGGACAGAGACAGGCGAAGGGGAGGACCTTGTACTGATACGCCTGGCCGTCGAATCGCGAACCGTAGAAAGGGTCGGTGTCGAGGGCGAATTGAGGCGTGAAAGTACTGGCGTCCTTCAGGTCTACCGCTGCGAACCAATCTAGATGCCGAGCGCCAGATAGAATTTGTTTCTGGGTGAGCATTTTGAGCGGGAGTTTGGACAGGGTCCGATTGAAAACTTCGCGAGGTCCAAGATCGGTCGTATGCCACCGCCTTTCTTGGGTACAACAGTAAGGGCTGTAGAAACCCTTCTTCGTTTAGGTTGGAGGGACAGGCTCTATCGCGTCCTTGATTAGAAGGGAGGCGATTTCCTCGCGCAGGGAGAGGGCATGTTCGCCGTGCACTGCGGAGGAACGAACGCCCAGGAAGAGGGCGGAGACCTGGCAAACTGAATTGCGTAACTGAGTCGAATGGTCGGTGCAGCCAGCGTGACGAGCTGGGCAGAGAAAGCCATGCCTCTGCGCTCTGTGCTAGGGGCACCAAGGGGACAAGTATTTTGGACGTACCGGTGGGGCTTAGCGGTCGTGAACAGGTAACGCAGCATCGGGAGGCTCTGTGGCGTCCCGAGGCTCTGGTGCTGAGAATAAGCTCAAAGCACTTACCTTGTTCCACGCGCCCGGCAGAGGCGGGTTACGTGACAGAGGAGGAGGTCTGATGTCGGCGTCCTCTGGGCTCGTCTGAACCGGCCGGCCGGGGAACAGTCGTGGAGCTGAGGGCGGAGCACCGCATCCTGGGCGCCGGGACTGTTGAGGCCTGAAACAAAAGTGCCGTGAGAACGGCATTTGCGGGCCATGTGACCCAGAGGTAAAGGAAATAGCTCTTTTATTGAGAATTTGGGTACCGCAGCCCCGTCAGAGGTGCGGCAAATGAAAAACACAGGATTCTCCTCCCGGCCCTCCACCGGGGACGGAGCGGTCTCACCATCTCCGGAGCTAACTTCTCGTCCTCTGGGTCCGCTGTCTCAGGGACGTTTGGGAGCCTTCCGGGTCCTCGGCGAGGTCCGTGAGGCAGGGGGCGTACGCTTCCTGCGGTTTGCTTTCGGCGCTGGGGCTGAGAGCTGGGCCCAGGTTGGGGCGGAGCAGAAGATCTTCTGGCCGCAGGAGGGCGCCCTCGGCGAGCAGATGGGGCCTGGGCCGTGGCGGCAGGCTTGTGGCGCGGCATGATGTGAGAAATGGCCTCCGTCTGCTTCTTCACCAGGGAGAACTGCTGGGCAAAGTCCTCCGCGGTGTCGCCGAAGAGGCCGAACTGGGAGACAGGGGCGTTGAGGAAGCGAGTCTTGTCGGCTTCACGCATCTCGACCAAGTCCAGCCACTGCTGGCGTTCCTGGACCACCAGAGTGGCCATCGCCTGCCCGAGTGCCCGCGCTGTGACCTTCGTCAGCTCTCAGGGCGAGGTCGGTCGCTGGCGCAGTTCCTGCAGCGTGTCGGGATCAGGGCCACCCCGTGCATGTTGCGGAGTGCCTTGGCTTGGTGGACCTGCAGGAGAGCCATGGCATGCAGGGCGAGGCGGCGCGTCGGTAGCGCTGTAGGCCTTCGCGGTGGCGAGGATGTTGCTCTACAGGACCGGGAAGGGAGTACAGGGCGGCCCGCCAGGTGGTAGTGCTTCCGGGGCATAGATGGATCGCAACAGCTCTATCCACCTGGGGATCTCCGTGTACCCATGGCGCTCCGCCGTCGAGGGTGGCGAGGCGGATGAGCAGGTGGCACGGCGAGTGGAGAGGGGTGCTCTCCGCGAAGGCGTCAGCTCATCATGCACCTCCGGGAAGAAAGGTACTGGGGGCGAGGCTGTGGCGGCCCCACGCTCAAAACCAATCATCTAGCCGTGATGGCTGCGGGGAGGATGGAGGGTTCCAATCCAGGCCCACGCTATTGGCTGCCCGGAAAGCATATCGGACATCTGCGCGTCGGCCTCCTGCTGGGCGTGCAAGCCCGAGGCGGCAGCCCAGAGGAGCCCTCAGCGTCAGAGCCCACGCCCTCCGATGTCGCGCGAACTCATCTGCTTCCATCGCCTGAGGGTAGGCAGACTGGCTGTGAGGCGAGTCGCCGCCACCTCGGCGAAGACGGGAGTCAACGAGCGTGCCGGGCGCTGGTGGTCCGAGGCGTACCGGCGGAGCTGCACCGCTGCCATCCCCAAATCGCCTCCATCGCCAGCCGCATCGTCCTCAATCCCGTGGGAAGAAGGAGCGACACGGGCGGCTGGAGTGGCTTGCTTACGATTGTAAGCAAGCCGCGACCTAACGTTGTCATGGTCATGTTCTCGCAGTGAGCATGAACCATCCACAAACGCAGCCTCGGTGTGATCACTGCCCAGACACACGAGACAACGCCTGTGGCGTCGGAAGCGGAGAGTACTCTACGCATCCAGGAACAACACAGGGGCGGAAGGGCATCTTTAAAAGACGGCGTCCTTAAAAGGGCGTTCACGCCGCTGTGTTTTGCTCTTTTAGAGGAAATTACTCTTTTAAATAAAATCACTCTTTTATGAATGAAAGACTCGTGAGAGATCTTTCTATCTGCAACTGTCGATGCGCTCAGGGGCAGGAAGTGCACAGCCGTGCAACCAGGAGAAAGCAGCTGTTGTGCGCCGTAGAATCCAACAGCATGCAGCAGAGGATAGCAGGAACTCGGTGTGTAGTCACGCAGCAAACTGCAAACATGACCATCGGCTCGAAGAAATTTTCTGAATGAACTCCCGTATTTGCGCCGCTTAAATACCCGTATGTCCGGGCAGGACATGCAAATACTGGCTGCCAACTCTCATTGGCCTTTTTTCATAGTACAGAGGTGAATATCGGCGCTCAAGAGAGACCCCTAGTGTCGTTCTCTGACACAACGTAAGAGAGCGACAGAAGGGGAACTGCAGATTTTCCAAGATACAAAAGTCTGTTTTCAAAAAGTCAAATATAAAAACTTTATTAAAACATTCATCATCAGATTCTTTCAAGACAACATTATATATGTTATTAACATTACTTTTATAGCTCAATATAGAGCTGTTCAGGTTGTAGTCGAGAAAAAAAAAAAAAAGGAGAGAATTAGCAGTTTCAGAACATCGCTTGTAAGGATTCTCCTATGTTCTTATAATGGCAGTTTTATATTTATGAGTAAAATTGCATGGCACCAGGGCTGAAAATCTCTAATCTTACTATATGTCAATAATTAAAAAAATAACATTTGATTCTATTTTTATTACCCAAGGAAACATTTGATGCAAAGTTGAGACTTTACACAATTTATACATAAATGAATATACATATTTGTCCTAAGCAATGAATGAGAAAGTCTGAGAAGTAAACTTTTTATTCAGGGTCTGCATTGAGGAAGTTCCCAAAGATATGAACGTACAAATATCTTCATGCAACAAAAGAGGATCAGAAAAAAGTCCATCTCCATTCATCTCAAGCAAACTGAATGACCATAAATCATAGTCAGATGATTTTCTCAAAGATTGCATGGCTGATTTACACTTTAATTACCAACTGTTGGTTGATTACTTTTGTTGAAAAACATATAGCTTTTTACCCATCCATGTCAAGCATATTTACCTGTCCAGTGATTACAGACAAACTACTTTTTCTTCAGTTTGTTTGTAATGTTTATGTACTTATATAAGAATGTTTATAAGTAATCTGCCTCCTAAAATTTTTTGGTTTATCAGTTGCTGTTTCAAACAATTCTAAAACTGATGTAAGTACAGCACTCTGACATTAAATCATCAAACCATTAGTTTTGTGGTAATGATTACTGGTCTTAAACAGCTGCCAGCTGACACGTCACTGATCCGAGGCCAGGCTAAGACTGATGATGTCACAGGGAAAAGGAATTTTCAGGATGAAAGGGTTCTCAAGCTGTAGGAGGTGAACAGGTTCACTGAAACCTGCATCATCTTACCACAAGCAATGGGAGATAGGCAGTGAGGAGTGGCTTTGGAAAGTAACGATACCATCAAGTACATATTCGCATACACGCTCACAAACACACACATACTCACAAACACACACATACTCACATACGTCCATGTATGCTTAGAAGCCTGAGTGTTATATGGGTCACTCCTGTCAGTACATTTTTATGTCCTCATCATATTTGTTTACAAATGTACAATAACATTAACTCACTGATCTACCTAATGGAAAGATGGAAATTGTATTACTTATCACAATTAAGTGAACATAGGACAAAATGAAAAATAATTTCACCACTTGAGTGGATGGATTTATTTATTTATTTTTATTAAAAACTGTCAATTTATTAAGCAATATTCCAGGTGTTTCTTTATTCTGTTACTTTCTCTAATCAAAATATTTCACTCAAAACATATTTTCTTGGGAACATGCTTTACATCATAATCATTTTAGGTTTTTCCTTTTTCCTCAATTTCACTTTGCATCCTGTTAGTATTTGTAATATTCCTTTAACTAACAAAAGCCAGGTACTTAAAGGGATTGAAAATTCTCTTAACATTTACTCACCCTCATGCCAACTCATATGTGTATGACTTTCTTCCTGCTGTAGAACACTAACAAACACTTTTAGTAGAATATTTCAGCTCTTTAGGCCATTTCAATGCAAGTAAATGGTGGCCAGACATTTGATGCTCCAAAAAGCAGATTAAGGCAACATTAAAGTAATCCATTCGACTCCAGTAGTTTAATCAATGTCTTCTGAAGTGATCCAAATGGTTTTGGGTGAGAACAGACCAAAATATAACTTTTACACTGTACAACTTGCCTTTGCAATCTCTTTGCATGATCACTATTTCAAGCTTGATTACACTTCCTTGTGCTTGACGCATTCACAGAGCGCTTGATGTTGCTAGGAAGCAGGGCTGTAGCAAGGTAGTCTGGGCCCCCAGACTGTATATTGCTCTGGGCCCCTTACCTATTAGAAAATACAGTTTAGAATTTGTTGTGGGGCCACTTGGACGTTTGGGCCCCTAGAATCATTACTAACTTTCACCCCACTTGCTATGGCCCTGCTATGAAGTGTAATTGAGCTTGAGATCACCAAGGAGACTGCTGTCAAGATTTATAGTGAAAAAGGAGTCACATGTTAGCCTGTTCTCACACAAAAAATTGTTGGATTGCTTCAGATGACATTGATTAACCTACTGGAGTTTTATGCATTACTTTAATGTTGCCTTTATCTACTTATTGGAGCTTTATAGGTCTGGCCACCATTCAGTTGCATTGTATGGACCTACAGTGCTGAGATATTCTTCTAAAAATATTTCATTTACATATATAAGCAAGGATTATCAGTGGATTTTATGAATTAGTCTATATGATGTTTTGTTAAATTAGAATGTTTGTGTCAATCTAAAAAAAGAATTCCTGTTAGATATAATTAAAACATTTCAAAATATGACCCAGGTTGCAGTGAGAACATGAACCATCCACAAACGCTGCCTCGGTGTGATCGCAGCCCAGACACACGAGACAGCGCCTATGGTCGTCTGAAGCGGAGAGCACTCTACCGCACCCAGGAACTACACAGGGGTGGAAAGGCAGCTTTATAAAGACGCGTCCTGAAAAGGACATTCTACGACAGCTACGTATTGCTCTTTTAGAGGAAAATACTCTTTTAGAGAAAATCACTCTTTTAAACTCTTTTAAGTTTGCGCTGTCGAAGCGCCCAGGGGCAAACTGCACTGCTGTGCAGAGAAGTAGAAAGCCGCTGATGTGTGCCATAGATCCAACAGCAGATCGACCAGAGGTAAGAGCGAACAGGTGTGTGTGACTCGCAGATCGCTGCATGCACGGCCATCGGCTCCGAAGAAAATTTCTGAATGAAACAGACGCATTTCCCCGCCTTTATACCCGTATGTCCGGGGGCGGGACATGCAAATTCTGTCCGCCAACTTTTTCATAGATCAGAGGTATATTCGGCGCTCAAGAGAGACCCCTAGTGTTGCTTCTTAGACACAACGTCGAAGTGAGCGACAGACGGGGAACAATGGCTAACTTTGGCTCTTTTTTCTATCCAGTTAGGCATCCTGATCATTTACAGTACTTGCCATTTTGTAAACAATCAAGCTTTAATCACTACATTTTTTTAAACATTGCAACGCTTTTGCAAAGCTGAAATTACGTGCTTCATTACACGTTTGTCTGCAGTTTCCATGTGAAATGTCCAGTGGGGGGTGATAAAACTGAGCAAAATTAGGTTGTAATCAGACAAGGTTTTAAGGTGAATATTAGATGGAGGTTTTAATAAGCAACACTTTACCACCCTAACCTAAAACATTACCTTAAACCTAACCAATAGTGCTGAAAAGATAAATGAAAGTTTAACAAAACAGAAATCCTTAACCTTAACCAACACTTAACCCTAAGTGAAAGTGTTTTTAAAATGCAAATTCAAAATAAAAAAATAAAACACTAATTAACTGAAGCAACCAGTTCATTTTGTGTCGCTTCTATGCCACTTTTGTGCGTTTTTGGCTAGACTTGAACCGTTAATTAATTCTATGAGACCAGGTTGTCTATAGTTTTTAAAGCTAACGCAGTTTGACCAAAGAATGTTTCTGAAAGTCTAGTACCATTTAATGTAAATACTTTATTATTATTATTTTTATTTTTTTTAACTTATTTTCTCCTCAATTTGGAATGCCCAAATCCCACTATATGGGTGGCGGAGGACAAGTCTCAGTTGCCTCCGCTTCTGAGACAGTCAATCCGCACATCTTATCGCATGGCTTGTTGTGCATGACAACGCAGAGACTCACAACATGTGGAGGCTCATGCTACTATCCGTGATCCATGCCCAACTCACCACGTGCCCCATTGAGAGCGAGAACCACTAATCGTGACCACGAAGAGGTTACCCCATGTGACGCTACCCTCCATAGCATCCGGGCCAATTTGGTTGCTTAAGAGACCTCGCTGGAGTCACTCAGCACACTCTGGATTCGAATTCGTGACTCCAGGGGTGGTAGTCGGCGTCAATACTCACTGAGCTACCCAGGTCCCAATATAAATATTTTCTTAACAAAGCAGGCATACATAAAAATAAAAAAAATCGTTACAGTAAAAGGCATAACAAGAATGACCATTAAGATATGAAGTATGTTATTTCTGTGCCACTAGTGCCACATAATGGAATTGCAAAAATAAAACTCAATGTTGTTGTTTAGAGCTAGACATGTCACTCAAAACACACAGGGGAATTTTTAAAGCGCTACATAGTGTTCACAGTTTTTGAGAAAATGAACCTAATAATAGTTTCATTAGTTAATTAACCTTACTCCCATAAATAGATTCAGAAAATTGAGTTGTTATTATGAGTGTGTTAGATTATTGGAATCTTGCCTTGAAAACTCTCATGTGTGTCTCCATGGTGCTGAAGCTTTCTACAAATGTTATTATATTAACCCACTTCATCTAACTGTATGCATTATGCAGCAGTGTGTGATAAATAAAGATATATAGAATTTCATTTTTGCAAAAATAAAAAGAACAATTTCACCTAAACTTTCCTTTTAGATATGGACAAAACTATTGTTTTAAGGTCTGTAGACCACCAATGACGAGTCCCAAAATGGCTGTTATTACAATGTTCCATTCCACTAAACTGCACAGCGCTGCTATTGGTTTTGCTGCTTTAATGTGTGCAGGTGGTACTCCATAACCGTTTTTTATGATGGCAGGGATCTGCAGTCAAGTGGACACAAATCAATGCCTGCCTTTTCTCCTTTCACACTCTGTTATGTGCACACACATGCCCAGACACAAAAACAGAAACTTTGTAAAGAATACCTGCCAGACATCGCAAAACCACTACACAAAAGATTCCTGACTTGATGTATTTCTGCCATATCAGTCTCTCTATTATGGCAGCACCAGAGAACTGTCTCCTTGCAGATCTAAGTCAGCAGATCAATACATTTTGTAATTTTTCCTGTCTAATTAAAAATAAGACAGATGCAGCCATAAAGGCTACAAAGTATGCTACTGTTTGATCTGTGGATTTTGTGTTTGTCAGTTTTTTATTTTTCCTCCGGTCATGTGATGACAGTTTGCCGATTGGACTTGACATGCAGTGTTTTCCAATTAGTGATTCTAGAGAGACAGTGAAGTCTTCACAAAGCACTTGGTGGAGCCAGTAGCTTGACTTCAGGAGAACAGATGAGCAGAGATCTGTGAGGCTCATGGGGATGCTTCAGCTTTAAATGTGAGGAATTCATTTGAATGCAATGAATGTACTGAAGGGTTGATGGTAAAGCTAATCAGGGAGATGCCTTGAGTTGGCAATGTACAGTGTGGTGTGTTTTTGATGGATAGATTTCTAATGCCTGATTTTTTTAAATGCACATATATACATATAAATCTGAGTATACATTTAGGAATGCAACTATATAGGCTAGTTATATATGTGAACATATAAATGTAATTCATGAATATATCGTAAATCCAAATGTTACTCTAAATATATGTTGTTCTCGCATACCAATTGTCTGAAACTTGTTCATATTTCATTAAACATGTCTGGATTTAATTGTGTATGTTTGTCCAAACTTAACGTTACTCACATTAAATATTATAGGCAGCTGTCAGATTAATCGCCACTTTGTCTTTAAATATATGGCCAGCTTTCAATTGGTAAAAACAAAACAAAATGACTTCCTTTCACTTGCATACAGGTTACTTGCCTATTAAGATCATTAGTTTCATAAAATATTTACTTATTATACATATAATAATTAATTATAGGTGTCTGTCAATCAATATGCCAAACCATGAAGTTATATCTTTATTTCACATTGACTTTTTAAATATTTTGGATTTAATTTATTCAGATTTGCAACTATGTTTTCAGGATTAATAACTAGATTTTACAATTTATGTAATTATTTTGTTTGATACCCTTAAAACATTTTCTAAAAAGGGTCATTGAATAGAGGTCAAGAGGTCAAACTAAATATGAGCTTATGTTTTATTTTCTATTCAGTTTATAGGAGGTCTCTCATTTTTGCAGCAATGTTACCAAATGTAAGGCCAGATCTAAATATAGGTCCTATAATAATTTCTAATTATCTAGTGTAATTTCTTTCCAACATCTAAGTGTGGTTTTTAAGTGTCCAAATACTTTTTGGGAACACTGAATAGTGAATTATTATTATTATTTTCTTTTTTATATATATAATGTGAACTGATGAATCAACAGGATCACACAGGATCATTCAATCAGTTGCTGGAGAAAGTGGCTCATAAACCGAGCCACGTGTATACAGGGATAAAGAGTACGCCGCTTTCATCTCTTAAGCAGGTTTCTCGCAATAAACAACTTTTTGGTATCCAGGTAAACAAACTTAGTGATAAGAGAATGGTTGTAGATCAGCACCTTGTGCGAAACACCTCTTATCACATTCCATTAGTATTGAACAACAGTCCAAAATGGCAAAGAAACCTCCTTGTGTTTAGAAACCAAATTCCAAAGAGCAGAGCTTTTTCACCCATTAACACCCATTAACCAAACTAACCTCACACTTTATTAACTACAGGCTCAATTAACATGGCAGAGACCAAAAACAAGCTAAACAAAGCTTACACGGGCAAGTAAAACTATATACATGTAGCTGTTTCAATGATGATCATATACTATTTGATAATCTGTTTACAAAATTAACTAAAATATTCACTAAACCTGACACTCAGAATAACTCTAAACCAAACACCCGCCATTAACCAAACTAACCTAACACTGAGGCAAAACACTGGCCTTAACCTAGGTAAATCTCAACTATAGTAAACCATTGAAAGGAATTTGGATCAATTAAGTGAATATCACACCATTATACAACATTACATTTGCTTAATTTTTATTACTAATATGGCAGAAAGCATGACAACTCAGAGCAAAATGTTTGAATCATGCAAGTGGTGATCTATTAACTATTTACCATTGTGCCCTTAAACAAGGCACTTAACCCCTGACCTCTCTTGTAAGAAGTGTACTGTTAGCTGTTCTGAATAAAAGAAGCTTAAAAAGCATCTGCTGAACAACAAGGATTAAGAACATATAAAAACTATGTATAAAGTCTTTAAATCTTTACAAGAAGCAATTTATTTAGCATATGTGTTATAGCTGAAGTGATCATATGTCAGCTACCAGTGAAAAGACCACAGAAAAAGACTGATAATGGGCACTGGCTTATCGTAGGAGGCTTCTTCACTAAAAGTCATAGAAATTTTCGAAAGCACTGTTAGGGTACATCTGGCACTTGAGTGCTAAACTGACACTTTGAACACTGATTTATAAACTGTCGTCAGCTCTTAATATAGTAAAAAAATGGTAATAAACTTGTTGCAATGGCACTGCATGCTCAACGGCATATGTCTTGGAGCACATCAATGTTGTTCATAACTATGCACACATACTGAACCTACAGCCTCTTTTCCAGAGCAACCAATCAATGAAATGTTGCCTAGGAAACAACCTCTACCCTTGGGAGGATTTTCATAGATTTCTCTCTCTCTTGATGTTCCTGCTCATTCCCGGAATACAGCAGTTGGGTAGTGAAGGCAGAACCAAGAGCTGGATTTTGACATTTGAAGTCCAATATTCTTAAACTGATCTCAAAGAATGGACTGCATGTCATGGTCTCCACTTAAAATAGAATAACATGTGAAATTAATGCAAACCCATTGTGCTCTGTGGTTGGGTAACAGCATTGTTGTTGGTTGTATATAAGAGTAAGAATATTGAAGGCATAGTACATTGTCTCAGTGTCATTTATCCACCACGTGCTGTTAAAAACGTGTAAAACATTTCTTTCCTGGAACACAAAACGGAGATGTAAGGCTAAATTTATCCACAGTCACCATTCACTTTCATTAAAAAAAAAATCTCCTTTGTGTTCTACAGGAAAGTCATACAGGTTTGGAACGACACAAGGGTGAGTAAATGAGGACAGAGTTTCATTTTTGAGTGAACTATATCTTTAAGGTGACATAAAAGCATGCAAAATAAAGTGTCTATCTAATTGTGATCATCTTACCATGAACATACAGTCATTGACTAGACTGAAAGCATTTTATTTCAAAGAGTTTGTACTGTGAAATTGAAGTTATGTCATTATCAATGAAAATACAGGTACATACTGGTTGTAGAGTAATGAAATACTAAAACAAGATCCTTGAGATGCACATGATAGAAGACAATGACTGCATGAATATTTTTATTTTAAAGGGAAAGTGGTCTAAAGGATTTTTGGGAAATGTTTTTTTTTTCTGGGTTTGATCAATCAACACAGGTGTGGGGGTCACAAGACGCCATGTGAGGATCGGACATGTGAACGGTGATGTTTAAAACTTTTAATGATAAAAACTGGTGAGATTCGATACACTCTTTTTCATAAATGTTCTAGGAGGACAATGTGTCAAAGACTTCAAAATCCTCAGGCTCTGGTGAAATTAAACAACACTTATGTGCTCAAGCTGATACCCCCAAGAGGGCTGAGATCCAGGGAGTCGATTTGGTTGGAGAGATGCGGTAAATCCGGCGAGAGTTGCTGGACATGTCAGCAATGCTGACAAAGGTCATTGCTGATTTGTAGGATCTTGCTGTGATACGTCAATTGATCAATGCCATGGAGGCAAGGTTCTCTGAGATGGTTACAAGAGTGGGGGATGTTGAGAAATAGATATATTACCTGGAGTCATCAGAGAGAGAATTATCTGCTAATCCACTAGAAACCAAGGTGGATTTGGAGTACCCTGAGAACCATATATAACGTGGAATAACGTCCGTATTGTCGGAAATCCTGAGGCAGAAGAGGGCTGGGATATGGTGAAATTCTTGGATGGGCTCCTTACGAATCTGCTCAACATAACAGGCCATAAGCTGGAAATCGAGTGAGCTCACAGGGTTCCAGCACAGAGATCCGCAGAGGAAGAGAGGCTCCAATCAATTCTGGCCAAATTTCTGAGATCATCGGATAAAGTATCTTGTGTTTCATGAGGTGAGGAATTAAAGGAAGGCTTTCTTGGAAAAACCACAGCATTTTCTTGTTCCCAGACTTTGCAAATTCGACAAGAGAGAAACGTGATTTATTCAAAGAATACAAGAAATTTTACATCAACAGAAGGTCGCTTTTGCACTGATATTCCCTGCCAAATTGAGAATAGATGCTAAGGACATGCTATGGTCGTAAAACATTCATAAGCCCACAGCAAGTGATGTCCTTTATAAAGTCATGGGAATTTTGTGATACTTGCATTGCTGCTGAGTGGACTGGCTCACTGAACAGTCGGTTGACACTTTGAGGAAACATAGTGTTTTTTTTTGGTGCTGGTCCTGCCTAGCGGCTGGAGTTTATTTTGCAGAGTGGCACACATTTGGGACAGATTTGTGGATGAATCTACATGCTCTCTGAGTTTGTTCTGCCTATTGGCTGGAGTTTGTTTTATAGATTATCTTTTGCTGTGTAATTCTGTTTCAAAAAAGGGAACAAAAGATTCTCCTCCCGGCCCTCCACCGGGGGATGAAGTGGTCTGCTTACCAAGGCAGTGGCTCCTCGCGTCCCTGGGTCACCCATCTCAGGGGTGCTTTGAAGTCTTCTTCCTAGCGGCCGGCCGTGAGATGGGTGACATCTGCTTAATGTGTCTTGTCTGCCTCGCGCACCGAACAGGTTCAGCCATAGATGGCACTGCTGGACCAACAGTGTGGACATCGTCCGCCCGAGAGACCGCGCGGTAACCTTCGTTGCATTGAGGGCAAGGTCGGTAGCCGAGCGCAGCTCCTGCATCAACCCAGAGGCGGAACTACCCTCGTGCAGTTCTTATACATATACACTTTTATAAACACTTTATATATATATATATATATATATATATATATATATATATATATATATATATATATCCATCCATCCATCCATCGTCAACCGCTTATCCTGTGTACAGGGTCGTGGGGTGTATATATATATATATATATATATATATATATATATATATATATATATATATGCACTTGTGCGATTTACATGAGTTTACAATGATATGTATCACAAGCACTAAAATGGGACTGTCTCTTTAACCGGCAGCACATAATACACAGAACGAAGAGTGCCCACTCACGAGCAACAACAGTCAGTTAAAGACTGGCTGAATAGTATTGTGCGATCCTTTTGTGTAGTGGCGAAGTTCTTCTTCGCCACTACACAACTCAATCTCTGGCGAGTAAAATCTTAATATTTACTCACAAGTGGCTAATAACTAAGCTCGGTCACATATGCAAGTGATTTCCGCAATGTAGAGGGCTGTACATGCACTTTGAATTCAGTCGAACTAAAACAATAATTGATCATTTTAAAATGTCATGTAAACACTTTTGACCTAGATAATGTGTTTCAGAGTTGTGGTGTGCTCCAAAAGACAACGGAGACTCAAGGTCTGTATTTAACACTTCTTGAGCTGATGTCCTTCCTTCAAATATTCAATTACACATTGTGTTGTGTATACTTGGAAAAACAGATGAAGACTGCTGATCGACAAAACAAAACCCTGCCGCAGCTCCATTAAAACTGTGCACCTAAACATAGTGACTGATCAAAACTTCTGATAAGTTTTATGCAAAATGCTTTTTTCACTGGAGTGTTTCCTGAAATATGGACAGGAAAATGTACTTAATGATTTGCTGAGCACCGTCACGTTTGCTTGAAATGAGACAAAGTCTAACAATAGAAGTCACCAATGTCATCCACCAATTCACATCTATCATTTTAAGTGTGGTAACAGATCAACCTACTTACCTAAAGTACACATGCATCTTCTTAGCACATATCTTGTTTTTTGTTGGCTGTACACAAGAATCAACTAATACAGAGTAGCACTGATTTGTTGCCATTGACTGTGGTCAAATATACAGTTTAGTGGTTATTATGCAAAATTATTCAACCACTCACTACCCCAAATGACCAATCAGAATCAAGCATTCCAGAGAGCCATGTTATAGAGCACAACAGCCTGGCTCCTGAAGGAAAATTTCTATGTATTTTTTAAATAGGAAAACTAATTCTTGATGATGACTTATAAACCTTTGAAGACTGACCCAATGTGAGCTCAAAGGCTGTTAATCGGTGGTATGTGCTTCTGCTGAATCCATCAGTTAGTGTTATTTAAACTTTATTTATTTTTTCTAAATCGTGTGTAATATTGGAATTCCTGGGAAAAACTACACTACCCATGATCCTAAGTAAAAATCCCCCAATCGCGGAAAACAAACTGCAGCAAAAGAGCCTAGAAATGATCGTCCACTTCAATGATTCCCTGGAAATTATGCAACCATCATTCCAACAATCTCAAACTGCTCATATATTTGTATGTATTCGAATATTCTGCAATAACTTAAACTTTATCCATTGTTGTTAATTCAATTATTCACAATGCTTGATGGGATTGTAGTTCATTTCCTCATTATAGACGTTAAGTACACAGTCTTGTACCTTTTCTTTTTGTCCAATTTTTAAATGCTTTTTTAATCCACTTCAAATCAAAGTTTTAATGTCGTGATTCACCTCAGAGCTGGTTGGTTTCTTAGAACTCTTTATGAAGACCTTATGAAATATGGAAAAAATTAATGGGGAAATACTTTCAGAACCAAGACAGCTGAAAAATTGGGTGGGCACTGCTGTACTATGAAAATGGTTAAATAGTAAAAATAAATAAATAGGCAGGACACCTAAAGCTGAAATTATGTAAAAAAAAAACAAAGTATAAATGGAGTCTGTACATTACCCAACTAATTACAGATGTTCAATACTTAGCGTTAAGAGTACAGAAAAATAACCAGAATTTTCCAGGAATGTCAAGAGCGCTGCCTTGCAAACACTGTAAAATTATTTAATACAGAGCAAGAGAAAAGCACTGAAATATCTGTTAAACATGCTCAACACACACCATCACTACTACCCTACACACACAAACAGATATGAACACAAACACATAGTTTCATTAACATCCAATTGCCTGACTGACACAAATAAACCCCCCTCACCCTACCTGTCACACACATTCTCCTTTGTTCTCCATCTCCAGTCACTTGGTTGTGTTTGTAACGTTATATTGCACAACACTCTGACACGTTAACTGACTGTAGCTCAGATTCTTCTCTTTCCCCATATTTCCACTCGTTCTAAATACCATGACACTTTATTACTCTCAACCTTCTGGTAATTATTGAATGTGAGATACATCCAATATATCTAATTGTCCAGAACAAATAGACTCAGAGAAATGGCAGAAATTCCTATTTCAAAGAGTCCAATGTTATTTTCTGTAAAATGTGTGTACACAGATGTTTTGAATAAAACTATGAGGCCCAGTCAAAATAGCATGTAATACTTTAACAAGGGAAGTCTGGAACTTGTATCGGCACAAAAGCAAAAATTCTAACCAAAGGTCAAAAAAGAAAACGTGCATATAAAGGAAATGCCAAACTACTATCATCACATCATCACAAGCAAGTTTATCATGTGTTATGATGGGACCTTCAACATCACAAACATGATCATTGATAGACATATCTGCCAAATGTGTAAATGCGCTGCTGATGCTGGTGCGGGCAAGCAGTTGAGTGCTAAAGCGACAGGCTGCATCAGACTGCACGTACCCTTCCCCAACGTCCCATTAAATCGTCATAAACTTTTTAGGTTCCCGGCACCCCGAACGGGGGAACAAAGCGACGTGTCATGCATGGGAGCAGGCCGCGCCAGCCGCGCCTTTTTTCTCTCTATGTTTCTCGCATAGGGTTAAAGGTGCTGGGGCCATCTTAAAGCTATCACATGCATTGGGGAAGGTGTTCTTTTCCAACTCCTATTCTTTCAAGGGGAAAAGACCCTGCGGAGACCACCACCTGCCCAGGCTGGGGGGAGGTAAAGTAGTGGGTCTGGTTGGGCAATTCATCTGCTGAATTTGTGGACCAGAGGGCTAGGGAGGAAGAATATCCAGCACGAATCTAGTGGACTCTCCTGGGGAAAAGAGCGCACGTGATCACCTAAGTGGAGGGGAAAGGCAATATGTGCAAGCGGAACACCCGGTCAGGCATTCCCAACTTTGCGCTCGGACCTGAGAGAACATGGGACGAGACCGAATAAACCCTGAGATTGTAAAATCAGACTGGAAAAGCAGACCTGGAGGTGGCAGCCCAGTCGAGTCATCAGCATTAGACGCCGCTGTGATGCTCTCCGATGCAGCGGTGAAAGCATCATCCAGCTCACGGGGTTCGAGGGAGTAAACAGGCTGGCCGTGAGCCAAGCCACTCTCACCTCAAGCCCAAACGGAAGCAAACGAACATGCTGGGGTGCGGGTGGTTGGTAGGGATTTACCCGGCGAAACCGAGCCTGCTGCACTCCCCAATTCGCCTTCATCGCCAGCCGCACTGGCTCCAATCCCCTAGGAAGGACACACGGCATGGGGGGGCGGGTGTAGTGACTTTCTCTCAGAGGAAAGAAAGCAACGACTGCAACGTTGCCATGGTTATGTTCTTGCACTGAGAACAAGAACCATTCATAAAATGCTGCTTGCGTGTGATCGCAGCCCAGGCACGCGAGGCAGCTCTTATGACTGTCAGAAGTGGAGAGAAATCGACTGCATCCAGGAACTACACAGGGGCGGAATGGCATCTTTATAATGAGGCGTCCTGAAAAGGACGTTCAATGCCAGCTGTGTATTGCTCTTTTAGAGAAAATAACTCTTTTAGCAGCACCGTCGAAGTGCCCAGGGGCAAAGCTGCACTGCCATGCAGAGAAGGAGAAAGCTGCTGATATGCGCCATAGATCCACCAGCGTAAGCTCTGCAGAGGTGACTAGAACAGTAAGTGACCTCAGCTCGCTGATCACACAACCGCTCGGCTCCGAAGAAGAAATCTGAATGGACAGACGCATGAGTCCCTCCTTTTATTTGTATGTCCAGGGAAGGGACATGCAAATTCTGTCTGCCAATTTCTCATTGGCCTTTTCTCAAGTTCTGCGGTAACCCAGGCCTTCAAAGAAGTCCCCTAGTGTCGCTTCACTCGACACAACGTCGAAGTGAGCAACAGACAGGGAATTTCTATTTTTGGGTGAACAAATTTTTTAAAGGAATATTCTGGGTTCAATGCAAGTTAAGCTTAATAAACAGCATTTGTTGCATAATATTGATTACGACAAAAAAATATTTTGACTCGTCCCTCATTTATTTAGCTTATTGACTGCAAGGCAATGGAATGTGAATGGGGCCAGTTTGTAATGCTAAAATACACACTGTTTTAAAAGTATAGCCACAAGACGTCACCATTATCCACGTTAACATGATTTTAGTGCGACTAAATGCGAACATTTAGTAACCTTATCTTTGTAAGATATGTCTAATATTACAGCTTTGCTGTCATGACAATATAACACTGGTAAACCCTGTAATCCCAGAAAGCATATTTTTTCACACTTAAATTGTGTAGAACTGAGATTTTGCCACCCTAAAATCATGTTAACACATACAGTATAATATTTACAGGTGAAACTCGAAAAATTAGAATATCGTGCAAAAGTTCATTAATTTCAGTAATTCAACTTAAAAGGTGAAACTAATATATTATATAGACTCATTACAAGCAAAGTAAGATATTTCAAGCCTTTATTTGATATAATTTTGATGATTATGGCTTACAGCTTATGAAAACCCCAAATTCAGAATCTCAGAAAATTAGAATATTGTGAAAAGGTTCAGTATTGTAGGCTCAAAGTGTCACACTCTAACCAGCTAAACACCTGCAAAGGGTTCCTGAGCCTTTAAATGGTCTCTCAGTCTGGTTCAGTTGAATTCACAATCATGGGGAAGACTGCTGACCTGACAGTTGTGCAGAAAACCATCATTGACACCCTCCACAAGGAGGGAAAGCCTCAAAAGGTAATTGCAAAAGAAGTTGGATGTTCTCAAAGTGCTGTATCAAAGCACATTAATAGAAAGTTAAGTGGAAGGGAAAAGTGTGGAAGAAAAAGGTGCACAAGCAGCAGGGATGACCGTAGCCTGGAGAGGATTGTCAGGAAAAGGCCATTCAAATGTGTGGGGAGCTTCACAAGGAGTGGACTGAGGCTGGAGTTACTGCATCAAGAGCCACCACACACAGACGGGTCCTGGACATGGGCTTCAAATGTCAAACGTCTTACCTGGGCTAAAGAAAAAAATAACTGGTCTGTTGCTCAGTGGTCCAAAGTCCTCTTTTCTGATGAGAGCAAATTTTGCATCTCATTTGGAAACCAAGGTCCCAGAGTCTGGAGGAAGAATGGAGAGGCACACAATCCAAGATGCTTGAAGTCCAGTGTGAAGTTTCCACAGTCTGTGTTGGTTTGGGGAGCCATGTCATCAGCTGGTGTTGGTCCACTGTGCTTTAATAAGTCCAGAGTCAACGCAGCCGTCTACCAGGACATTTTAGAGCACTTCATGCTTCCTTCTGCAGACAAGCTTTATGGAGATACTGACTTCATTTTCCAGCAGGACTTGGCACCTGCCCACACTGCCAAAAGTACCAAAACCTGGTTCAATGACCATGGTATTACTGTGCTTGATTGGCCAGCAAACTCGCCTGACCTGAACCCCATAGAGAATCTATGGGGCATTGCCAAGAGAAAGATGAGAGACATGAGACCAAACAATGCAGAAGAGCTGAAGGCCGCTATTGAAGCATCTTGGACTTCCATAACACCTCAGCAGTGCCACAGGCTGATAGCATCCATGCCACGCCGCATTGAGGCAGTAATTAATGCAAAAGGGGCCCAAACCAAGTACTGAGTACATATGCATGATTATACTTTTCAGAGGGCCGACATTTCTGTATTTAAAATCCTTTTTTTTTTTATTGATTTCATGTAATATTATAATTTTCTGAGATTCTGAATTTGGGGTTTTCATAAGCTGTAAGCCATAATCATCAAAATTATATCAAATAAAGGCTTGAAATATCTTACTTGGCTTGTAATGAGTCTATATAATATATTAGTTTCACCTTTTAATTTGAATTACTGAAATTAATGAACTTTTGCACGATATTCTAATTTTTCGAGTTTCACCTGTATCTTTTGTGGCTATACTTTTGAAACTGGACTGAACCCATTCACTTCTATTGTAAGTGTCTTTCTGTTACCGTGATTTTTACTTTTGTTTATAAAAGAGGGACTAGTCAAAATTATTTCCTGTGACTTTTTGACTTGTATTGAACCCTGCAAATTCCTTTAAACTCTCAACCATTACGTGCACTGATTACAATTTCAACATGAACCAAAACTGCATACAAGGACAGATTTCTTTTAGTTGTTGTTTTCAGTTGCTGTCAAAAATAACCTACAGAGATGTACATCAAAACGTATTGTTACCTCTTATTTTCTTAATTAAGGTGATGCATATCGATATTCATATAAGTATTTGTCTCTTACCTCCCTAAAGAAAAATATTTATTTTACAGATTTATTCTTTTTTATTATTATTATTGCTGATAAAATCAGCACTACATTTATCTTAAGGTTATGTGTTTCTAGTGCTTGCATGTTCCATCAATGGAATGGGTGAGATCAGCAATTCACATGGTGTTAGGGCACCTGCAGTTTTCTGGTGAATCTTAAAAATATAGCACAACTACCACCAGAAACACATTGGCATGTTTATAAGCAATTGTAGAAAATAGCTATAGGTCACAGCTGATTTGTTTAAATTGTGCCAAGAATTATGTATGGCAATTTCAATTTGCATATTAGGAGAAAATAAATAAAAGTATATTTCTTTAATAGTACTTGTATGTTGCATTTTCCATCCCCTTATTTCCCAATTATCTAATTAGCATGATAGTTCACCCAAACATGACAAGTCATAATTTACTCACTGTCATTTTGTTCTGAACCCATATGACTACCTTTCTTCAGTAAAACACAAAAGGGGAAGTAAGGCAAATGTTAGGGACTGAAAGGCTCAGTCACCATTCACTTTCATTGACTGGAAAAAGATGCAGATGACTAAGATTGTGATTCTGATCAGAGTCTTGTGTTCCACATGAGAAATGATGTAATTCGGGTTTGGAAAAAAATTATGAAAGGAATAAAATGGTGGACTATACTTTTAACCATTATTTGAATTATTTAACTCTTTTTTTTTAATGCCACACAATTTATTAGTACAGGGCTCTGTTTAAGGCAGAAATACAGTATATACAGCTAAGGGATTAATTCATTTTAAATGCCATTTTCAGCTTTAACTGTGTACGCTTATCAAAGTGACAGAATGGCATAACCCTGCCATTGCTTCCTGAGCTCATGTGCAGGCATGGTGATTCTGCCAGCAGAGGCTAGTGAAGAGACCTGAGGCACTGTAAAATACAAACAGCACACACACACACACACACACACACACACTGACTGCTGGAAGCCAGACAATTAAGGGGATGGAGGACGGGTGCATTTGCATACATATTAAAGTGAGACCGTTATAGAAGAGAAAAGAGGGAGCAGCAAAAGATTGGGGGGTAGCGATAGAGAGAAGGAGAGAGAGGGAGTGACTAGCAGCATATGAGCGAGCCTTTCTCATAGATCTCTTTCATCAAAACACACAGGGCCCCGCCTTTTCTTGCGCATAAATCTGCATCTTTTTAACAGTAGGCTTGCTGGTTCTCTTAGTCTGGGAAGAAAAGTGAAAGTAAGGTCTGTCAGAATAATGGCACCGTTAGAGCCAAGCAAGTAGAGATGGCACTGCGGAGCCACACTTAGGATCAACAAAATCTCAACATAGCTCCCCACATATAAAGACCATGTCCAATGACCACAGAATATAATAAACACCAAGGCACATGCTCTCAGAACAGAGAATGAACTACAAAAGAAATGTAATTAATAATTAATTTATTGTCTATATCTCTACATGTCTTTCCATTTTTCAGAGTAACTGTCTCTGTTATGTACAAAACACAAACAAAAAGCACATTCTTAACTCACATTAACTGAATTCTGAATAGCCTCTTGTTAGGCTCGCTTTAAATAGGTAAGATTTCTTAATATTTTTAGTGTTCTTTACTCACATTACCTTAATGTTGAAGCTTGTCACTTTTTAGCTGAAGCAGCCTCTGCTTTAACCTCATCATATGCCTCCTGTGTTGAGCTTTAAAGTTGCATTCTGTAGTTTGGAGCCAATTTAAAAAGTTATCACATTAACTAATTAATTGTGTTTTTGTGAAGATCTAAAGGGTGTACACACACATAAAAGGAAGACTGTACTCATAATAGTTTTCAATCAAAAAAAGTGTTTCGCTCTACATGGTGAGGGTCACCTCCTTCAATGTATTTCACCATGTTGAAATCACATGACCCGCAGTGTTTCACTAAACTTCGAAGAAGAGAATCCTCATGCTCATTGGTTGCCACCTATGTAGAAATGCTTGGCTATGCTTAGAGCAGTGTTGTTTGGTGATGAGAAGAGCAAAATGAACACAGTGGAATGCACTTATTTATCGTGCTTTAGCAGTAGAGACAACGGGAGATCCGGTAGCTGTACAGCCGAATAAGCAAAAAAGGTCTGAAGCAAGAAGACAGAAAGAAAAAATAACATCGGTAACTGTAAGGCATCTATGTCTTCATTCATTTAGTGCAAAGTAGCATGGCACAGCGATTGTTGTGGATTTTGTGTAAACCATGACTTTGGTTGCTCGGAAAAAAAACGAGTTAGTTAAAAATTAGGTTCATTTTACGCTAAGCAGTTCTCTAATAAAGGTAATAACTGCCTTTAGAAATAATGTGAAACGTAGACAGCCTCCAAGATTATTGATATGAGGGACAAAAATAATCTGTCCTTAACAGTAGAAGCATATTCACTTGATTTCTGACATTTGTTTTTAGGCAAAGCAATTATATTATAGGAGTAATAAATAACTTTAGAAATTACCTCAAACTCCAACATTTTCCAGATTTAAATGATATTTTACAGCTGGCGAGGGCAGCAGAGACGATCATGCTTTTCCACATCAACAGATGGCTGTACAGCATCACATTGGTACTTAAAGTACACAAAGAAAAGCAATGCTAACACTAACTAGAGAACAACTGAATGCCCCTTTAGGGGAGTAATACATTTTGTTGTTTAAAAATATTTAATGGTATGGTTCCACCTTGTGAAATTCTAGGAGTGCAAAGCTTCCAAATTGCAACTCTGCTGTAATTGTCACCCAATTCAAAGTAATTCCACACAAGACAAGTTGTAGGATAATTGACCCCCAAAAAATTGCCCCTTTAAAAAGGAAATAATCTGCCCTGATCATCGGATGATTTTAAACAAAGTGGTTTTATCGGCTGATACCAATGTTTGGCCAAAACATCTGTGCATAACCACAGAGGTCATTTTTTATTCAAGCAATCACATTAAGTCAATTTGAATTTAATAATTTTCCCTTAAATTATGGTTTTCAGTAGGTGGAATTTTGTTAAATTTTACTGCATGATGGAAGGTTTAAACTGTTTTCTGACAAGAATGCTATCACTGATCAAGTATTTAAATGGAATTCTGTCGTTACTTACTCTTGACTTTGTTATTATAAAAACTTAAAGGAATATTCCGGGTTCAATACAAGTTAAGATCAATCAACAGCATTTGTGGCATAATGTTGATTACAACAAAAATTTATTTCGACTCCTCCATCCTTTTTTAAAAAAAGCACAAATCTGTGTCACTGTGAGGCACTTACAATGAAAGTGAATGTTGCCAATTTTTGAATGTTAAAGTACTCACTGTTTGAAAAGTATATTATTACAGTGCTGTGGAAAGTATTTGCCCTCTTTTGTTTTAGATCTTCAAATGAGATTTGAAGATCTAAAACAAAGACAACCTGAGTAAACACAAAATACAGTTTTCAAATATATCTATATTTTTTTATTGAAGCAAAAAAGTTATCAAACACTTGTATCCCCCATCTGAAAAACTAACTGTCCCCTGGTTGTGCCACCTATAGCAGGAACAACTGCAACCAAATGCTTTCGATAATTGGAGATCAGTCTTTCACAATGCTGTGGTGGAATTTTTGCCCACTTGCAGAACTGCATTAGTTTTGCCACATTGGAGGGTTTTCGAGCATGAACAAACCGTTTAAGGTCCTGTCTCAGGTTCAAGTCAGGACTTTGACTAGGCCACTCCAAAACTTTAATTTAGCTTCTTTTGAGCCAATCAGAGGTGGACTTACTCCTATGCTTTGGATCATTGTCTTGTTGCATAATCCAGCCGCACTTGAGCTTCAACTCACGGACTGATGACCGGACATTCTCCTTTAGGATTTTCTGGTAGAGAGCAGAATTCATGTTTCCCTCAATTATTGCAAGTCACCATGGCCCTGAAGCAGGAAAGCATCCCCACACCATCACGCTACCACCACCATGATTGAACGTAGGTATGATGTTCTTTTTGTGGAATTCTGTGTTTGATTTACACCAGATGTAACAGGACAACTGTCCTCCAAACAGTTCCACTTTCAACTTATCAGTCCACAGAACATTCTCCCAAAAGCTTTGAGGATCTTCAAGGTGTCTTTTAGCAAAATTCAGATGAGCCTTAATGTTCTTTTGGGTTAGCAGCGGTTTTCACCTCGCCACTCTTCCATGTATGGCATTTTTGGCCAGTGTCTTTCTGATAATGAAGTCATGAAAATTTACCTTTATTGGTGTGAGAGAGGTCTGCAGTTCCTTTTTTTTACTTCCGGAATGTGTTCTTAGAGGAATTTTGGAAGGTCGGCCACTTCTGGGAAGGTTCACTACTGTGCCAAGTTTTCTCCATTTGCAGATAATGGCTCTCACTGTGGTTCTTTGGAGTCCCAGAGCCTTTGAAATTGCTTTGTAACCTTTCCCAGAATTATGTATTTCATTTATCTTTTTTTTTATAATTTATTAAATTTCTTTTGACTTTGGCATAGTGTGCTACTGGGTGCGACATTTTAGCCAACTTCATGCTGCTGAAAAAGTTCTATTTAGGGGTTGGTTTGATCGAACAGGGCTGGCAGCAATCAGGCCTAGGTGTGACCAGTCTCATTGTTTTGGAAATTTTGTAACTAATGGGGCAAATACTTATTCACACAGGCCCAGTTGGTATTGCATAATGTTTTTGCTTCAATAAATAACATTACCATTTAAAAGCTGTATTTTTGGTTTACTCAGATTGCATGTGTTTTAAGTTAGATTTTGTTTGAATTTTTGAAACAATTTAGTATGAGATATACGCAAAAAACATCATGATGGGGCAAATACTTTTTCACAGCACTGTACAAGATGTAAACAATATGGGTGTAAAGAATATTTAGTGTGATAAAATCATTTAACCTTTTCTTTGCAAAGTTATATCCAATTTTACAACTTTGTTGCCATGACGTAATGACTGTCAAAACTATTTAAACAACTTTACAGCTCAAATAATACACAATTTTTAACAGAATATTTGTTATACTGTAAGTGCTTTCATAAAGATATAAGCTTCACATTTCTGCCTTTAGACCTTCCAAAATTGGCCCCATTCACTTCCTTTGTTGGTAACTTTATTGTTTGCTTTTTGTAAAGAGTTGACATTTATTTTTGTGATAATCAACATTATGTCACAAATGCTGTCGATTGAGCTTAACTTGTTTTGAAGCCGGAATATTCCGTTCAATTTCTGGCTGTTACTTACACAATCACTTTCATATTGTTTCAAAAGACCTGGGCCCGTATCCCTAAAGATTCTGAGAATCCTCTCAGAGAGCTCCTAACTTAACCTAAAAATTCCTTGCCAGGAGTTTTAGCTTAGAAGTGATTCCAGAACATTTTCAGTGAACTCTGAGCAAGGAATGGATGGAAAATCCTATCTTAGTGAGGAGGTGTGGTTGACCCCGTTGCTAGGTATGAGTCATCATTTCAAAAGCCGTGATTTGTTGATCCTACAAGTTTGATGAAAATGAACTTTTGGTGATAATGAGCAAAGGATGTACCCTCAAATCAATAAACATAATTATACACTCTAATCTTATGCAGACTGTAATTGTAAATAATATTTCACATTCAAGAAAATATCTGGTAAATGAATAGTAAGCTGTAGGGGTTATAGCCTAACATTAGAATCTAAAATATGTGAAAACTTAAGCTCATTACACCCTGTTCAAATAATGATTTGTGTCTTATTTGCTCATATTAATATCCTAGCAGGCATATTTTGTACTTTCACTCCCATATGGACCCCATTGAAAACAAGATGGCCTATCTCAAGGGGCTGTCCTTAATGAAGTAGAAATTGCAACGTTACAACTCAGTGTGGTCTTAACGAGGGTAACACGGCTCAGCTTTTATCAATGTCTGTGATTGCTGGCTGGTCTATTTATGAAGGCTTGTTAACAAATATCCTACAAACACAGAAAATGGAGAAAAAAAGGAATCGCAAGCCGAACTGGACTGAGGAGCAAGGTTTGTTGCTGGCCCAGTTGGTGAACGAACATAAAGGTATGTTACGAGGAAAATTTGGCCCAACTGTCACTAGCCAAGGCAAGAGGCGCACCTGGGACACAATATCCCAAACAATCAATGCCTCTTTTCCACTGGTGGTGCGGACAGGCGACGATTGTGAGAAAAGGTGGTATGTGCTGCAGTCCAAGGCAAAAGATGAGATTGCAGCACACAAGCGGGAATCCTCACTCACAGGTGAGCAAAATACTATAGCCTACCACATAATCTGGCAACTTGCTCCTGCTGGCAAAGTTAATTTACATGCCTAAGTACTGTGTTCATTGACTGTTTCTTTCTAGGGGGTGGACCACCTGCAGCTGCTACTCAGGATAGCCCGGCGGATCAAACACCATTCCCATCCGCAGCACCTGCTCCGTCAGCATCCCTGCAGGAGAGAAGATTGCAACTCACAATTGATGTGTTTGAACAACAAAAAAAAGTCCTTTCCCTTCAGGAGGAGTACTACCTCCTTAAAATTGAACACCTAAAAAATAAACCATTTAGAGATTGTGTTCTGTGTCTTGCATTTAACAATTGCAGGTGATGTGCAGTAAAACTGTGGTAGTTCTTAATACCATCACAAGTTCTCAAATGACATGGGGCTACAGCTTGCCTGAAATGTAAATTTGTGAAGTTTGCCCTGTAAGGCAGTCCACTCTGGGCTAGGTTCCCCTGTGGAATGTGAATATCTTCTTCACCACCATCCTCATCGTTGTCTTCATCCTCATCCTCATCGCCATCCTCCAGAGGTTCTGCAATCTGTCTAACCTTGCAAATATTGTGTAATGTTGCACAGGCTATGATGACTTTGCTGACTTTTTCAGGCCTCAGCCGCACCTCTCCGTGGAGAACATGAAAGCGCCTCTTAAGCTGGCCTATGCCACGCTCCACCACCGCTCTTGTTGTCTTGTGGGCCCTACAATAGAATACAGACCTTTAATTATTTGATGGAAATATTGCACTACTTGGATGCTCTAACATATTGCTTGCATTTCATTTCCATGATTTTTGTATTGTTTGGCTTACCTGTTATAGTTTAGTTGGGGCCCTTGGCGTGGCTGGAGGTAAGGTGTAAGGAGCCATGGTTTGCATGGGTAGCCACTGTCCCCTAACAAGTGGCAATTAGCTGGCACATAGCGTCTCTCAAAAAGCTGTCTGATGCCACTCTCGGAGAGCATTCTCACATCATGTGTGGAGCCTGGCCATTTAGCCACAATGTCCAAAATCTTACAGGCCGCATTGAACACTATTTGCACATTGATGCTGTGGAAATTCTTCCTGTTAACAAAGACAGCCTCGTCCTCTGATGGCGCAATTATTCTCACATGTGTTCCATCAATTACACCCACAACGCCAGGGAATCCTGCAATGTCCATAAATGCCCTTTTATGTGTGTGTAAAGTGCGGGCATCCAGCGGGAATGAAACAAATTGTGTCACAATATTAGGTTGTGACAAAGCTGTCAGTGTTTGGGTGATGACTCTGCTGACGGAGGATTGGGACAGACCCAAGTCATCACTGCTGCATTGTTGCATTTTCCCTGTTGCCAAATACCTCAGGGTTGTGATTACTTTCTTCTCCGGTGTAATAGCGTTGTGGCGTCGAGTTGGTGAAGTAATTGCATCTCTAAGGAGATCCACCACAAACATGATTCCTGCACGATCCAATCTGTAGCGTCTCAATAATTCCCTGTCATCCAGTGTTTGCAGGACATCTCTCCTGCCTCCTCTGTTGGCCATTTTGTGCAGCTGCTTAGGGGAACTCCTAAGCCACTAAAAGTCCTCTTCCCTGCTCTTAGCAGATCTCGCCTTAGGAGCCCTTTTAAGCGCTAGGAATCTTGAGGAATAGCTTTTATATTAACTGGGATTTTTGTGTCACTTTTAGGGGAAATTCTAAGAAAACGTCATGACTCTGAGAATTTTCTTAGAATTTGGCCGCTAGGAGCCACTTTTTGCACAAAAATTCTTTAGGGATACGGGCCCTGGTGTAGATGAATCACATCAACCACTTTTATGATACTTTTAAGATGATTTTTGTCATATGGGAGTTTAACAGCCTCAGTCCTCATTCGCTTCCAGTGTGGGCAAAATTCACTTTTTGTGTTCCACAAAAGAAAGTCATATGTTTTGGAATGACCATTTTTGTTGAAAGTTGAAATATTCCTTTTAAAATACATTTTTAGCAGAAGGGTGTCAGCTGAAACTACCTGGAACTAGCCTGCCACAGTCTTTTCCCTTTAAAAGTCAAATAGAGGTTATCCACCATATGTGTAGAACATGTGATAAAGAGCCCCCTTTTAAATCAAATGGCTTTCACGAAATTTGACTTTACTAAACACTGCATCAAAAAGCTTTCTCAGATAGGCCTATAAAAGGCAGCTACTTTTATTTTGTAACGTTGTTCGATGGAAAGGAGGAGGCGAGAACCGGCTTGGCAATATAAATAATATTTTTATGATAAACTTAAAAAGACATAAACAAACACACATGACGGACATGTCCGTAAACGATCTCTGTCTCCCGCACCACCGCCCGCAATCGGCCTTTATCCCTCTCAGAGGCTTGGGACCGGGTGTGTATAATCATGACCCGGCCCCGCCCTCTGCTCTGCCACATATTTCTATTCTATAAATCTTTTGGTTCAACAGCTATAGACAAAAGAAGTTATAGACAAAACTTAATGAATTGGGTGGAGTCTGCAGTAGCACTGTTTCCGTGTTCTCTCCTCCACAGAAACGGTTGCAGTGGAGGCTGCAGTTGATGGCTATAACAGCAGCTGTCGCTGCAATGCACTCTGCAGCCTGAGAGAAGCAAGGGAGGGTGAGAGAGAAAGGGTGAGACAGAATGTGAGGGCAACAGATATAAAGTGAGAAAAGTGGCAGAAGGGGGGAGAGCGGTATTTAAATAGAGAGATGAATGGCAGAGATTTAGTAAGGGAAGGAGAATATGAGAAGAACTAGAGACCTTAAGAGAGAGAAAGTAAGGAAGTCTAAAAAAAATAGGGTTAGAAATAGCAGGCAAGAGAACTGCAGGCAAAGAAAGCAGAGAGGAAGTACAGGCGACAGAGTGGGGAAGAGAAATGCAGTGGGAGCTGGTTTAGATTGTAATGAGAGAGGCCCAGCTCCACTCTTGTCAAGCCAACTTGCTCCACCACCTCCAACCTCCACACTCACACATCACAATTATCATATTGGACAGCGTGCATGTGTGTGTGTGTGTGTGTGTGTGTGTGTGTGTGTGTGTGAGCGTGTATTTATCACTTTGTGGGGACCAAATGTCCCCATAAGGATAGTAAAACCCGAAATGTTTGACCTTGTGGGGACATTTTGTCGGTCCCCATGAGGAAAACAGCTTATAAATCATACTAAATTATGTTTTTGGAAAATGTAAAAATGCAGAAAGTTTTCTGTGAGGGTTAGGTTTAGGGGTAGGGTTAGGTTTAGGGGATAGAATATAAAGTTTGTACAGTATAAAAACCATTATGTCTATGGAAAGTCCCCATAAAACATGGAAACACAACATGTGTGTGTGTGTGTGTGTGTGTGTGTGAGAGTGTATCTGTGTTAGGTTGAGAATATTTTTGCTATTCTCTGAATCTATTTATGTTGTGTTTATTCTCCAATCGAGAGCAGATATCCGATCCAGAGCAACATCAAGGTTTCTCTCATACCTCTCAAGTGAAGGGATATGGAGCAAGAGCAACTGTAGACAAAACAGAGGATGAAGTTCAGTTTCAACTGTTCGTCAACTCCTATTTTCAGAGCATGTTTGCATTTGTCAAAATGTATTTCTAGGACTAAACTCAGCCGGGCATTGAGGAAGACTGACGCAAACCGTGACTAACTATGTAAACACTGTAAAAATAGTCTCAGCAATAGTCAGGAACACAAGAACGGAGAAGCTTATAAAACAGCAAATATACAGACAAAAACACACTCTACCACACAGAGAAATAGAGCACATTTCTAAATGGAGACCAGTTTGAGAAAACTTAAATGCACAGAAATTCAGTGTAAAATAAAAACATGACCAAAACAAGCTTAAATCTGAGCTGTTAGACAATAGAGATAGTTGAAACAGGATGTTTCATACTTTTATTATGTACTCAAAAGTAAACACACACACACTCACACAGGCAGGGTAAAGTGGTGGAGGAGGAAGAAGAAGAGGAGGAGGGAGGGGTGAGTCTCCGGCAGTGTTTCCTGCCACAGGATTTGAAACTTGAGCTCCTTCAGCTGTGGTCTACTGTTTTCTCTCCCTATTTCCAAACACATTGGGATTGTGCATGTGTGAGTATGTGGGTGTGCATATGTTGGGATATTCTGTAGTGCTAAAGTTGTATTTGTTAGTGTCCACACTTATTAAAGTTCTCATGCTCAAGACAGTGAGAAACTGAGACTATTTACTTTTTTCATCACAATGCTGGTTCAGGCACCAAATCAGGCAGAAGGAAACTACAACGGAGAGTTAGGACTGCTGAGAAGATTATTGGTGTCCCCCTGCCCACCCTCCAAGACCTGTATGTCTCCAGATTGAGGAAATGTGCAGGTAGAATCACTCTAGACCCCACACACCCTGCCCACTCTCTCTTTGAGCTGTTGCCATCTGGCCAGCGCTACAGAGCACTGAGCGCCAGGACATCCAAGCACAAGAACTGTTTTGACCTTCAGGCCATTTTCCTCAATTAAATTAACAATTAAACTGCCTCAGAACTCCCCCATAGTGCATTAATGTAAATACATATCTCATGTACATATGTAAATTCACATATTTAATAAATGTTCATACCCATATCTTGCACATACATTACCACATGCACATTAACATATTCCATTCTGATATATGTCCTATTATTTGTATGTTTGTATTTATATTCTGTGTCTCTCTGTAATGTTCTTTGAGCACTTGTTTCTTCTATCACCAAAAAAACATCTCAGGTTCAAATTCCAAACAGGTGGGAGACACCGAAAGAGCCTGAAGGTCTCCGACTCTTTTTAGGGATGAAATGGCTAACAGAAAGATAGTTTTGAACGTCAGAAATTTTTCTGAAACTAACTCTAGGGGCTCGAAGGGAGCCCCAGACAAGCCTTCCAAAACTATCGCCAAATCCCATGCCGGCACCCTAGTTCGAACCGCAGGCCTCAGCCTCAAGGTGCCATGAAGGAAACGAATAATCAGGGGGTCTCGACCCAAAGATGTACTACCCACAGGGGCGTGGAAACATAAACCTTTAAGGTAGAAGGACATAAACCTGATGTAAAGCGATACTGGAGAACTCAAGTACTGTGTTGACTGAACAGTTAACTGGATCTCGCTGATGCTGGTGACACCAAGACTTGAAAACTCTTCACTTAAGTGTATATAATTTCCTCGTGGCTGGAGCTCTGGAGCTAAGAATGGTCTCAACGACCTCAGTGGAGACACCACTCTCTAAAAGATGGGCCCCTTCAGACGCCAAACCCATAGGTTCCAAATCTCCGGTCGGGGGTGAAATATTGTGCCCCCTGCCTGAGACAGAAGGTCTCTCCTGACAGGTACCTCGAAAGGAGGGCCGTCAAGGAGATGAATTAGGTCCGCAAACCAAATTCGACTCGGCCAGCGTGGAACTACTAATAGTAGACTTACTCTGTCCCGGCGGACTCTCTCAAGAACTCCTGGGAGCAGAGCAACGGGGGAAATGCGTACAGACATAGCCTCGGCCACGTCTGTACCATAGTGTCCAACCCCAAGGGGGCTGGTTGTGTGAGGGAGAACCAAAGTGGACAGTGCGTCGTAAGCTGAGACGCAAACAGATCCACTTCTGCTTGGCCGTAAAATTCCCAAATGAGCTCCACCGCCTCGGGGTGGAGTCTCCATTCCCCTGGCCTCAGCACCTGCCTCGACAGGGTGTCTGATCCTATATTCTGGTACCCTGGGATATACACTGCCCTCAGGGAGAGTATTTTCCCCAGGGACCACAAGAGGATCTGGTGCACCAGTTTGCAGAGTGGACGCAAGCGCAGACCCCCCGTGTCGATTTAAATAAGAGACCACTGATGTGTTGTCTGTATGGACAAGCACATGATGGCCCCTCAGATCTGGGAGGAAATGTCTCAACGCATTGAAGACGGCCATCATCTCCAGGCAATTTATGTGCCAAGAGAGATGATGGTTCCTCCACAGACCCTGAGCTGAGAGGCCTTCCATTACCGCTCCCGAGCCGGTGAGAGAAGCGTCTGTCGAGATAGCAACTCGATGGCAAAGAGCTCCCAACACCGGACCCTGGGACAGGAACCAATGTTTCCTCCATATAATCAAGGCGCGGATGCACCGCTGCGTGATCTTGATCATACGAAGTGGGATCCCCCTCGGGGAGAACCCTCTGGTCCTGAGCCACCACTGCAAAGGTCTCATGTACAGCAGGCCAAAGGGGATCACATTGGATGCTGCTGCCATGAGGCCTAACAGTCTGTAGAACTGTTTCACAGTGTGTCGAACTGTTTCACAGTGCGTCAAACTGTTTCACAGTGCGTGACTGGCCTAGCTTCAACTCTTTTGTGGCTGTGATGATAGCAGCTACACGAACGGGCGATAGTGTGGCCCGCATCGTGACTGAATCCCATACCACACCAAGGAAAGTGGTTCTCTGTAATGGAGAAAGCACACTCTTCTTGGCATTGAGTCTCAACCCCAATTTTTTCATATGAGCGAGAACGACATCTCGATGCCGACCCACTGACTGCTGTAGCGAATCAGCTCTATGAAATATTAATAATCAATCATAACTTGTTATAATCGATTATGAATATTTGGATCAGTTAATCGGGTTAACTTGATGTAGCTACATTAACATTACAACCAAATACTCGGTTCATCCCGTGAACACTCAATATTGGTTATTAATTAATTAATTAATAGAAATGTACATTTCCGGGGCATGGGAAATGTCTTTCTTACTAAGCATTAAGAGCAAGTAGTCAAAATCTATGATTAGTGACTTTAGATATGAGCTTGAGACACAGACAACTTTACGTGTGACATGAACAAGACTTTATTAACTAGACTAAACATTTAAACTACTCTAACATACATATACATACATGCATACAGTTTACCAAGGGAAAGAGGGCTGAAGCAGAATACAGGAAGGCAAGAAGTTATAGCATTGTTTGAAGTTCAGCAGATCAACAGCCTGAGCAAACCATCATATTAGTTCTGACATGCCCTTTTTAGAAAGGGGTAAGGATACTTAATGTATCAAATAATGAGACTAAGTTTGATACTTGCATGTCCCATTTGAATTAAACTGTCCTGATGCAATTTGTTGAGGCTCCAGTTGATCTTTGATGATGTTGTCTTGATGAGAGAGAACCAGTGGGAGTCAGAGGATCTTTGGTGAATGGAAAGACAAGGCCGTAGCCTGGCACACGCTTGGGAGGACCAGGAAGCAAGGGAGACAGGAAGCAAGAGAGCAAGAAGCAAGAGGACAGGAAGCAAGAGAGAGAACCAAGAGAGAGAGGAGCAATTTATAACCTTAGAAAACATGTCCCACTTCTCATTGGCTCGACCAATAAGAAGGGTGGAAGTTCCAGGAGGGAATTTGGTTTATTGCCCTTTGTTCTCAGGTTGCTCATTGCATGTGCACCCTGGAGGGGTGGTAGCTGATGAAGAAACAAGAAAATATTCTTGTAATACCAATATGTTGTTGTTATCGACATATCATTTACACAGTCATTTCAATCTTCAAAATACCAAGTTATAGAGACCAAACATGACACACATATGATTTCGGTTAACCATAGTATGCAAAGTCTGAAACATTAACCCATTAGAGTTTGCAAGAAAACATAGACCAAACAACATTTAAAATCGTGAGATGGCACATTAGATACATGTCAATACATTTATCCCATGGATAGAATATATAGGATTAAAAGGGTTCATTTCTCCTTCTCAGTAAGAGAGCATGAGGCTCAGCACTCTCTGAACATTCCTTTGGAGGTCGTAAAAGTCTACTTTATTTGGGCATGAGAGAGTTCCTTTGTCCTGTCAAGGCTCATTTGCATCCTTTATGACTCGGGGTCAGGACTTTGGTTTGAATGACTCAAAAGATGGTAATACCTAGCAGAACACCATTCTAAGGTAATCTTATATTTATATTCAGTTAGGACAAGTTGTAAGGTTTAATTTGATACCAAGGAACGTGTATTTAGTACACTTAGAAAGGGGATATACACTCATATATGCATATATGAGAAGCATATATGAGGCTATTAAATATACGGCCTCCGAGTTTTACTACACAACTAAACAGTCTTACTAGTTTGATCTAACATCAGACAAATACACAGGGATTAAAACATATTTCATTAGACATACATTTCTAAGTTTAAAACTGAAAAACACACACACACAGTTTTACGTTCAAGATCTCACATGGTAAAACATGCGGTGTGAGGCGAGTCGTATGGGAAAGGGGGGGCTTAGCAGGCACAAGGATTTCCTGTCAATAGTTCATTGTCTCTTTGTCAATAGCGCATTTTGCTGTGGAGACTAGTCGGCGCTATTGCAGTAATTAGGGGAGTTTTAACAGTGGGTTCTTTATTGTTCGGGACCGGCTGAGTTAATGATTATCCTTCACTGATTCCTCCAGACGCTACACTGCTCTGAATCTGCCAGAATCAGCCAGTCGTCGATGTAGTTCAGAATGCGTATGCCCTGCAGCCTGAGCGGGGCCAGAGCTGCATCTACGCACTTCGTGAACGTGCGGGGTGACAGAGCTAGACCGAATGGAAGCACCCGATATTGGTATTCTTTGCCCCCGAAAGAAAACCTGAGGAACTTCCTGTGTTAAGGGAGGATGGAGACATGGAAGTAAGCGTCCTTCAAATCTATCGTGACAAACCAGTCCTCGGATCTGATTTGAGTCACTATCTGTTTGAGTGTGAGCATCTTGAATTTCAATTTCATGACTGCACGATTCAGCAAACGGAGATCTAAAATTGGACGCAACCCCCCATCCTTTTTTGGAACAATGAAGTATCAGCTGTAAAACCCCGATTCTCTGTCGGGGGAGTACACCTGTTCTATAGCTCCCTTTGCTAAGAGAGACTCTACTTCTTGCTCCATTACCAGAGCCTGCTCGGGATGTACTACCGTGAGTAACACCCCGTTGTAACAAGGCGGAGGAGAACCGAATTGGATTCTGTAACCTTTCTCTATTATCTGCAGGACCCAAGGAGATATATTCGCCAGATTCTTCCACGCTGTCAGAAAATCTACTAAGGGTACCAGTCTCTCGAGACTGGCCTCTGGTGTTAAAGGAACAGCCACTTCGGCGACCTGAAGCATATTGGCAGGAAACAACCGAACTGACTGTTTTTGAACCCCCCTCAGAGGGCTCACGTCCAATGCAACGTCGAGTCGACATTGCGCCGAACTTTTGCTGGATACCACTGCGCCCCGAAGCACCAAGGGTGGCGGGGTTGGCAGACCGGTCCCATGAGGACCCCGAAGTGGAGCGGGCACCGTATACTGAGGTGTACACTGCTCCACCCCGGTTGGGGCTGTCCTCAATGGTCTGACGTGCATAGCGTCAGGACCTTTTCTGAGCCGAAGCCTTCTTAGCCATAAGTACGGTCCTCAGATCCAGCTTAGACTTAGCCGACTTCAGCTGAGAGCGTTGGCTCGGTCCCCAAGATTTATTCGGAGGAGCACGAGACGCAACACTTATTTTCTGTTGCACACGGTGCGAGGAACTTGGCTGGGGATGCTCACGTCCAGCATCCCCAGCGGGATGGACTCGGCGAGGAAGAAATTTTTTAAAAGCCTCAGATTGTTTTTTATTTTCTTGAAACCTTTCAACAACCATATTCACAGAGTCACTGAAAAGACCAGAGGGAGACATAGGGGCATCTAAAAGAAAAGCCCGCTCTTTATCTTTAATCTCTGCAAGATTTAACCAAAGATGTCTCTCAGTAGCTACGAGGGCTGCCATAGACCGCCCAATAGCACGGGCGGTCTCCTTCGTAGCTCTGAGAGAAAGATCTGTAGCCCGATGAAGTTCTCGAATTTCGTCAGGACTAACTCCCTCACTCCTATCGATATCCCCCAACAGATCTGCCTGATAGGCTTGGAGCACTGCCATCGTGTGCAGAAAGGCTCCAGCTTGACCTGCTGCCGTATAAGCCTTACCCACTAAATTGGATGTGGTTTTTAGAGGTTTATTCGGCAACACGGGATCCTTCAGGGACGATGCTGACCCAGGAGACAGATAGCTTGCGAGCGTCTGTTCCGCTGGGGGCATCAACCCATAACCAAAATCTTTCAGCCCCTTTATATTTGAATATGTGTGAAAATGGGGAATAAAAAGACGTGACGAATATGGTTTATTCCATGATCTACATAGCTCACTATGTAGATCAGGAAAAAATGGAAGGGCCCGTGGTTGAGATGAAACATTAGATGTGAGAAAACGCTCGTCTAATTTGCTTTTAGGACGAGTATCTCTTTTTTCTGCTGGCCAGTCAATATTTAACTTATTAACAGCACGAGTTATCACCTCAATAAGCTCCTCATATGCTGGGGAGAGGGATGGCGAATCCTCTCCCCTTATTGTGTTAGTGTTTGTGTCACTCTCACAAATTCTCAGTAACTCCGCCTCCTCAGAGCTAGAGCACCGAAGAGTCGGGCTCTCTTCCCGGGCAGAAGAAGCGCGGGCTTCCGACACCAAGAACAGAGCAATGGATCCCTCGGGTAAAGGAGGAGATAAGGCAGGGCCCGTCTCCAACCCCGCAGAGAGATCCATTTGCGAACCCCAAGTGAGCCTTCTCCGAGCTGCCTCGGCAGCCGCAGGTCCAGAACCCTGAGGTTCGCGAGCCTGTCCATCATCCTCAAATGCGGACAGATGGGAGCGGAGTGGCAGACGCTCACAATGCTGACAGTCAGTCTCCTCGAAGGCTGACATCGCATGCTCCACTCCCAAACAAACTACACAAAGCTCATGTGTATCTCCACCCGTGATATAACGAGGGCAAGGAGAAGCACAGGCTTTAAATAGTTGTTTTGCCATAATATCCAATATAATGAGAGACAGACAACAATAAATAAGACAGACAGTTTTGACACAGAGCGCTTTGCTGAGGCACAAAAGCTGACGCGATTAACGCACCGGATGTGCTTATGTTCTTTCCTGGTCATGACGTCACCCGCCCGTGGCGTTCATTCATTCCTTTGACGAGTTGACATACGTGCTTCAGAGGTAATCACGCAAAAGCGTTCCCAAAGCGTCATCGACGCATCGCGAGTTCCCTCGTAAGGGAACTAAAATCCTTGTGTACCTGAGAACACTTGGTAATAAAGTTAATTCTGATTCTGACACTGCAGGATCATTTAAAGTGAACTAGTGAATTTAAATGCACATTTTTTCAAAACTTAAATTGTGACCAGTTACAGGCCCGAAGATATAAAATTTCCCTAACACATCCATCCATCCATCCATCCATCCATCCATCTGTTACAGCTTATCTGGGACAGAATCTTGGTGCAGCAGACTGAGCAAAGTAGCCCACACATCCTTTTCCCCGGCCACATCCTCCAGCTGATCCTGGGGGATCTTGAGGCATTACCAGGCCAGCCTACAGATATAATCCCTCCAGCCTGTCCTGGGCCTCCCTAGTTGGACATGCCTGAAACACCTCCAAAGGAAGGCGTCCAGGGGGCATCCTAATCAGACACCCAAACCACCTCTACCGACCCCTTTCAACATGGAGGAGCAGCTGTTTTTCTCCAAGCCCCTCTTGGATGTCAGACCCAACCCTATCCTTTAGGGTGAGCCCTAACACCCTACAAATAAAGCTCATTTTGTCCGCTTGTAATCGCAATCTTATTCTTTCGGTCACTACCTAAAGCTCAAGACCATAGGTGAGGGTTGGAACGTTCACTGTCTGGTATATTGAGGCTTTGCCTTCAGGTTCAGCTCCTTTTCACCACCACAGTCTGGTATAGCGACCGCATTACTGCAGACCGATCCGCATGTTGATCTCATGCTCCAACTTTTCCTCACTCAGTAACAAGACCCCGAGATACTTGAACTCCTCCACTTGGGGCAGCTGCTTTCTTGCTCTCTCCCTACCTGAAGAAAGCAATCCACCCTTACCTGATCCACTGTTCAATGACCGGTACGGAATCTGCATTGTTCCTCCTCAATCTGAGGTTTGACAATCAGCCGGAGTCTCGTCTCACACCTGTCACACAATGCTGAAAAGGCGAATCAGTCATGACAGCCCATCAACATCCAGGGCCTTCAGCATCTCAGGATGAATCTCATCCACCCCTGGCGCCTTGCCACTTTGGAGCTCTTTGACTACCTCAGTGCCTCTGCCAGGGAAATGGGTTTCAACCCCCAAGTCCTCCATCCCTGCCTCCTCCACAGAGTACGTGTTAGTCAGATATAGGAGTTCCTCAAAGTGTTCCTTCCACCACTAAATTATTTTGCCATGCGAGGTCAACAGTTTCCTGGTTAAATCCCTGCTTTCCACACTTGAGCCGTCTTATGGTTTGCTAGGACCTCTTTGAGGCCAAACAAAAGTCCTTCTCCTCGGCCTCCCCAAACTCCTCCCACACCTGGGTTTTCGATTCCACAACTGCTGACCCTGCAGTCCTTCTGGCCTGCCGGTACTTGTCAGCCGAGTCCAGAGTTCCACAGGCTAACCAATCCCGAAAAGCCTCCTTCTTCCGCCTCATGGCTTCCTTCACAGCAGGTGTCCACCAGCAGGTATTGCCACCCCGACAGGCACAAATAAGCTCACAGAGGTCACCTACATGATGAAGGCCTGAAACAGAGTCCACTCAGACTCCTCCGGGATGTGGGAGAAGCTCCTCCAGAGGAGGTGATTAAAAATCTTCTGGACAGGGGTCTCCACCAAACATTTCTTGTTCACCCTCACAATTCGTTTGGATTTTCCAGTTCTATCTGACAATTTCCCCCACCATCTGATCCAACTCTGATTGGTTGACAGCTCCTCTCTTCACCCGAGAGTCCAGAATATACGGCCGCAGGTCTGATGATCCGACAATAAAGTCGATCACTGAAATTTGGCCTAAGGTGCTCTGGTACCAAGTACACTTATGTTCAACCTTATGTTCAAACATGGTGTTTGTTACAGCCAATCCATGACTAGCACAGAAGTCCAATAATAGAATACCTATCGGGTTCAGATCAGGCAGACCGTTCCTCCCAATCACTCCTCTCCAGGTATCTCCATTATTGCAAACATGGGCATTGAAGTTGCCCAGCAGAACTATGGAGTCCCCAACTGGCACCCCTCCAGAGCCCCTCATGGGGTCTCCAAGAAGGCTGAATATTCTGGACTGCAGTTCGGTGCATAAGCACACACCACAGTCAGAGCTTTTCCTCCTGCAGCACGAAGTGCAATGAGACGACCCTCTCATCTACTGGACTAAACTCCAAGATCGTAGCGCCAAGCTGGGGACTTGTGAGTATACCCACACTCACACAACGTCTTTCATCCTGAGCAACTCCATAGAAGGAGATAGTCCAACCCCTGTCCAGGAGTTTGTTTCCAGAGCCAGAACAGTGTGCAGAGGTGAGTCCAACTATATCTAGCTGGTATCTCTCAAACTCACATACTAATTCTGGCTCCTTCCCCAAAAGTGAGGTCATATTCCATGTTCCAAAAGCCAGTTTCTGTATCCAAAGTCCAGTTCTCACAGGCCCCCGCCTTCACCTGCTACCTGTCGGGCATCACACCGGTCCCCTATTTATTTCCTTGCAGGTGGTTGGCCCACAAGGAAGTGGTCCCACGTTGTTTTTTTAGGCTAAGCCCAGCTGGTCCCCATGGGTCAAAGCCTGGCCACCAGGCCACTTCCAGACCTGACTCCAGGAAAGGGCCCCAGTTTCCCTGTTATGGGCGAGGTCACTTTTCTTCCTGTTAGCCACATCATAGGGGAGTTTTGGATCACTCTTTCTCTAGCCTCTTTTTTGGACCAGTTTGTCAAGGGAGACCCTATCAGGAGCCAATACTCCAGACAGCACAGCTCCCATGGTCACTGGGGCACGTACATCCCTCAGCCAAGATGAGGTGGCGATCCACGGAGGGGAACACATATATTATTGTGCAAAAGTTTTAGGCAGTTCTGAAAAATTTTGTATAGTGAGCAGGGACGCCTTAAAGGTTGGGGTGGAGGGGGGGTCAGGGGGATTTGGATGATTCAAAGGGCTCTGGACAGACAGGGGGCCCAGCAGAATCTTCAGGTCCTTTCACAATTTTTTGTGTTAAGTGGCAACTTTGCACTGGTTAGCAAAAAATAAAGACTGCTCTACTTGATAATAAAAGATGATGTCGAGTATGGAATCCCCCTTGAGGTGTTCAGCGGTTTATCCCAAAAGTGTTTTTAAGAGCTAAATGTGCTTCCCATTTGTAGAATGCATGCACGACTCATGTGCATCCTTGTGCTGAACATGTCACAAACCAGGCTTGATTGGATCATGCGGAGTGCTAAACCAGAGATCTTCTATATCGTTTGCCTGATATATACCTCTGCGTTTATACATTAGGAGAGAGTGTACGGTAGTAATTCACCTTTTTCATATACCATACAAATTAATGAGGAGAGCTGGAAACCGATACAAGGAAAAAGATGAGAAAACGTGTCATTACTGTAGTAACATCAATTGTATTTCTGGCATGATTTAAAATAAATTATTCATTTTAAAACTATAATAGAGGAAGGAGAAGTCTACTTAGTTTTATCATAACAAAGGCAGTTTTAATTACAGATTTTAAATGTTTAGGCTACTGCATTTAAAAAAATCCTACAGTTTGTTTTATAGAAACCTAGTAGCATCGACCTACTTAATTATGAGTCATCCATGGTCAAACCTGTAGTAATTCTTACAAATGAAAAAGTAAAATCAAGGACTTATGGACCTCTGTATTATTGTAATACTCTTGTAGTTTGTTTTGGCCTTCAGATATTCATATTCTCTTCATATTAAGATATTTTTTTAGTGTCTCTTATTGAATGTGCAATCAAGAATATGTTCAAGTTTATTAATAATAATAACGTTTCCTGAAAAAAAATGTTTACAGGTTGCAATAAGGGGCCTAGAGTGCAACGTTTTCAGAAATAATGCCATGAATAATATTTATATATTCAATCAAAACAAAATTAATTAAATAAAAAATAATTATTTGGTGTGACCTCCCTTTAAAACAGCACTAGGCCTAATTCTCACACAGTGCACAGTTTTTCAAGGTTGTTGGCAGATACAGTAGGTTGTTCCAAGCATCTTGGAGAACCTGCCACAGCTCTGTGTTTCTCACGTGCTTCTTTCTCTTCATGTAAACCCAGACTGTTTAATGTGGGGGCCATAACATATGTTGCAGGACTCCTTGTTCTAGTTCTATTATCTTCTGTTTGCAAAATGAATGTTTGGAAACCTTACATTTATATTTCCTATTGACACCCTAAAGCAGAAGATATCAAATAACCATCTTAAGACAAAAGTTTTTGTGAAACATTGAATGTGTTTTTGCACATCGCTTCATATGTTAAATCAAACATATCTTGTCGAATCTTCATATATCAAGCATCATGTTTTTTTTTTTTGTTTTTTTTGCAATGGATGTTTCAGTTCTTATATTCCCAGTCATTCTAAATTAGCATCTGAGATTTCTTTACTTGACACTGAGCCACACTTGTCTGACACAGACACTGGAAGGGTTCAACACACAAAGACAAACCTATAGGCATTGCAGTGTTAACAGATGGGGTTGCGCCTAGCCCAAGAGCACTGCAGCAGAGGTCAGAGGAAGTACACTGCGTGGAATCTGACAGTGCAGTTACCCCATACAAAATGCTGTTGCAGTACCATAGAACAGTAATGGTTTCAGATGGTAATAACTTGGCATTACATGATTACCATATTGATATGCCTTGGTATTAACATGGTAGGTTGCTCGTATGGCTACATCCACACAGTCAGAATTTGGGATAGGCAACTGTATTTACTTACAGGTGTGAGTCTTGAAATGTCCTGTTCATATAACAACTCATAGAATTGGCTCAAATACTGTCTGTATGAGTGTAAAACCAAAGTGAAGCCTGTATTCTAACAGCTGCATATAGAGCTGTTCAGACATGACGTCAATTTGAAGGCACACCTGTAAGTCTATTTCGCCATGTGTAGTAATATAGTAGCAGTATATTATTAGTGCCACTGTATCACCCAAGGGGGAAGAAAATCTGTTAAAAGATTTTTGTGACACCTTCACATACAGTAACAATGGTGCACTGCTCAACTCAGTTCACCCTATTTTAATAAAAGAGCTATTCATTTCTAATTATTTAAGCTATTTTCCTTAGAAAAAGCCCTTTCATAGTACATGGAAGTTTGGAAGTAAAGTTAGTATGTAACAATATGTGACTCAAGAAACCAATATTGGATTTCATTTAAATGCATTTCTTTAATTCAGATCAGTATATTTAGTCTCAGACAACAACAAAATCATTCAATACATGAAGAAAATAATTTGTGTACCAAAAAACTGCACATGGACGTGTACCATATGGGTGAATCGCTAATAGTTGATGTAACGGGTGAAAAAAATATTTACATTGTCAATTACGGTGCGGGTGCAGATCGGGAATCAATAGGCACGGGGTACTGCGGGTCAAATAACCAAGGTTATTTTTTTAAATGTCAAATAATGTTCATTGTTTACATTATTTTATTTACACCTTTTATGCATTTCAAATTTATTAAGTTGCCTCTGTATACTCACAAAGGCAACGCGTTCAGCCAGGTGTGAGGCGATTCAGAACGTGCACAAACAATGTATATAGGGGGCTTAAGCGTCTGTACAGCTTATGGTGTGATTCATGCACATTTGTTCAAAATAGACTGTGTGGGCAGATTGTCCACATGACATAGAAAAAAGTTTTGTATTATTCACTCTACGGACACACTTTCCCATAATTTTCTGTTAATTGTCACCGCAACGTAAGATTACTTCTCTATTTTTCTTAAATGCTCCAACTCAGTGCCTAATGTTAGTTTGATTGCTTGTGTGACCTGAGCAAATAAAAATGTTTGTCTACCTGATGTAGTAGATTTATTTGAATGCAGATGCAGTTCGGATCGCAGCCTTTATTTTAAATGGGCCATATGGAATCAAATGCTGCTGTCAGATAACGGGTCGGGTGTTCTGTTAAGTACTGCGGGTGCAGGGAGGGTGCGGGTTTACAAAACAGGACCCGTGCAGGACACTGACATGTGCATCTGACCTAAAGGAATATTCTGGGTTCAACATAAGTTAAGCTAAATCGTCAGCATTTGTGGCATAATGTTTATTTGGACTTGCCACTCCCTTTCTTAAAAAAAATCAAAAATCTTGATTACAGTGAGGCACCAACAATGGAGGTAAATGGAGGCCAATTTTTTAATGTTTAAATATTCACTTTTTCAAAAGAATATCCAATAGACATAAACAATATGCATGTAACATGATGCCACAAATGCTGTCGATTGAGCTTAACTTGTATTTGTTACGATCCCCGGTTGTCTGCCCCGTGTTTTCCGTGTCACCGTCACCATGTTTCCCGGTTCTCATCATTGTGTCTTTGTTCGCACCTGTTTGTCGTTTGTTATCATCATGTCTCTGTGCATTTAAACCCCGCTGTTCCTCCATTCCCTTGTCGTTCGTTGTTCTGAATGTTATGGATGTTTCTCTCGTGTGTAATGTTTCGCTGTTCATGTTTATGCCGTGTTTCCCCTGTCCGCATCCCTTTGAAGTTTTCCTGTTTTAGTTTCAGTTTTCAGTTTTCTTTTGTTCCTGTTTGCTTGTTTTCACTCTGTTCTCAAATAAACCCACATTTAGATCCCACTCCCTGTCTGCCCACGTCTGCATCATAACAGTATTGAACCAAGAATATTCCTTTAAGTTTTATTGCGCAACCATTAGCACAGTAGCGGTTATAATACTTTTAATTTATTTGTTAAATTAAAGGAAGAGCAACAAAAAAGGAAGTAGAAAGTGTTCACATGGCCCTAAAAGGTTCAGTTCAGTCATGCCAGCCACAAGGAATCAGCATTTAACCCAACAAAACCAAGTAAACTTTCCAATAGATACTCACGTATGATTTTCTAGGTTGGAGCATGAAGAGAAATACATGTTATATGTTCTACAAGTTTTATGCTGAGAGAAAAGGAGAGAGAAAAAGAAAGATAGATAATTAAATAAAACCTTAGCTGGAGCAAGTCACTTTGTTTCAGTCTAGTCATACACAGAGAAGCTTTGTGAGACCTGCGTCATTCAGTAAAGTAGACAGAAGGGAACCTTGTATGTCTTTTGTGAAAGGTCAACGGTCATTAAAGGCCAAGAGAACAGGGATGCCAAAGAAAATATAGGATTTTCCAGAATTCTGCCTTTTTTGTGTAACTGTTTCTCAGTAAAATCTTCTACAAGAGACCACAATGAGCAAAGCTCATTTGAAATAATAGTACTTTTCTGTGTAGAACTTTTAAAGTAATTAAAGCTAATACTTTTTTCTACTACATTTTATTGTGCTTCTTTTTATTGTACTTTATTGTGAAAGTCCTTTGTGGAGAGACTCATTAGTCTCTTTCCTTAAACCAAATTCATAAACTAGAGTTGTAGCTAACCTTGCTTGGTTTATTCCTACAGTCCTGCCTAAACTATAATTTTCTACACTGGCCATATTTAAATGGCTGATCATGGTTTTCACGCCCAGCTTCGTGGATATATTTTAGGTGTTTTAGGCTGTTTTTACACCTTTTCATGAACTGCTTGTCCATCATGGTTCATCCCATAATAGGTTCTACAGAAACCCCGGCCACAGAAAGCATGAGGCACCTTCTTTCCCCCTACTACAACTGGGTCTGGAGCTGAAGAATTCTCAACAACCGCCTTTGTTTAGCTCAGAAGAAGAAAAACACAGGGGAAATGAAAAAAAAAAATGGAAGCAGCATGTGGAAAAAAGCAACAGAATGGCCTGATGACTGGAGAGAGCTACATAGGAAGCTGAAACAACAATTAAAATGAGAGAAATGCTGAATTTTAAATGAAAAAGAAGCAAGATTCACCTCGCTTCTACTGTATATACAGTAAAATAGTAAACGAAGAATGCTTAAGGTCAGAATTTCAGGTCTAGTGTTTAAAATTATTGTTGATTAATCCATATTTGTTGGATTATTCATAAAAAAAGAGAGTGCATCATAAACGTTGCTTTTCAAGCAGATTTCTTGCTGCAAAAGAAATAAAAAGGACTGTCTTAAAAAGACCAACCATTTTTGTTTAACATTATTTATCAGTTTGAGCAGTCCATGCTCTGCTCTCTCTCTCTCCATATGTGTCATATTAAACATATGCAGTTAGTGTGTTCCTTGTTACATACATCTGCTCGGCATATGAACATGTATAGTCTCACCACAACAACTATGGCTGTTTTGCCATACTAATTCTTTAGCTCTGATCAAGAACCATTGCCCCTTTCCCAAACTCTCAATATAACTAATAAAACAAAAGGTTTCAGAAATGGCAATGAGGGCACTTTATACTATTACTGGCCATGACTGAACACTTTTACAATGGGCTTTAGTTTTAGTCTTTAAAAAAGCAGATTTTCATGACTCCAGCCAGGTCTGCTAAGCAACCAAATTGGCCCGGTTGCTAGGGAGGGTAGAGTCACATGGGGTAACCTCCTTATGGTCACGATTAGAGTTTCTCGCTATTAATGGGGTGTGTGGTAAGTTGCGCGTGGATCACGGAGAGTAGCATGAGCCTCCCATGGTGTGAGTCTCAGCAGTGTCATGCACAGTGAACCACGTGGTAAGATTGACAGTCTCAAAAATAATAAGAAACACATTTTATTTCAAATTCTACTTTAGTTTCATTGTGGTAATGTTATGGAGGCTATTATGGTCAGACATGTAATTCAGAAGAACAGACAAGTATTTTTCTGGATTGTATATATTAATAGTTTTTATTATTGTTTATTTTTTTTTGTTTTTTACAACTTGGAATCAAGCATGCATGAACCAAGACAGCATATCTTAATTGACATATTATTGTGATGTGAGCATTTGGTTTTAATTCCAATGACCCTGCTATTACTTTATAAGTTGCATGACATAAATATCCAACATGGTATGCTCATGAAATAAAAATACGACTGGAAATTAGAGTAGCATGGCAAGGGTTGCAATTCTTAACATCTATGAACTTTAAATCAAACAATGCCTTAACAATTTACAGTTTTTATCACTTAATTTCTGGCATATTTTTTGTTCTGACCTCCTGCTGTCGGCCATAAATCTGCATATTGAGTGTTTAAAGATGAATGTCTCTCTCTCTCTCTCTCTCTCTCTCTCTCTGCATATCTCCCTCTCCATTCCCAGCCTCTCTCCATTCCTGCATTCTTTCTTCATTGCAACACCCCTGCAGTACCCTCACGTATGCATAAAATGGCTCTGCCTCTGAGCCGGTGGTAGTAATTGTATGCATTTTTAACTGGCCAATCGACTGACAGATAGGCTTAGATTGTCTAGTCTACCTCTCTTCCTCTCTCTCTCTCTCTCTCTCACACACACAAACACACACACACTACCTCATGCAAACACAGTGATTTTTTTTTTTTTTTTTAGCTCTGTAACTCCCCCTCCAGATGCACATTATATGATGGTGGTCTGCTATAGGGTGATTAGAAATAAAAAGACATTTGATTTCTCTGTCCTCTAGAATAGCTTTGAAGCATTGTGGCTAATTAATTTATATAAATATTAAATAAAGTTGGCTTAGACTGCAGACTTGACGAACTCCCTTATTCTGGCTGAAATATTCAGTTATTTTCTTGTTGCTTTTTAATGCAGCATTTGTTGTCTTTGTACATGTCCTTTATTAAATCATAAACCTTTCCTCCTATTCCACTCTGAATCAGTTTGAGGATGAGTGTGTTATGCCAAACTGAATCAAAAGCTTTTTTTAATCAGTGAAACAATCAAATATTTCCTCTTGTTTTGTGTGGTGGACATGTTTGTTTATAAGTGTGTGCAGTGTGAATATATGAGAATTTGTTCTCTGTTTTGGCATGAATCCAATTTGACAGTTGCTTAAAGTCTTGTGTTCTTGGAGATATTGGACTAATCTATCATTCATAATGCAGCAGAATAGTTTGCCAAGGTTGCTGCTCACTGAAGTGCCCCTGTAGTTGTTTGGGTTACATCTGTTACCATGTTTGAAGATTGGGGTGATTTGACTTTCTTTCCAATTCTCAAGAAAGTATCCTGATTTTAAGAGCAAATGTAATAATTTGCGATTGGCCTCATTCAGATTGGGGCTGCCATGTTTCAATATCTCATTGCAAATTCGATCTGAGCAGCAAGATTTGTTATTTTGAGGGATTTGATTTTTGTCTAAGTTCTTTTAGTGATATGGGGGTGTCCAAATGATTTAATTGACCCTTTTTTGTGCATTCTAGCTGATGTAGATGGGAGGTCATATTTTTTTGGGTGGAGTTTAGTTAACTTTGTGTATAAAGGTTTCTAAAACGTTCTGTCCAGGTGTTTGGGTCACAGATGGGAATTTGTTCTTCTTTTTTGGACTTATTTAAATTGTTCCATAATTCCCAGAATACATTTTGATCAACTGCTTCCTCGATCTTTTTGAGCTTCATTGTCATATGTTCAGCACTTTTGCTTTTTAGCAGTGGCTTGTACTTTTTTAAGAATTTGTGGATAGGTGGCACATGAAACACATCTCTGTGTTTTTTATTTGATAACAATCATAGTTTTATTCTTGACATTTGACATTCTTTTTCAAACCATTCAGTTTTAGCTATTTTGTTTTTACTCCTGTTCATTTAGATTTTTTTCAATTTGAAAATGTAAAAATGCAGAAAGTTATTTGTGAGGGTTATGTTTAGGGGTTGTGTTAGGTTTAGGGGATATAATCTATAGTTTGCACAGTATAAAAACCATTATGTCTATGGAAAGTCCTCATAATGACGCGCGCGTGCGCGTGCGCGTGCGCGTGCGTGTGCGTGTGTGCGTGTGTGTGTGAGCATGTATTTATCACTTTGTGGGGACCAAATGTCCCCATAAGGATAGTAAAACCCGAAATTTTTGACCTTGTGGGGACATTTTGTCGGTCCCCATGAGGAAAACAGCTTATAAATCATACTAAATTATGTTTTTTGAAAATGTAAAAATGCAGAAAGTTTTCTGTGAGGGTTAGGTTTAGGGGTAGGGTTAGGTTTAGGGGATAGAATATAAAGTTTGTACAGTATAAAAACCATTATGTCTATGGAAAGTCCCCATAAAACATGGAAATACTACGTGTGTGTGTGTGTGTGTGTGTGTGTGTGTGTGTGTGTGTGTGTGTGTGTGTGTGTGTGTGTGTGTGTGTGTGTGTGTGTGTGTGTGTGTGTGTGAAAAACAACAGTGGTAAAACATAAACAAACTGGCATTTAAAGGGTTAAAATTCTGAACATTAATGAATATTTGGTAGTTATGATCAGGACTGTTGTTGGTTAAAAAATCAGTGAAAGTAAAAAATAATATTAATATACAATATATTTATGGCAGTTTTTTTGACACAGACATTTATGTCCTCTAAGGTCCTGAGTGTTTTTTGTTTTGTTTTTTAATCTGATAATGCACCAAAAATAATAATGCATCAAAATCAATGTTGTTACTAATCATTGACATATCCCATACATTAGCATATATATATATATAGTACATGGAAAATAATTCATTTTTTATTTTTTTCATAAAAAAAACAACAGTGGCATAATAAAACAAACTGGCATTTAAATGGTTAAAATACTGGTTATTATCTGGACAGATGTTTGTTAAAAAAAAAATTAACTCATTGAAAAGTGGAAAATAATATTAATATATAATATTATTATGCCAGTTTTTTATGCAGATATTTTTGTCCTCTAAGGACCTCTGAGTAACTTTTTTAAATTGGCGCACAATGGTTAATGTGAGGGGTTTTCACTGACAGTATAAATTATTCTCTGTAGTTTGAAGGAGTGGAGGTTTTAGACTCTAACCGACTCCATGTCTCAAGTAATATTGTGATATCTGAACTATATACAATATTTAATCAGGGTTCTTGCTTTTTTCTCCAAAGGCAGTAGAAAACATACCCTAGCATGTCATTTTAAGTGATTTTAAGACATTGTGATTTTACCAGAAATAAGAATGTATGATTCATTACCCAATCATATTATGAAATATTTAATTAAATGAAATACCTTAGAATGTCAATTATATAACAAAAAGATACAGTAACATAAATGAAGAAATAATGAATATGCTTCAGGACTGTTAATAAACCTAATAGACTGTCACATAAAAGTTTCAGCATGTTTTTATCTGGATGAAGTCGCTTGTGTCTGCAATACCTCTTCCTGTCATGACAGCAGCAGCATGGCTGTCTGTCTGTCTGACGACATGCTGTCTTAGACACTCCTCACGATCAGGGGGTGTGTTATGGGGGCATTTCAGTGCAACATCCTTGATTGTTTTAGCAAATATTCTCATGCCCTCTTGATTAATGTGGAGACGATCATAGAGATGCTCATGAGTGATCCGCTGATGATTTGCTCTGTGTACATTCGGCAAGAGTGCACACAAGTCAATCATCTCTGTATTAATGACATTGATGGTATTTTGTGGAACATCTCTGGGAGGCAGAAGTGTAGAGATGATGACTCTGGCACTGGGGTAGATACTACTAGCTGTTTTAACCATGTTGATGAGACCTTTGGCGACATTTACTCTACTGGTGGGTATTTTGTCCCAGTATGCAGTATAATGTGTGAGGGTGCACCCAATTCACCTTCTCTCAGCAACTTTAAAGCAGAGTGAGAGGTGGGACACCAGAATGTCCTCACATTTCTCCCTCGAAACAGTCATCTCTGGTCGAGGTGGTTGCCGTTAGAGTTACAGAGGATGGCGATTTTGTGTTGTTTCTTCTCTCTGTTGCAGGTGATAGATGTTGTTGTGGTCTGTGGATATCTCTGTCTGGTGCTGATGTCTTTTCTCTTGGCATTCTGAGAAGATTGAGAGACCTGAAAAACCTGTAGGGTTACAAGGGATGGGATGGTGTGTGTTTGTGTGTTGACACACTGTTGCTGTTGTTCTGTGGTTGTGATGTGTTCAGGGTTTGTATGTAGCTGTTGTCTCATCTCCTCCAGTTGTTTCTCCACCACATTGCTTTGTTGATCTCTCTTGACCAGCTCCTCTTTCACCCTCCTCTTCTTGCAGCTCCTGGTTGTTCTCCTGCAGCCATCTGACAGCAGAGCAGAGCTGTTGAAGTTGTTGTATGCAGAGGTGGTTGGTCAGGTTTTGGAGCTGGCAAAGGCTGTTATAGTTTCCTCTTTAAACAGGAAGTAGTCCTGCTACAGCTCAGCTATATTGTCTCTCAAAGCCTTGATCTTTGGAGATGCAGGAGAAACAGTGTGTTTGTGTGCTACGGGGTGCTCGAGCTCAGGTCAGTGTTTGTGGCTGTTATGTTATAGGACTCTACACTGCTCTTCATCTCAGGATCTTTCTTAAATTTCTGAACCTCCATTTTAAAGACTCTGAAATTCTTCTGGGATTCATCAAGGCTGGGTTCTGACCCCTGGACCATGACTGGACCATTGTGATGCAAGTTCACAGTCAGCTTTATCTCTTTTTCACCTTCTAGTGTGAGTTGTCTGCCTTTACTGTCCATGGCAGTTATGAGAGTGCTGTGCCAGGCTGATGTCTGATTAGTGAAGAAGAGCAGGTTACACCGGACTCTGTTGGGTTCTGGTCCACTGTAGTCAGACAACAGCATCTCTGGGTAGGATGATCTCTATACCTTCTTATCTTTATTTGATTTAACTTCTGCTGGATGTATTATTTCCAGCTCCTCTTCATTTTTGAAAGATGCCACTGCCTTGGGCAGGCCCAAGCTGTGATCAACAGTTTTAACTTACATGGAATGTTAGCCTGGCTAGCAGTTAGCTTGATGTAAAAGTTACATGTAATTTTTTGTGATCTTCAAGTTTCTTAGAGGTTTTACCTTAAAAATCTTCTGCCTCTTTTTTTCTTAGTTTAGTTTCCAAACATTTAAGTAGTGTTTGAGTCATAAAAACTTTTAGGAGCTGTAAATAAAAAGTTATAGGAGCCTATATTTGTTGCTGCCAACTGCCATCAGAACGCTCTCTCTCTTTCTCTCTCTCACGCTCTCGCTCTCTCTATCTCTCTCTCTCCCAGTGAGATTTTTAATCCATCTATTTGTGTTATTCCATGACTTCTGAGTTTGCCTATCTTGGTTTTGGTTAACTTCTGTACTTCTAAATGAGAAAGAGAGATGTTAAAGAAATGAATAGGAGCCAAACTGAGAATTGATGAGAGAGAGATAACCTTTTAAATCTGCCTCCCACACATACAGAATGAAACTCCATAGCTGTCAGTGTATTGCGTCTAATATTCTAACAGTAAACGGTTCTAGCATTTAGATCTCTTTAATGTGGAAACCTTTACACTTTCATACTGTCACTGAATGAATGCTTGGTTAAGTTCATGCAGTTAATTCTTTGATCTTTTTAAGCAACTTATTGGTTAATGTTGCCTATTCTAAATCAACAGTACTTTATTACATTTCGGCATGAGTGCTTTAGTTTACCTCCCGTTATATCATGGTCATTTTTGACCCATTTAAAAGTTAAACAACTAATCATAATCTTGTATTTGGTCAAAATTACTTTGAATTCTGTAAATTTAAAACAGTATGCTTTGTGTTATTACCCTGGAATGAGTTTTAAAAATGGAATTACCACAGCTGTGAGGGGGTTTCTATTACAGCTGCTGAGAAAGTGACAGTCAATTTGGCATCTTCTCCCATTTTACTGTATTAATCCACCACTCTCTTTTGTTTTCCTCTTCTGGAAAGTCATTCAAATGTAATAGTGGATTTTTCTTTTGGTCTTGGAGCACATGGATAAGTGAAAATATATTTGCTGTGATCTCCCATTCACCGCTGTCGAAGTTTACCCTGTAAATGTTTACTTCCGCATTCCAAAACCCAGAGGGCGAAAAAGGTATATTTTGATTATCTTTTTATTTTTTATGCTAAAAATCAAGGGTTTATTTCTTATTGTATATTTACTGAAAAATAACTGTACCAAAATTGATATATAGGTGGCACTCTTTCCAGAAGAAATGCTACTATAAAAAAGCTTGTGTTTAGTGTGAAAAACAAACCTGTGGCTATGTTCATGTTTATAAACAAAAGGGAGGTGCTGTAAATCTACTGTACTCAACCGGGTCTTTTTTGACCCAAATAAATAGTTTGTTTTGGATTTTCTCCTAAAACAGAAAAGTTCAAATGTGCTGAAGTCCTGGACAGTAAAACAGTTACCTGGGCCTCACAGCATTACAATTAAGGTTAGAATTCTGAATGCAGCTGTTGAGATGTTAACCTACAATTACAAGATATATGCATCTTAATATACATGTGTTAATTCTGGCCTTTTATGTTGCAATTGAGTAGACCAACTTGCTCTAAATGATCTTTGTAAAGTAACTCAATAATTCAATACATTCACACTTTGTGGCTGTGTAGGTGGACTCAGCTTAATGTAATACATTTTGGGGACTTTTTTTCTTTTTTTTTTTTAGAGATGTGTGAAAATACAGATGATAAGTATATTTTGGGAGGTCTGTCTTACAAATACATGGGTTTCAATATTTCTCTGCATGTTTTTAAGAAAAACTGTTGTCCCTTAATGGAAATCAATAACATACAATTAACTTACTTTGTTTATGCCACACCAGTTGGCCAGCAATAATTTAACCTTGTATTTAATATGAATGAATGAATGAATGAATGAATGAAAACCTTTATTTCAAACATGTAAAAATAATACAATAAAAAAAATATTTATATACAAATACAAGAAACAAGAAACAAAACAATATTACATTTTACATGTCCAAAAAGGAGTAGGAAGAAGCATAAGCTTATTTAATCCTACCCCTTCTCCGCCTCTAGTTAATAATCATCAAATTGGCTTCATATTTATATCATCTTAATCCTATCCTAATATATTATTTAAAATTACTATGTATATTTATGTTTATTCCCACACACCAAAAAAATATATATAAAGAAAACATAATATCCACCATAAAGAATAAATAATTAAATAAATAAATAATCTGTGTGACCCCTTAGTCAAAACCCTTCTTCCTCCCTGTACCTTGTAAAAACCATATTTTTCTACTGCTTTTTAAACTGGGTCATGCTTGGACATAGCTTGGTCACTGAACTTTATCCATTCCACAACTTCACTCCACGTATGGAAATACAAAAACTTTTTAAAGTTGTTCAGACACAAAGATGTTTTAAGTTGAACTCCCCCCTGAAATTATATCTCCCTTCTCTATTAAAAAACAGTTTTTGAATATTGCCAGGGAGTAGGTTATATTTTGCTTTATACATTATTTGTGCTGTTTGAAAATGAACCAGATCAGTGAATTTCAATGTCTTTGATTTTAAAAATAATGAATTTGTGTGATCTCTATAACCAGTATTATGATTGTCCTTATGGCTCTTTTTTGTAACATAGATAGTGATGCTAGTATGCTTTTATATGTATTTCCCCAAACCTCCACACAATAATTTAAATATGGTAATATCAGAGCACAATAAAGAATGTAGAGTGATTTGTGGTCTAGAACATTCTTTGCTTTATTCAGTACTGAAATGCTTCTTGAAAGTTTATAATACAAGTCTCATGCAAGCTCTTTTAAAATCATGAGCCTTTGATTTCTATTTGACCATGGATTCAGTCTGCGCTTATCAGTATATGAATGCACATTGCAGTTGTTGAATATGGTTCAGCAGATGTTAGCTATATCAAATCTACAAAGCTGCTAATTTCTGGCACTTCACTGTCATGTATTTTTTAGCTTTGCAGCAATTTTGGATGCGGTAACAACAATGTCAACATCCATGATGATAAAAGATATGTTGTAATGGTCCGTGTTGTTTCTGTTTTCTTTATTGACTGAATGGCCTTGTGAAAATAGAGATAGATGTGTTTTGAAAGCAAAATAGGGCTAGACCGGGACTAGTTTTCACAAGGCCTCAATAAGGTTTAGAGTCAAAAATCAGTTTAGTCAAATGTGTTTTCTCTAGCAGTGGTTATGAATTTTGGTTTTAAACACCTAGTTCAAAACCCTCTTAAATTGAATATTTTTTTGTTAATACCAAGCTAAAATTCTAATATCATATTTTTGCTATCTCAGGAAGAAAGATTATAAATTACCATATTAGTTGAACAAAACAAGCTTTTTGCATGTTACATTTTTACATTTGTGCTGTTTCTAGAATTGTTTTGTGTTTTATAATTGTTTTACTGTTTAAATTTAGCTAAAAATCCTGTATCAGGCTATTAAATGGCAGATTCCATTGCAACAACTTACCCCATATAGTGCAACAACATGTCCCGCTAATATGACACGTTGTCACAAAAGTTCAAGGTGTACTCGTCTGTCCTTGACAGATAACCTTTCTATTATCTTAAGATGTTCTGTTGATCAAAAAAGGACAGAAACAATTTCTGTTTGTGAGGATGTGTAGTCAGAAGCCAAAGATGACTCGATTCGGCTATCAGTATAACTTGATGTCCCAGTTCATTGTCATGGCTCGGGTCGCTGTAGGACATTTTCTGAAAATCTCTTCTGTTCCACCCTCATTCTCTCTAACTCATTCTCTGTCATTTCTCCTTCTCTTTCTTCTATTTGAAAAACTTAGCTGAGAGCTTGGTTGTATCTTAAGTGTCTGTTTCAACAGAAATCACATTGCACTACAGAGTCCACTTTTTATACTACAAAAGATTATAAAACTTCTTTATGTTGCTTTAATGGCTCTAAAATAATCATACTGTTGGTATGCTGCACATAGAGCTAAACACTTCTCCTTGAGATAGAAGCTTATTCTTGTCCATAGAATAAGCACTGAGGCTAAAGACCAAGCTTTGTGGAGATGAAAGGGGTGTTCACCTGAAAATATTAGGGCCAATTGTGATGCACTTTACTAATGGCCTGCCGGTTGCAGCAATTATAGATTGTAATATTTATCAGGGTAATTTCACAGAGGCATGAATTGTGTCTCACAATGCTGATAATAATTTGTATGTAGCATATAGAATCACTTTCATTGCTAGTTATGCCATCTGTTTGACATTACTTAATAGAGACTGATAGGGACATAATAAAACAAAACCAAATGTGATGTTGGCTGCAGTCCAAATGTGATTATAATGTAATCTGTACACCTCCCAGAGGAAGTCCACAGTGTAAGTCTAATTTGCAGAAAATTTTGTGGACAAGTTACACACGCTGTGTGGGCGATTGTGGTGCTCAGTGATTGAAGTTCATCACCTTATCTAGCTAGAAAGGTTATCAGGGTATCAGATATCTTAATGATATTCCTCTTTGCACTTAATATGTGACATTTAATCACATACTTTTAACAGATGATTCCAGATGTTCCCAAAGCTTTGGGTCTAAATTAATAACCTCACACCATATTGCTCATAAGTGCAATATAGTGCAACATAATTAACTTTTCATAACAGACCTAACATCAGTTTTAAATCACCACATACACATTATAACTAATAGAAACTACTTTGTATGGAAGCCAGATCCTGCCACGGAAGAAGGAAATTAATAAAGTCATTCTGACTTTATTTCTTGTAACTGAGTTTTTCAATAAAAAAAATTACATTTTTAATTTTTTTCCTCAGTGGTGGAAAACCAGCTTCGATAGCTTTGCAGTGTGGGTTTATTTTTTTATTTTGTATTAGTTTGAGGCATTGCTGAGATCTACTGTAAGTAGGACTGCATATTTTTCTAAATTAAAGGGCATGACTTTCTTGAAACTCTACTGACATTTGAAGAATTTTCAGTAGTTTTCTCTGAGAGCAACATCTTATCTTTATCATAACCAGTGTTCTGTATACAAAATTAGTATTTTCATTAGATCTTCACCTATATAATCTGTCTTGTTTGATTGTGACATTGTATTGAAGGCCTATATTAAGGAACAAATTTAGAGTGGTGGCTGGTTCTTTCTTAGAAGATACAGTATATTAATTATTTACCCAAAAATTTAAATTCTCTCATCATTTACTCACCATCATTATATTCCTGATGTATATGATTTTATTTCTTCTGCAGAGCAAAAAAAAAAAAAAAAAAAATTTTAGGAGAACATCTCATCTCTGTGGTCAATTTAATGAATGGTGGCCAGATATTTGAAGGTCCAAAAAGCATATAAAGGTAAAATAAATTAATCCTTACAACTCAAGTGGTTAAATCCATGTCTTCAGATGACTGTGTGGGTGAAAAAACTGATCAATATTTAAGTATTCAAACAAATCTCCACTTTCACTTTCACATTCTTCTTTTGTTTTTGGCAATTTGCATTGTTTGTGCATATCTCAACCTACGATGAAAATGATGAAAAAATACTTAAATATTGATTTGTTTCACACCCACACCTATCATATTTCTTCTGATTATATGGATTAAAACACTGGAGTGTTGCCTGGAGTATGCTGCCTTTATATACTTTTTGGATCTTCAAAGTTCTTGCCACCCTTTACTGGCATTGAATGGACCAACAGAGCTGAGACATTTTTCTAAAAAAATTTGTTTGTGTTCAACAGAAAAAAGAAAGTCATACACATCTGGGATGGCATGAGGGTGAGTCAATGATGAGAGAATGTTCATTTTGCCTCATTTTAATATAAGTTTTGTTACTGTTGTATTTTTATTTTTTTTATCACTGTACAATATGGTCCAATCATTAACATAAACTCATAGGAATGCATTTACTGTGCATTTTCACACTGATAATAAATGTATTCATGCAAAAGCTGAAAGATTTTGCTTTCAGAGGCTTTATATGGAGTTAGGATGAATGACAATGTGCATTTCTAACTGTTCTGAGACCAGTACAGGCAGACAGCAAACTGAAGGTTAAGTCATTCAGTAAATAGGCAGCAAGGGAACAAGGGTGCATCCTATAGCTTTCTATACAGCTAAGTGCATTCACTCCTAAAATCTGACCAAAAGTTCAGTTTCAGGCTGCAGATGATGTTTCGACCACTCAGCATGGTTGGCAGATATGGGACAATAATGATCAGTACATTGAGTCAGAATTTTATAATGCAAAATTTTATTTTAACATGGTTGGCTGTGATTTGTTGATGATGACCTTTAATTTTAATCAGAATTATTCATTCAGCTTTATAGAAAATCAACTGTAATGTCTATAACATCTCAAACACATGTATAACCAACACTCCTGAACACATAATAAACTATTTGATGAAAAACGTTCTAAATTTTGGTATTACTTAAAATTTCACAACTTAGTCCCGCTGTCCACATATGTGGACATAATTTGCTCTAGACACGATTTGCTCTAGAATGATTTTTGCATGAATGTATAGCTGCACAACTTTCAGAAGCATAATGGGGTGATTCTGACCTCTCTGTAGTTCTTTGTAATGTTTACTTAACTACAATATCACTTAAATATCTGTCATAAAAACTCATTTATTATAACCCATTGTAAGATATGAGATTGAAGTTATGTAATTTAGCAATGTGTCACCCTGCATGCTTCAACAGATATTATGATATCAATATCTTTATAGCACTTAAGTCAAAGAAAATAAATGCATGATTCCAGATGTAATTTCCAGCTTAAATAAATTCAACACATACACACAAACAGCCAATAAATCTGTGTTAAGTAGGAACAGATTTTCTTCCTTTCATCCTATTTTTACAATATCACTTAGCAGTTCTGTGGAGCAATGGATCTTTATTTGTGCTGCAGCAATGTACAGGCACCAGCAACACACAAGGTGTCATCACGACCACAAATCACATCCTTGTGAGTGTCTCTTCCCTCCCTTTGCCCCCTCATAACTCTCCTTCTCTTCCTCACTCTTACTTTTTCACCTCTCCAGCGCACCATATAGGACGGAGTTAGAATTTATCTCAATTAGAGAGCAGAACTTTGGGTGGAGAGGTGGGAGGGCTTGTGTCCAGGCTGACTCCTCCCCCCTGTGCCCCACACAGCCCACTTAAAGTGGAAGCAGCAGCGCAGTGCAGTCTGGAGTCCTGTCATTCAAAAGCCCTGCGGCCTTTTATGCAAATTAGCGTGTCTGTGGCCAACTGGGAGGGGAGGGGGAAGCATGTCTAGATTTGTTTGGCATCCGTTATGCCCTCCTTTCCAATCTTCCATTCCATCGTCTTTCTTACACACGCAAACACTCTCCCCAGTTCCACCTTTTCCTCTGCTTCACCTTCCTCATGTTATGCCTTGACACTTTAATTTCTTATTTTTTCTGTGCTTCTCTCTCAGGTCCCATAACCTGTCCATTTCTATAGCCTTTAGATGAGAATGTGTGACACTGCTGTGAAACTGGGAACCAGTGAGGTGAAGCATGCAATGCTACTGGGCAGGCTCTAGAAATTGGGTCGCATAAAGAGTGAGGATAGACGTGCACGTGTGTGCGCGTGTGTGAATGTCTGTGTGCATGTAAAAGGGTTGTAACTGAAAGAGATCTTGTTTTCCATAAAGGTGGGATTTAACAGAATCTGTGATGACAAAATGTATACATATTCAAATTAGAGCTGCTGGAATGCATTGTGCACACAATTATTTTAAAACTGGCACCTTAATAGTCTATTTGTTTTGTTTTTTCAACAAATTTGCCCTATTATGGGCCAGCTTTACAACTTTTAATGCACCATGAGTTGGAGTTTAACTATTCAAATACTATTCAAAGAAATAATGATATCCTTTGCAATACAATGGCAGTGGATAGTGCCTCACTTTTAAACCAAAGCAGATGGGGATCTTCATTATAACATTTCCTTCTGTGTTCCACAAAAAGAAAGAAAGTCATATGGGTTAGAAATTACACAATGGTCAGCATATTATGACAGAATTTTCATTTTTGGATGAACTAGATGGATAATTACAATTTGTTGCCTCATCCCTAACTTTTTTCAGAACTATCAAAAAAATTATCAAATAAAAGCCCCTGTGACGTTAAATTCCTGGAGATATTAAATCAAGATAGACAACAAGAGGATGATATTTAAAAACTGGTGACCAAACATCACCCATTGGCAAAACTAGTCAAGAGACAAAGCAGCATCTCTGTATATGTGCATCAATACAAAAATACATTTTATGTTTTTTATTTTAAATAAAGCCACTGCCTAATGCACAACTATTACAAAAGACAAAAAACAAACTCTGAACAGGATAGTTTGTGTATTTTTGTATTAATATTATTCAAATACAGTAGCTTAAACTAGGCAGAAGTAAATATCATTTTTATGATCTCATATATATATATATATATATATATATATATATATATATATATATATATATATATATATATATATATAACAGATTCCTTTTTAAAGCATGCAACAATACTGCATCTAAAAATACACTTCAAAGTTATATTTCAGTCTCTATACATTGTGAAGTCAAATACTATGTTTGTTAATAAGTTTGTGGAAACTAGGAGTGAAAAACTTGTTCCAGTGGCATGCTGAAACAAGATCTGAAAGAGGTCTGTGTGTGCGTGCATGTGTGTGCACGTTTATGTGTGTGTGTGTGTGCGTGTGTGCATGCATATGTGTGTGCATATGTGTGAGGTGCATATGGTAGTAACAGTTCAAGGATTCACTTGTGGTGACCTGTCTTCTTTTCCTGTCTGCAAACACACACTTACATGTGAGAACAGCACTCAGAGCACATGGCTTGTGTTTCCAAACTTCTAAAAGACCACACAATCAGAACTGTTATTGTAATTATTACTAATAATATCTTCAATCTGACAAACTATGTCTAAGAGTGACATAATTACTGCTTATGAATCAGTCTTTGAAACTATTTACCATCCCTAATGTCACCCGGTCTCTGAGGGTATTATAGAACTGAACTAAGAACCTCAATACTAATTTACCTTGGCCAGCTAATCATACCATCAAAAGTAACATACCATTCAAACGTAACACACTTTTTAGGAGACTGATGCCTTCTCTAGGGAACTGACGTGACTCTCATGCATTTTACATTAATATTTTTTACAAATTAGTCATTTGGTAACATGTTAAAATAATTACAAATTATAATGCTCCCAATATAGGATATTTAATAAATATGGAAAAAGACATAATATAGAAAACTCTCAATAGTGTTGGTGCAAACTACAAACTGCAAAAAAAATCCAGCTTGCAAAATTATTCCCAAATAAGTCAATAAAAAAAAAATGACCAAAGTTTGTTTTGATTTTTTTCTAGTGTTTTTTTTTTTTATTATTTTGTTTTATTATTATTTAATTTTTTAGGTGGAATGCATTTATTATTTTGTGTAAACAGAACAACATTAATCTTTAAATTCTAACCTTGTAATAGACTGTCATCTCTTACAGTTTTTGTTCCAGTGGGATATAAACTAAAGGACCAGCAGAAAAGTCACAATATTCCCTCACAAATTAAAACAACCTTAAACACACACCTACACCCATCTCATCCTGCTTTAGCCATAGAAATGCCACCCAGTCCAGAGTCTCTGAAATTTTGTGAGGGCGGGAAAGGCTGCGAACCCTTCTTCCTTCTCTCTCACACACGCACAGCCTCACAATAATTCACACACACACACACACACACACACACACACACACACACACACACACTAATACACATTTCAGAGTATTTCAGAGAGAGTAATGTAAAATCATCAATATTGAGAATTACATATTTGACAAACAATAAAAACATATGAGTATCTGGAAACTGATTGTCCTTTCTAACATAAAACCATTCTAAAGGCTAAAGAACGTCATGTACTAGATCTACTATACTAAAGGCACTTCTTGCAGCCTCTGAAATCTCTAGAACCTTTTTTAATCCAGTGTTTGAGCATCCTTCAAGGCCACAAGCATGAATAGATGGTATTACACTTATACATAGGGATAATTGACCCCAAAATGAACTGTAATTATTTACTCACCCTCATGTTGTTCAAAACCTGTAAGACTTTCTGTCTTCCTGGAACACATAAGTACATGTTAGGCAGAATTGGCCTCATTTAATAATCGTATGTATGCTCACATTTGTGCATGAAATCTGCGTACAAACGTTTTTACAAAGAAACCTTGATTCATGAGTTTATTTTACATTTACAAAAAAAAATTGGAACAACTGAAACCACATTTATGAAAAAATCTCATACTCTCTGTGTCCTTATAAACATGGAATAAACACAAAATGATATATAAACTATAAATTAATAATCTAGTTTTATTATGTAGTCTAATTTTATAGTAACAAAAAAATTGCTTGCACTGGGTTCTGGTCTGCCTGTGCGCTGTCAGTGATATAGCGCACAAACTACATACTCTAAGTCATTGGATGGTGCATCTGGAGAAATGCTCCTATACATCCCAGAAAGGTTTGTCTGATGGTTTTAGTTCCATTCATCTGATCGTAGTGGCAAAGGGAGATTTTACCCTATCGCAGTGTTTGACGTGTGCAATTTGTGTCAGTACCGGCAGCGATTCTAACTCTTAGAAGGTGCTGGCACCTGCATCCTTCCTATGAAATCAAAGAATTAATGGGTGTGACATCATTTAGAACATTTTGTTTTTGAGTTTGTTTCGGTGCTTTGTAACAGCTCGCCAGGGCAAACTTTCAGGAAAATGTCTCACCAGCTGCTAAACACCTTCTTACTGCCATTGGTCCATGTCATTGGTAGTTGTGACCTGGAGCTCCACCTACTTTGAGGCCAACAGGTAAGCCGTTCAGTTAGTTTAGATTAGTCATGTCATGAACACAAGAGCGAGTAGTGTTATTAGAAAGCTGGTGCAAATTTATCGGTAACACTTTATAATAATGGTCCATCATTAATAGCTAATTATTAAGACATTAATGCAGGACAGATGAGTAGTACTACATTAACACTTTAGTTACTGCTATTAACTAAAATGGGAACACGATTAACTAATCAGTAAGTATAAGTGAACTGATGACTGAGGTAGTTCCCTATTTGGTAATCAATAATTACTGAATTTAATTTACATAATTGAGAACTATTAACTAACTATGGATAATTTAATATAACTACTAATTAATTACTAATAAAAACATTAGCATGTGTCTAAAATGTGAATGATGTTTTTCATGAAATGATCATGAAATGAGCCTTCAGAGAAACATGCACCTCACGTGTGTTCTTTGTAGGAATTAATTTATGAATGTAACAGCCTCTAAATCAAGGCTACAGTGTCTGCTATGCATCATAGTTAGCTTACCTTACAGAAATATAAGGATGTATGTGCCCAAAATGTGTATTCCTTGGGATATCTCTTCTGTTCTTTACAAATTATTAACTTTGGCATGTTAGATATTGCTGGAGGTCTTTTTAATAATTTTGGTAACCCATAAGTAATGAGTCAAGTGTTACCACATACTGTAAATATGAAGGAATTACTAATGATCTGGACCATTATTTTGAATTGAGGGTCATGGTAATGCATTATTAATTAATGAGATCTTACTGTTTCCTTCCTTGGGAGTTAAAGGGTATCTGGACCACTATTATAAAGAGAAAACACACTATAAACCATTAATAGTAACTGATGTGTTACTTGTCATTTAGTAATGAATACTAAAGTGTTTGTTCCTAAAAACAAAATCTATTTAATTAAACAGACAGTTAAGGTCTATTTTAGTTTCCGTGCGAGCATTGAATATGGTGAATCCTGATTAGATTAGAAGCTTGATGGACGAGACACTCATTCTTTGTTTTTCACCGGATCCATTAAAGTACTCAGAATTATGTTTTTTAAATGCACGTGACATAAAATTAAACACTTCTTGTAAGATTAACCTACAGTACCTATGAATAAAAAATTCATTGTAAAAATATTTTGTAAAAAAAAAAAAAAACATATGAATATGCAAGTGTTTTTTCATTAATTAATAATGCATTACCGTTACCCTCACTTTAAAATAATGGTCCAAATCATTATTAATTCTTTCATGTTTATGTGGTAACACTTGATTCATAACTTATGAGTCCTTTTTATCTAGGTGGGTGAGGGCCAGATGGAGGGTGGTGGCGATCGAATCGTCTGTTGAACGGTTTGGACGATACGCAAACTGCAGTGGGTCTAGTGAGGGGGCAGCTGGGTCTTAATGTGCCTCATGACAAGCCTCTCGAAGCACTTCATGATGATGGGTGTTAGTACGATGGGACGGTAGTCGTTGAGTCAGGACACTGAAGACTTCTTTGGCATGGGGACAATGGTGGTGGCCTTGAAGCATGTTGGAACGACGGCGCTGCTCAGAGAGATGTTGAAGATGTCGGTAAGAACATCTGCCAGCTGGTCTGCACATTCTCTGAGCACTCTGCCAGGAAAGTTGTCTGGTCCAGCAGCCTTCCGTGGGTTGAATCTACATAGAGTTTTCCTCACATCAGCCGTGGCAAGACAGAGTACCTGGTCTTCCTCGCCACCACATCGTTCTGCATTTAAAACTGAGCGTAGAAGTCATTCAGCGCATCTGGCAGGGACGCACCTTTGTCACAGGCAACTGATGTTGTCCTGTAGTTGGTGATGGCCTGGATGCCCTGCCGCGTGTCACCGCTGTCTTGGAAGTGACTGTGGATTCTCTGGGCGTGTGCGCGTTTTGCCTCTCTGATGGCACGGGCCATTTTGGCCCTCGCTGTTCTTAGGGCTGCCTTGTCATCCTGCTCTGAAGGCGGAGTCTTGGGTCCTCAGCAGCGCGTGCACCTCCGCAGTCATCCACAGCTTCTGGTTGGAGCGTGTGGTGATGGTCTTGCAAAAATAGCACCATTTTGGATCCGGAGCAGCCGCCGCGTGTTACCACACCGCCATCTTGGACCAACAGTTTTTACAAATCTTTTCAGTGTAATAAATTAACAAAAACAAAAACATAATGTGTAGGCACATTATGTCTACGTATAGTGTGTTAGCGCATTAACTCTTTTACTGATTTCGTGTGAATTATACTCATTGAATGAGGCATGAAGTCATTGATAGCACATTTTAATATCAAACTAGTTGATGTTTTTCATCTAGTCTTGTGTGTCTTGATCGACCTTTGCAGGCCACATCTCAACCTGCACCCTAGGATGTTTTTTGTTAGACAGGACCTGCTGAGAACATAAATTTAAATTTGTCTTTACCTGTACAAATGTACATGCTGTTACCTTAATGTGAAACTATAAGACTTTTATGCTTGTTTAAAGCTGCCATAGGTTAGTCTCCACAACCGGTTCTTCCAGTCTATATGTTCAGTTTGCATTATTTTGAAAATATTCCAGGTGTCCACACAGCTTTCTACAACTAAACCATAGTATAAATTAAACAAAGCAATTGCCTCTTGGTAGTATTTGAAGAAATATCTAAATACTGGCACTAAGTAAACACAATAAAATTAATCTTCTTGTAGGTTGCCTAGCACTCACCATTTCTGTTTCCATTGTTAAAGGCAGTGTTGCAAGAAGTCATGGGCCTAGAGCAGCCAGAGAAGAAAGACTGTCAGTGAGGCTTCCAGGACCTAAATCTCCTTAGATCCCATATTGGTGCCCATCCTCTATGCCTTGTAAACAGAATTGCAATTTCTCCTGCCTAACACATTCTGCAACACCAAATATAGCCGCCTATTTCCAGCTCCCCAGCTGTAACACATATCCTCCCCCTCAGCTGTCTTGCAAAGGGGGCATCTAATCTGCTTTCTTCCACACAACTTGCTTGCATTGTAAACCGATCCAAGAAAATTTGACGAGAGAGGGTGGAAGGTGCAAGGATGAGAGAAATAAAAATGATAGATAGTTAAAAAAAGATAGTAGTGAAAAGATGGGAGAGAGAAAGAGGGAGAGAGAAAAGATGACCTAATTACAATTGCCCACAGTGTGCACCATTTCTCTTTGAAGAATATGAAAATTGCAATGAGACAAGAAACACCAGACCAGCTATGATGTTTGAAAAACACAGCAGAAGAGGAGCTTTGATTGAGCATGCCTCTTTTTTGAAATCCTTATCACAGAATGAGTACAAATATGAGAGCAAAAAGTATTGCTGGTTACAATGACGTTTCATTGAAAAGGTTTAGTTGTCTCCTAAAAGCATTACCTAATTACAATTCTGCATAATGTATAGTGATGTGTTTAGGGTTTTTATTTATTTATATTTCCTGATACACTATATTGAGCCGATGGCTCATTTGAAAAATTCGTGCCCAAAAAATTGAAATTGTACTCTCAGTTTACCATCTGTACTCACAGATTTATAAACTTCATTCCCCTTCTGTCACTCACTCGATGTTGTGTCGAATGAAGAGACACAAGGGGTCTTCTTTGGGAGCCTCACATACCTCTGAACTTGAGAAAAGGCCAATGAGAAAATGGCAGACAGAATTTGCATGCCCCGCCCCCGGACATATGGGTATAAAGGGAATCGGACATGGGTCTGTCAGTCAGATTTTTTCTTCGGAGCCGAGCGGTTGTGCATCAGCAATCTGAGTCTCACTACTGTTCCACTCACCTCTGTGTCAGAGCACTGCTGTTGGATCTACGGTGCATTTCCAGCGGCATTCTCTCTCTGCACACTGTGCAGTCCACACCCCTGGGTGCTTCGACAGTGCTTCTCTCTAGTTTATTTTCACTCACAAAAGTGCAATACACAGCAAGCGTTGAACATCCTTGCTGTGCACGTCTTTTTAAAGATGTCTTTCCGCCTTTGTGTAGTTCCTGGTTGCGGTCGATTTCTCTCCACTTCTGACGGTCATAAGAGCTGCCTTGCGTGCCTGGGCTATGATCACACACAGGCAGCGTTTTATGAATGGTTCATGTTCTCAGTGCGAGAACATAGCTATGGCAACTTTGCAGTCGCGGCTTTCTTTCCTCACGAGAGAAAGCCACTTCAGCCGCCCCCCACATCGCTCCTTCTTCCCACGGGATTGAGGATGACCCGTCTAGTGATGAAGGAGATTTGAGGATGATGACGGGCTCCGTTTCGCCAGTAAATCCCCACAAACCACCTGCCACCCGGCACGCTCGCTTGCTTCCGTCCAAGCTCGGGATGAGTGCAGCTCACCTCATGGCCAGCCAGCATTCTCCCTTGAGCCCCAGGAATTGGATGAAAACATCGCAGCTGCATTGGAGAGTGTCACAGTGGCATCTGATGCTGATGACTCATCTTGGCTGTCACCTTCAGGTCTGCTCGCTCAGTCTGAGGCTGATGCACGGATGTCTGCTATGCTTTCCCAGGCCAAGGAAGGCTGCCACCTTCCGGTCTGCTCGCTAAGTCTGAGGCTGATGCACGGATGTCCGCTATGCTTTCCTGGTCCGCTTGAAACTTCCGTCCCCCCTCACGGCTGGTCGATCGATTCCTCGGGTCAGAGTACCGCTCATAGCCATGCCCCCCTGTTTCTTTCTTCCCGGAAGTGTATGACAAGCTGACCTCGGAACATCACCTATGGCTGAACGTGGTCGAGATGTGCGACGTAGAGAAGGCTCACTTTCTCAACGCCCCCGTCGCCCAGCTTGGCCTCTTCAGCGACACAGTTGACGACTCCTTCCAGCATTCTTCAGTGGTAAGGAGGCAGACGGAAGCGATCTCACACATCATGCCGCGGCGCCGCCCCTTCCTAGCCCCCCAGCACGGTCTGCGCCCCATCTGCCCGCCGAGGGCATCCCCCTGCGTCCAAGCAACAGGCAGCTCCGCCTAGACCCAGCCCCAGCTCTCAGCCCCAGCATCGAGCACCTCGCAGACTGTGCATGCCCCCCATCTCCAGAACTTCCTCTAGGACCCGGAAGGCTCCTAAGCACTCCTGAGACGGAAGACCCAGGGAGTCAGAAGTTCGCTCCAGAGCTATTACCAAGACCACTCCATTACCCGGTGGAGGGCCGGCAGAATAATCCTTGTTTATCCACACTGTTAATAAAAGAACAATTTACCCACTTCCTGGGTCATCTAGCCGGTGTGTGCCATTCTCACAGCGCCCCGACTCCAAAATCCTACAGTCCCGGCTCCCTGGACGCAGTCACCTCGCCTCCGGACCCGTTACTGCTCAGCCACAGCAGGCCAGCACTGACGAGTTCCGAAGACGCCTTCCCAGGACCTCTTCCTCAGTCTCTAACCCGCCCCCTGCCGGATGTGCGGAGCAAGGTAAGTGCTTTGAGTCTTTTCTCAGCAGGTTAGCCACTAAGCATCACTTCCTGAATGTTCTTCCTCCCTAGCCTTCTGGCCTGCGAAAATAGCGGAGCAATTAGCGACCAGACCCACTATGAGCCACAAGTGTTCTGTACTGGGTTTGGGCTCCACAGCCTTAATTCCCTCTTCAGGCAACTCCCTGTGATGTATTTTCCACGGTACGGTCCCCCTGTCAGCGGATCCGAATCTCCCTTGGGCAGTCCCACTGCCCCCGGTCACCGTGTTTGTAGAGGTCCTCTCTCATCAGGCAGGACCTACCACCGAGCCATTCATGCATGCGGGTTTACAACCCACGTGGTGTATTTGCCACATGTCACCTCCCCCTAGTCTGGGCAGGATGTGGCCTCTGCAGGGTCTTTTCTCCCTGAAAGATTAGGATTGGGAAAGACTGCCTTCCCCAACCCCAGCCTCTTCACACTCTATGCGAGAGACATAGAGATTTAAAAGGCCATGGCTGCCAGGCTTGCTCCCATGCTAGACATGTAACACCTTTTCCCCCCTCAGGGGTGCTGGGAACCTAAGGTCTGTATAAAAAAAGGACACCTTTTCTGGGGGCGTTGGGGAGGGTTATGGGCAGCCGATACAGTTGCTTCTAGCACACAGCAGCCTGCTTGCACCTGTGTCAGCAGTTCACGTAACACAGTCTAGTGCATGGTGCTTTTGAATAGGACCCCTTGTGTCACTTCATTCAACACAACTGTTGTAACCTCCGTTCCCTGAGGGAGGGAACGAGACATTGTGTCCCTTCTGCCACGACACTAGACCTACCACTGTAAATGGTCGTACCTTATTCTCGGCTCCTCAGTGCAACAACCTGACTGACAGACACATGCCCACTTCCCTTTATACCCGTATGTCCGGGGGCAGGACATGCTAATTCTGTCTGCCAATTTCTCGTTGGCCTTTTCTCAATTCAGAGGTTTATCCTTAGTGGCAGGATGGGGGGCCATACAGTGACCTTGTATGTTAAAATGTTATGATATTTGCTCCATCAGACCAAACATATAGACAGTATTCTCCCACACTGGAGCTCCACAGAAATGCTCTCTTAAGATACAACCTCATATGCATGCTTTGATTTATTATTTAGAATGAGAATGAAAAAACTAGGCAATTATCTGTATATGAGAAATTCATCCTAACTTTGTCTTTTTCTTTTTACCTATTTAGCAAAAAATTCCCCATTACACGTTAACGTTAATTATCACTTTTCGGTGATTCATAAAACTAATTAGCTACACCTATGAGTAAGGGATGGGACTTCAGTTCCAGGTATCATATTGTAATCAGTTCAGTGGAAAGGAGGAGGTGAGAACCGGCTTGATAATATAAATAATAGTTTAATATAAAACTGAAGCAAAAGACAAACACGCACATGACGGACATGTCCGTAAACGATCTCTCTCTCTCGTCGCACCACCGTCTGCCATCGGCCTTTATCCCTCTCTGAGGCTTAATTAGCCTGATAAGGGACCAGGTGTGTATAATCACAACCCGGCCCCGCCCTCCGCCCTGCCACATATATCCTCTCAGAATTAGATTGAGTAATTCGTAACAACATGATGCAATTGTTGATGAATCAGGATTCACCCCAAATAACATATAAAATAACAAATAGCATCCCCATAATAACAGAAAAGAATGCATACATAAATTAAAAGGATAATACTGGTAATAATGGTTTACGGAAAGCAGCATGTTTTCCTGATTTCATAGCTGATCATGCAATGATTTGCGACAATTTTGTAGCGACATGAGACTGTTGGCGATGTAACAAAGTTCAACTTCATGAAAATACATCACGAAGAAACACAGCAACTACCAATGGGAGTGCACATGTGATGCACCACTTCACTTGAAGCAAATGAAAATAGTCAAGTGTGAACGCTTACAAGCAATCAACACTACAGAATCTTCTATATATTGACTTCCTCTAGCAATTTAATCATTACCCGTGTGAATGCCCAAAAACAAATAGTTCACCCTAAAATGAAAATTCTGTCCTTACTTACTCTCATATCGTTTAGACTGTATGACTTCTTATCTTCTGCGGAAAACACAAAAGGAGCAATTTTGAAGGATGTCCCAATCACTGATTTTGATAAAAATAGCCATTATGACTCAATATAGAACTTAAAAAGAACCCCTAAAATGTTTATGAAAGAAGTCCATGCAATTCGTGCATCATATTCCAAGTCTACTGAAGGCATAACTAGGTTTTAGTGAGAAATGGCCCAAAAAGTTATTTTACAGTAAAAATATTTACTGTAAAGATTTCCTTTTACACGTGAACTTGTGCTGTTCACGTGAGAATTTGCACTACTTTTGCTTTCGCAAGGTTTAAGTGCGAGTCCAGATTTTCAAAAGTCTAGTCAAAGTCAAGATTTTCACTATAAACAATTGCAATTTTGGGTCATTTTTTTCCCAGAATTGGAATATCACAAATGCGTTTCAGGCCGGGTTTGGGTCAGCTTTTCAAGTAGGACTTCTGGTTCGGGTTAGTTATTAATGAAAAATTAAACAGGCCTACCGAACTTGTGTCACGCACATGCTTTCACTCAAAGACACGCACGAACAGATGACATTTACACTAACTTATTTTTGTGCACATCTGTTCTGTTTTCCCTTTGTTTTCCAATGTAAACACATGCTGGACGAATGTCTTTGACTGTTGCACCACATCTCGCTGTTTCTTCAGTGATTCTGAACAGGCACTTTTTAAACACTGTTTAAAAAGTGAGTAAAAAGAAAGTAAAAGTTAAGTAAAAAAAAAAACGTAAAATTGTCAAAAACGGGGGCCTGGGTATCTCAGCGAGATTGACGCTGACTACCACCCCTGAAGTTGCGAGTTTGAATCCAGGGTGTGCTGAGAGACTCCATCCAGGTCTCCTAAGCAACCAAATTGGCCCGGCTGCTAGGGAGGTAGAGTCACATGGGGTAACCTAATTGTGGTTGAGATTAGTGGTTCTTGCTCTCAATGGGGCACAGGGTAAATTGTGCATGGATCATGGAGGGTAGCATGAGCCTCCACATGCGGGGTCTCCGAGGTGTCATGCACAACAAGCCATATGATAAGATTTGTGGATTAACATTTTCAGAAGCGGAGGCAACTGAGTCTTGTCCTCCACCTCCCGGGTTGAGGTGAGTAAACTCACCACCATGAGGACCTACTAAGTAGTGGGAATTGTCATTCCAATTTGGGAGAAAAGGGACTAAAAAAGCATAAAAAAAAATATTATCAAAAACACTTGTCGAGACACCTGCTGTTTTTTATTATTTGCGCTGCATCTAGATTGTTTTTAGCGCCATGGAGGGGACTGTTGCATTGTTTCATATTATTCCAGATTGTTCTGCACCAAGCTAAGTTTCAGCACAAGTTTAAGTAAGGCAATGCTGTTTTTCATTCTGCTCTAGTGCACTGAGGGGCGGCCGTGCCTTATTAAAACTGTATGTTTACTGTTCCAATATTGTTACGAATGTTGCCTATATACCTACATAAAACGCCTATAGCTAGGAGAAGAAATTATAAAGAGAGTGAGCGATTTGGGGTTCGGGTCGGGTACGAGTTTATAGTCTGATGGTGTCGGTCAGGCTGAGTAGGGTGAGGCCACTTGTCTCGGGTTCAAGTTGGTTTCGGGTTTCATTTTAAGGTCCGTGCAGATCTCTATGCAAAGCCCACTCTTCCTAAATGCCCCGCTCTTGTGTTTCATAACTCTATGTGCCATCTTTCAGCTTTACACATATAAAAAGTAAGCTATATTCAGCTCAACCTATTGAATACCCAAAAGAAGCAGTGTAGTATCGCTACCACATACTGTGTAAATAAAATGTTCCTTTCGCCCAGCCAAACTTTAGTCTTTATATACAGAGAAAAACCCTGAAAATGTTTTTTTTTTTTTAAAGAGAGCCCTGAGAGGTTAAGCATTTAACTAAGCATTTGAAATTACTGATATATTTATTATATTTAAATGTAGGTCAGTTTACTGAACAGAAGGTACAGGGGAAATCTCAGTGACACTATGAGTGTTTCCTGTTATTGCTGTCCCTTTTCCTTCACAACATAGTCTGGACAACATTCGAATGGAATTAGCACCGATTGGTTGCCACCCTTAAACAAGGCATATAGTATTATAATGTTGATTCATCCTTACTAGACAGGCTGTGGAGGAGGAAAAATGAAATATTTAATGCGTTCTCTTCAACTTGACTGCATCTGTGCTGAGAAGCTGAAAATATCCAACCGGCTTATGTAAGAGCCTGTAGCAACTATATGGAGAGAGAAGAATGGAGAGATAGAGAGAGACAGAGAGAGAAAGAGGGAGGAACAGAATGAGAGAGGAAAAAAAGAAGAGACACAGAGTGTCTCTGCTCTGCAACAGCAATCTTATCATGTTAACGCCTCCTGTTCTATCTCACTACTGCTGGAGATTCATGGTTGATTCGTGCCCCACTTGACGAGTTGTCTTTTCTGGTGAAGGCAGAGGAAAAGAACAAACAAGAGAAATAAATCATAATATGGCTGAAATGGTAAACTTGATAGTTTAGGTCCAGGTTTGGTACCAACCATTACCAAGAACCATCCTTATACAAGGATACCAGGGCTAGTTGACACACAGGGATGTTGTCTCAGTAACTATAAGATTTTGAGTCAAAAGTCCATTTACACAAATGTGTGTTTTCTGTCTGTTCAGATACTTTCGGTACCTTGGGGTCAGCCACGTTATGCCGACTAACTGACAAGTATCATCTGCTGTCAAACATTTTTCGGCTCCAGTGTGTTTATCTTCCCCTGTGGCGATTGTGTCAGCAGCGTGGAAGACCTGGTTTCAGATACCGCGTTGAAACCAGGAGGTAATCGTATTTACATAATCAGTGACAAATGCGATTCAGAGGTTGCATTTCCCCCTCCAACATTACATTTTTACTCCACTAATAGTTAGGTTTAGGTTTCCAATTGACTTTTAAAAGTTTATAAAACATGCATTCCTCTTCACTGTATAACAGCCTGTACAGCTGAAAACAACTCAATTTTGGCGCCCCTCCGTGGACATTACACCTAGAAAATGGAGCTCACACATGCCCATATGCTTAACAACATGTACCACTTTGGCCACATGAGGCAGTGTTTCGAATTTCAGTATGTACAGACCGAAATTAGGTAAAGTCAAGTAAATCACCTAAAGTCTCAGTTCTCAGCAGGTGCTGCTGCTTCCCTTATAACTATCCAATCAAAATGAAAAAGGCCCATCCAGGATGGATCCTTAATGGAAATGATACTGTAGATTGGAGTTCTCCAATGAAGGGTGATTAGAGCCTGAGATTACAGACAGTGTGCAGTGAATTAACTATAAGTGCTAATAGCTAATAGCTGCAGTGTTAAACATTTTTATATGTGATATAGAATTGATTCAGCTGCTTTTCAATTTGTTTGTGATTTTGAATTATTGACATTTAGAATTCTGAAACTATGAGATGAATAACTACTTGATCATGAGTGATTCAATATAGCTATTCTAGTATTTGTCAGTCTAACTGGTGTTTTGTCTGTGCACAGTTGGAGGGGTGGGGTTCTGAGGTTTACATGCAGGAGGATAGTAAACATATTTTATCACTCACTGAAGCTCGAAGGCTGTAAATCAGTATCTGAGGCGTATCACTGCTCATCTCTGGCTTGTAAAATGGATTAATGAGACCTGCCCCTTCTTTTGAGTGCCCCCCACACACACACACGCAACCACCACCACACACACACACACACTCGATACCTTGTGTGGAAATGGACAAACCATTTTCACTGTGAATTGTACTTCTCAGTAAATCATATTATTACAAAGTTATTACAATTGTTATTGTGTCAGGCTTTTGCCAGTTGTTGCTAGGAGGGAAACATTTATGTGAAAATATGTATTATTACAATTTGCTAAAGTTGATTAGTATAGGTTGACATTAACATTACCTAAGATTAATAAATGTAAATAAATGTAAAAGTATTGTTCATTGTTAGTTCATGTTTAATAGTGTTAATTAATGTTAAAAAATGTAACCTTATCATAAAGTGTTACCGGATAATTCATATTCTGTCATGTTTTACTTGTTGCAAACTCGTTTGACTTTCTATCTTCAGTGGAACACCAGAAACAAGTTTAGTAGAATGTCCCAGCCACTCTCATCCAGACAAATTAGTGGAATATGTTTCAATTACCCTACACTGACATAAAATTAATACATTTTTAACCTAAAATGTGCTTCGTAGTAACATTTAAATGATCTGGTTTCAATCATGTCATAAATATTTTTTAATGTAATTGAATCAACTTGAAGACATTTGGTTATACCAACAAAATAGTAGAAATATCTCTTTAAGGTAACAAATTACCATTATTTACTGTGTATAATTGTGCTGTTGAGTATTTTTTGGAGTAATATATTGGAGAATATGATAAGAAAGAAAATAATTTGTTCTTGATATTATCAATATTTTGAATTTGGCTTGCTGCTTGTATGTAAAAGGCTCCTTTGATTTGATTTTCTCCCAAAACACTAAATAGCAACAAAAACTACCACAGAACTTTCCTAAACATCTGTTTTGTCACTATGCACTGGAAAATGTTCCTGTTCCATGAGATCTTTGCTTGTTGTGTCTATAGGTTGATTTTGAGGCAATTTGATCAAATATTTCTAAAAACAAATTTAATGTTGCAAATTTATGTAATGAAAATCCCTGTAACTTACAAATTTATTTTGAGACAAAATACTTGTTTATCCCTATTGTACCCTAATGTTTCCTGTACTGCATCAAACCAGTATTCTCTGATTGACAGACATAGCTTTCATGCTTCTATATCTTACAAGCCTTTGCTGTAAACATGGGCACACATAGAAAATGTGTTAACAAAAATTACCATTTAACTTTAATTAACTGCAGTAATTTCAATAATTTGTATTTGCACCAGGCAAACCTAACTTTTTCACATTCTGGCTAAATTCTCAGAAAGCGAGAATAAGAATCATATCTTTGTGTCACTCCTCTGTGCTCAGCCTGTGTATGTGGTAGTCTTATCATTAAGCACCAGAAGCCCAATCACTTTACTTACTGGGCTTACACTCAATTCACTGAGACAAGAAATACATTTCAAATTTTTTGGTGCTATAGTGAAATTTTAGAAAGATATTTTGACTCTTTTTAACTTGCTGATCATTTAACACTGCATTTGCAACATACTTACTTCCGACATTTGTAGACATGTATTAAAATATATAAAGATTGTATCTTTTTGAAATTTGTTCAGTTTGAAAAAAAAAAAAGTAGATACGTTTATCTGGATTAGCTTTGTTGTTTTTACAATGGGAGTCAAAAACGAATCCCTCCTCCCACAAAGCAGTTAGTGTATGTGTGTTTATGTTTGTGTGTGCAATTGCTGTTTAAATGGCACCATCACAAATCTGCCACTGGAGGCATCAAATTAACTGCCTTTATAATGTCTGTAAATGCCTGACACGTCCCTGAACTCATACACACAAAACATGTTCAATACATAGATACAATTGTCATGGGAAACATTGCAAACAATCTGTTTGTACATGAACACAGATGAATATATGCAGAAAGACAGAAAAGTAGAAAAGAATATGAACATTAAAAAGAACACACACAACTGCTTAAGTTAACATTTTCAGCACATGTAGCACCCATGTACTGCTTAACATCTTTCAGATGTAAAGCCCTTTTTACACAAATGTTTTTTTATTTTATTTTTTACTGTTGTTGATACAGTTATGAATTTCAGAAAGTGATATGCTCAGTTACTGGTTATATAAAGGCATCTTTGTCAACGAGAAACACGTTTGAATATCTATAACGTCAGTCAACTATTATTTAAGACGCGTTGATGCTGTCAGTTGGCAAAAACATCATCCAAGGCCACACCTCCCACATCTAACAAGAAAACTTAGACTATCATGTGTAACACATATTGTTAGGGTCTTGGTCTGGATCTGGGTCTAGTTACTCAGTGTCTTGATCTAGGTCTCCACACTTAAAGTCTTGATCATGGTCTGGATCTGAGTTTTGGCTTATGGTCTTAGTCAAGACCGCAGTGAACTACCAGTGCACTAAATGTGATTATTTCAACCACTAGTTAGCGTGGCATCTTCACCATTACTGTAAATTTTCAAGTACATTTGCCTCTTTGTCATAATGCATGCGTCATCAAGCACTGTCTCGTTCATCACATGAATGGAAGTGCAAGAACTATGGTCTAACATCACAAAGCAATCATTAGTGGTTTATGGTTATAACTGCCATGTAGAGGCTATGACTCACAGTAGCCACGGGACAAAATTGTTACGTTTCGGAGTTGTTGGTGCGAGTAGGGCTGCACAATTATGACTATGACTCTGGTCCTCTGTGGCCCATCCAAGTGCTGCACATTGAACAAGCACTAAAAATAGTATTCCAAGTTTCCCCCTGTGGAACAGGAGGTCGCAGCCTATCTTTGACCGAACTCTGCCATGAGATGAAAATCCAACCCCACACATCCATCCAAACCATGTCGACTGACATTCACACTGGCTGGAAGGGTATATGTAGCGGTGGGCAAAGCTGGATCTGCACTCTACAGCATGGCACTGCTCTAGGTCTTCCTTGCCAAGCTTCTCAAGGATTTAGATGAGCAAGGCCCTAATTCAGCAGCGTTTAAGGAGCTTCGCACCATGAAAGAATTGGCGCTGTGAGCTACGAAGGCTAGGGAAGGTGATTGGCAATTTGGTGGTCCACGATCCGATACATAGCTCACACTCACGGATGTGCGTGACACACAAAAAGCAGTCTTTCTAGACACACCGTTATCATCTGAGAACCTCTTCAGCAACACTGTGGAGGGCTTTTTCAAGTCAGTGTATCCCAACACACATTATGGTTGTACGCCGACCACCTTGCTTCAAATGTGTTATGCAGTCTGTGGTCCCACCACAAGACGCACCGATTTTGCATATAGAAATTCACAATCTCCTTGCAAAAAGCACAATAGAGACTGTTGCGACAAGCACCCTGGAGTTTACATATGCAATTTTCTTGTTCCAAAGAAGGGTGGCAGGCTTCGAACAATTCTACATCTAAGACCTTTGAATCGTGCACTTGTGAAGCGCCCATTCAAAATGTTAACTCAGAAAAAGACCTTTTCGCACATCCCTCCAGGGGACTGGTTTGCGTCAGTAGACTTAAAGTATGTGTACTTTCATGTACCGATTGCGCCATGTCACAGGCAGTTTTTTAGATTTGCGTTCGAGGGAACTACGTATCAATTCAAAGTCCTTCAGTTTGGATTGTCTCTGGCTCCCCATATGTTCACGAAATTTATCAATGCAGCAAACTGCAGGGGCAGTGGTGGCTCAGTGGTTGAGGCTCAGAGTTACTGACCAGAAGGTTGGGGGGTTCAAGCCCCAGCACCACCAAAAATGCCACTGTTGGGCCCTTGAGCAAGGCCCTTAACCCTATCTGCTCCAGGGGCGCCGTATCATGGCTGACCCTGCACTCTGACCCCAGCTTAGCTGGGATATGTGAAAACTAATAAATTTCACTGTATATATGCAAAAAACTGTGTGTATAATGTGTGACCAAAATAAAGGATTCTATTCTATTCTAAAAGCACACTTTCCCCCTGCAAGTTTCCTTCTTAGGGGCTCAGCTCAACGCTGCGTGCGTGTGAAAACCTTAAACGAAAAGGTGGTAAAGTTTGATTGTTGACTTGTTGCTCCTTGTTCAATTAAGTAAATAAATGAAACGTTGTTCAAACATACCTGTTGAATGAATAAATGATTGCTGCAATAAATTCAGCATCTTGGTTCATTACAGTCTACTGCCTGATTCTTGGACTGACAGGTCTTGGTCTGGATCTAGGTCTCAAGAGGTCTAGTTTTGGCTGGGTTTTGGTATCGGTCTTAGGGGGTCTAGTCTTGTTCTGGGTCTTGGAGGGACTGGTCTTGACTACACCTGTGGTAACACACTGAGGGATCCTGGGAAAGCCTTGTCTTCTTATGAGGACAATGGGATAGAGTGACCCAAATGTCCCAGGGCAATGTGAGAGTGTGGCAGACTCCTAGAAAAAAGCTGATGGCTGTAGTTTAGGTACTGCAATGCAAAACAAAGGATCTTTCTAAATAAGCAGCAGCAGAGGTGGCATGGCAGTTATAATACATAAATGGTGAGCTCTTGGTCCAAATTATAATTTAAATTAAAAAAAAATTACTTTAAAGATTATTTTTATTAAAGCTAATTTAAGTGGATCCAATATTTTTTTTTAGTGCATGTGTGTTCCCTGGGACACAGCAAACCCATGACCTTGGTGTTCTAGTGCCATGTTCCACCAGTTGAGCTACAAACGGGATTTCCGTATAAGTAAGAATTAATCTATAAAGTATGGTTCTATCACTCATATATTTTCCCACATTTGCATTGACACTGAAATGCACACTATCAACAAATTGACAGCATCTAAAAAATTTACTCTTTTACATCTGAGGACGCAGGGTCCTACTTATATAGGCATGCAAATGTTTAAGAATCCATTGGGGATTAAAGAATCTGAAGTTTTGAAACAATTGTGACACTTCAGGAAAGAAGTGAAGGATATGTTAATGATACACCGTAACATCAATATTGTTGCTTGATTCTCTACTACTTATTGATATAACCAGTTAAGGAAATGAATCAATTTCATGTTCTCCGTATTACATCACCCCAATAGTATTAAAAGCAGCATAGTCTATATTTTATTCTGGACCTATGATGTTTCCTTCTCCGCTGATCCATTTTTCCCCACCAATAAATCTCCAGCATCACAACTATAAAAATGATATTTTATCCAAGTTTTCTTTTAGAATGAGGCTGTGAAATAACACCAAAACAGCACACCTTTCTACTGTGTTGTGTTTGCTGGCTGCGCTCAACAACAAACATAGTGTGACTGCTGTAGTTTGATTCTCGATCAACTCTTATGAGCTGGTACTTTCAGTAAATTTTTCCAAACGATTCGTCAACTTGCGAATTATCGGTGTGAATCAGTCTCATGAATCCTTCACTGAATGAACTTACTTTCAAATGAATTATAATGTAACAAGAACTGTTTTGTGCACAAAATTAGGTCAGCTTAATTCTGTCATTACACTTGTTGTTCAAGTGATAACATTAAGTTAAGAAAAATGTATTCTGCCCAATCACAACATTAGAGTAAACATAGGCCTATATTACCTGCTTACTCCTGCAAAATTTTTCAGGCATCTCTTCACCACTATAACTCCACCTTATGTCTATTTATTGCTAAGCTCAATTTAAGTGAAGTCCAGGCAGGTATTTAGAGCTCGGGTCAAGTCTCAAGCTCAGGCCCTCTATTATGGACAGCACGGCAAGACAAATCTGTTGACCTTCATCTCTATTCAAAGATTACACCTATGTGCAAACTACAGAAATATGTAAAAGTTGCATACTGCAGCTACATGGGCTAATCACTATACATTTATTTTATGATCTTGAAATGAAGAGCTAAAGCACTCTAAATCCCTGGTTATCCATTTTGGTAATACTTTACAGTAAGGTTGTATTCTAATGGTTGTAGCTAATACAAGCTAACATGAACTAACAATAAACAAGATTTTCAAAGAAATTATTAATTTTGGTAATTGTTATTTTCTACATATCCTAATATGTTTTATATTTATATTAAAACCTACAGCCTATCTATATATCCATACATTATAAGGGTTAAAACTTTGAAAAATTAAGGATATTGCTAAAATTACAGATTCTTCCACTCATTTGGGAATAAGCAGAAAAAAGGTATAGTCACATGTTTAAAGACACAGTAGAGGAGAATGATTAAACAGAAGAGGGATAACAAGCCAGAGCAGAGTCCTTTAGTCTGTTGCTGGATCTGTCAGGGGCGTGCTCATACCTGTCTCATCTTCAGTCCCTACTGCACACCTGGGATCCCTTTAATGTGTCTCCCATATATGATACAGGATGCTTTTGTGTGTGTGTGTGTGTGTTTGTATGGACAGGTTCGGGTGGTGTGAGAGAGAGAGAGAGAGAGAGAGAGAGAGAGAGAGAGAGAGAGAGAGAGAGAGAGAGCGAGAGAGAGAGAGAGAGGTAATTGTGAGCTAATTTTTCAAAAGGAACTTTCCCAATATTCGTATTTGATGAGCACATAAAATAACACAAGCCAAGCGACACTAATGACTTTAACATAATAAATATTATATACACATTTTAAACAAATGTAACAGCAAATAAACACAATTCCACATATACATTTTATAACAGGTTAAAAAATAAGAGCTTTTCAACAGTACATTTTGAAGCGTTTTCTGATTCACCTGTGATACATTTAGAAAGGTAACAGAGAAAACTTTTAAAACATCTCAAAACTCATAGTATTTTTTTCCATTTATGCAGAAAAATCAAAAGCAGGTTCTACAAGGTGAGAATGCTCATGCATCTGTTGCAGCAAACTTCTTGGAGCAGGAGCTGCACACCCCCAGAAACAAATAACTGCTTTGATCACTGTATTCAAGATTTTCCTGCACAGTAGAATAATAAAGTATTTTTAAGTTCATTAATATCTTGTTTAATGTTTAGTTTGTTTTTATTCTATTTTACTTAATTGATTTTTTTTATTATTATTTACTTTACTGTACTGTATATTGCACACTGTTATTGTTTTATTACTACTACTCGCACCTTAGTAAGATACTGAGGGAAATCTTAACTCAGCAGTATAGCTGCTCTTTGAGAAAGTAATTAAACAAGCAGAAACCTTTTGACAATCTGAGAGTCAAGCTGGACCTCTAGTGTTTCTTACAAAAAACAAGGGTAAAGTTTTCTCACTCCCCCTCTCGTTCTCCCTCTCCATTGAAGCCCCTCCTGTTGGGAGGGGTAAACCCTCCGTGTCAAACTTCAAAAAGGAGATTGAGCTCCTCTCACATTCATCTGAGTCTACCAGCTTAACCACCGAGTTCAAACAGCTCACCCACACTCTGTGAGCTGAGGACTGGAGGAGCTCCACACAGCACAGAGACAAACACACACAAACACAAGAAACATATGTATGAAGGCACAAACACACAAACTTGCATGCACAGATCTTGATAATAATATTCTGAGACATTTCTGTATGCACTCTTTCTTTTGGAACTTCATCCAAAAATTATTTAAGGGTAGTAATTTTCCTTCTTTACTCCAAGAAGGAATCTGCTGTTTGGCCTAATTGTAGAAGTGCTTTTGGTGTTCAGAAAAGGTAAAACATATACCATATATATATCTTAAAATTAGGTTCACTTTACATACTGTACACTGTAAACCCATAAATGAAAGGTCTGGCATGTATAAAAAGTACACAAACTCGCTCCCTTTCACTTTCAATCAATTTTAATTTCGGATTGCTTTGTTGGCATATTTGTGTTACAAAGATATTGAAAAAGCAGTGTGCAGTGACAGTTAAATGTGCCAAAATGATAGTGAAATTACAATAGAATAGAATAGTGGATGTATAACAGCACTTTTACTTTCACATGCAAGGATCCCTAGAAATTCAATCATTAAGTACCTAAACAACAAGGCCTGCTTAATAATGTGAAGCAACATAAAAATTAAAGTTTACATTCTAAAAATGAGCAGAACCCTAGAACAAAACGTATACACGTATAATACTTTGATAAGTGATATCAGGTATATGATACATACATATTGAAATGGGAGTGGATTGTGCTTTATAGACTGCAGCTATAAAACAATTAACACAGAGAGTTCATTAGTTGTGGTGAAACATTTCAGATTTTGTTTTTATTCAAATTTTAAACTTATGTGCAAAAAAAGAAGAAGAGTTAAACAGCACTTCTAATGTAGCACAATGTTTGACTGTTGGCCCATTATATGAGAATAAGAGAGCTTACTAGAGCTACATTACATGCTGACTTCAGTGGATTACTTACTCTCTGCCCTAGATTCAAGCAGCCCACACCAAAGCTCTCTCTACACAGCCACAAGCTCTGAGCAAATTACTTTGGATATTGACTCAAGAAAAAGGTGAATGCATTTAATTTTGGCAGTGATTTAGAATAAAAACAATGCTTCACCTGAATGAGCAATTGTCACTATATACTGGGGCAGCAACTCTGTCTGGTTCTGATGATATCTGGGCTTCAGTTCACAGTTTGACAAAAGTGTTTTCAACAGCATTTTAATATTGTTTTCAAATGCAGCATTATTTAGAAGTGGACCAATCGGAAAGCCTTAAGGCATGGGTGTTAAAAAGTATTCATAAAGGAAATGTGTTTCACATAGTTTTACAAAGTCTGCCCTCCTAACAGAACCGAATGTAGGGGCACACTATTAACATGAACTTTGCAAACTCAGGGCGATTTTCTCTTAGAGAGACTTGGAAAGTACCCGCACCCTCCCTTTCTCTTCCCCTCTCTTCGTGAGAGAGAGCATGTGTGTTCGATTAACATTTGCTGGAGTATTTGTTTATGGAGTGCTCTCTCGCTATGGCCCCACCTCTGGAATTCCGGGTGTTCCATATTTCCCGAACATGGTTCAGGAATTCTTTGACCTGATTCAACCAACTCCAATACCATGTCTCTCTTTCTTTCTCCGAAGTACAGTGTGAATGCATTCACACTGGACTAGTTGTGACATAGTTATGTTTGAAACACAACTATGTCTGCTTTTGAACCCACTCCCCTCATTTTCTTTTCGTCTTCCTTTCCCTAAAACTCTCAGCAGACAAACATGTCTCATCAATCCTCTTGGCTTACAAAACTATGAACAGGAAATGCTTTTTTTTCACTAAACACATTGCTATCTTTTACAATTTCTATACTCTCAAAAATGTGTGCCTATATTGGCTTGAAATCAATGAGAGACAAGAACTAGTGTCTTCTCTTTTTTTTCAATCTCAAAAATAAAAAATTCTAAAGAGGTCATGAAACGTGGAATAAAATTTCCCTTGATCTTTTGACATATAAGAGGTCACTGAACTATAAAAACTTACGTTTCAGAACTCGAAACTTCCTCCTCATTGCAAAAAAAAAAAAAACATGTGTTGATACCAAGCTTCCAAAACAACTCATTCACTACTTCCTCCACATTGTGATGTCACACTGTGGTATACATTTGAATATAACTGCCTCCACATCAACACCTATTTTACCTGATCACTTCCATAGACCCACCCAGTGAGATGGAAAGTAGAGAGCAGGTCAGTCAAGAGCAGAGAGCCAATCATAACAGTGGGCATTTACTGTCAAATCTTAAAGGAGGAGCAACACCAAAACTGAGCGTTTCACAAGTTAGAATCCCAGTGTGTGCTGAGTGAATCCAGACAGGTCTCATAAACATCCAAATTACCCTGGTTGCTAGGGAGGGTAGCGTCACATGGGGTAACCTCCTCGTGGTTGCTATACTGTGGTTCGCTCTCAGTGTGACACGTGGGGAGTGGTGTGTGGATGCCGCAGTGGATGTCGTGAAGCAATGCATTACGCGGTAACACGCTCATTGCTTCACGACATGGAGACAAGTGAGATTCATCCTCCGCCACCCAGATTGAGTCGAATCACTACAACACCACAAGCACTTAGAGCACAATGGGAATTGGGCATTCCAAATTGGGGGGAAAATAATAAAATGTAAATAAAAAACAAATGCATTACTTTTTTCTGCAAAAAAAATATATATATTTATATATAAAACTAATATTAAAAGTGAACCTCAAGGAACAATTTAAAATAATAAAAAAAAGGCATGTTATGACCCCTTTAAAGAACCATGAAAAATGTCTAAGAAAAAAATGCTATAATGCTCCAAATGCACCTCTAATATGAGAAGGAACATAGGTATAACATTCGGTGTGCTGGAGTGGAACAGAGGAGACGCAGGAGTAGAGTCTTTGAATCTTTTAATTACAAATACAGGAGTAGAACTGTCGCTGGAGTGGAAGCAAACATATCCATTCAAACATAACAATTCAAGGACTGACAAAACATGAACAAAACTAGAGGGTTTATATACACATGGACACTAATGAGGGAATGGCATACAGGTGGGGATAACAAAGAAGTGACTGGGGCAGTGGATTCTGGGAAACATAATGCTGGGGAAAACTTGAAAATAAGAGTCCTTGAATACGGTGGAGACAAACTGTGACATTACCTACCTACCCCCTCCTTTAAAAGGTGACTCCTGGTGCCCCAAGACGGATGATGGTAGGGTGATGACATTAGAAGGATCCCAGGAGGATGATCCGGGGGCCAAGAGGGCAGCCTCAGGGCTGGGAATGGGTCCGGAGGCCTGGGAGGCGGCCCCAGGGCAGGGACTGGGTCCGGAGGCCTGGGAGGTGGCCCCAGGGCAGGGACTGGGTCCGGAGGCCTGGGAGGCGGCCACAGGGCAGGGGCTGAGTCAGGAGGTAGAACCTCTGGAGGAGGAGACTCTAGGGAAGTTGGCAGAGCCACAGAAGACACAGAGGGCAGAGCCGAGGAAGAGTCCGAGGGCAGAGCCCAAGGAAGTGAAGCCAAGGGAGGCGGAGCCGTGGAAAACTCTGGGGCGGAGCCGAGGGAGGTGGAGCCATGGAAGACTCCGGGGGTGGAGCCGAAGGAGGCGGAGAGCCTTGGTCGTGAGCACTGGTAGAGCCAGTGAAAGCCCAGCAGCATCTCTACTTTCTTCGAAGGCTGAGGAAAGCACATCTCCCACCCCCATCCTCAATACATTCTATAGAGGGACTATTGAGAGCATCCTGAGCAGCTGCATCACTGCCTGGTTTGGGACTTGCACCGTTTCGGACCGCAAAGCCCTGCAGAGGATAGTGAGGACAGCTGAGAAGTTCATCGGGGTCTCTCTTCCCTCCATCAAAGACATTTACAAAAAACACTGTATCCGCAAAGCAACCAGCATTGTGGACGACCCCACACACCCCTCACACAAATTCTTTAACCTCCTGCCGTCTGACAAAAGGTACCGAAGCATTCAGGCCCTCACGGCCAGACTGTGTAACCGCTTCTTCCCCCAAGCCATCAGACTCCTCAATACATAGAGACTGGTTTGACACACACACACACGTGTCCGGAGTTGCACTTTAATTACTGTCATACCATCTCATAGTATGTTATGTTTACGTTTTTAGAAACGGTCATCTTTTTGCACTACTGTGTACTGGTCAGCGCAGCACTGTCTCTCACTGAGCCTATTGTCCTGTTAATTGTCAGAAATGTCTTGTACTGTCCTGTACTTTTTGCACATGTTTGAATGTGCACATATATACATATACAGGCATTTTATATAGGTATTTTATTTAGTTGTGTAGTCTCATGTGGTCCTGTGTTTGTCCTATATTGTTTTTATGTAGCACCATGGTCCTGGAGGAACGTTGTCTCATTTCGCTGTGTACTGTACTAACTGTATATGGTTGAAACGACAATAAAAACCACTTGACTTGACTAGAGACTGGGAAAGACCTTCGTGATCGTGAGCACTGGCAGAGACTGGGGAGAAGGTGCCCTCTTCCTTCTCTTTCTCCTCTGGCCAACAGGGAGTGTGGTTACGGGGACGGTCAAGGCTACAGGTGCTGGCTCTGGGATGGTCGAGGCTACAGGTGCTGGGACGGCCAAGGCTACAGGCGCAGGCTCGCTAACCGTGGCAGGCGTGGGCACTGGCTCGCTAACTGTGGTCAGTGAATTGACCACCGGAAACAGGATAGGATGAATTATAAAAATGATTTAGGGGAGTTGAATGGAGTTGAGTTACCTTGGAGACAAAGGATGAGGAGGAGTCGTGGAAGCTGGGGTCGAGGAGGGTTTTGAGTTACCGCCATAACGCTCAAGGTGAGGAGAGAAAACTGGGAGATGAGTTCTTTTGGAGAAGGAGGGTTGTGAGGGTAGATGGAGGATCAGAGTGGCGGCAACATATTCCACCAGGGAGAGATTCCCCATCACAGGAAGCGCTGTTTTACGTTTAAAGTTTAATCCCATACCGTAAATGTGTTTGAGGTACTCATCTGAAAAGTCTGTGGTAGCAGTAAGGCGAAGGAACCTGGTCGAGTATTCCAGTAGGGGAAGATCCTGCCTGAAAAGCTCCCGGAATAAAGCTGTTGGCTCCAGGCTCAGTGAAGTGCTCCTTGAAGTGAGGCTTAGTAGGAGAGGAAGACGTTGGGATGAGCTGGCACGTTAATCTGTATTCTTCTGTAGTTGTGGGTCAGTCCTTCTGTAATGTTTGGTGTGCGGGACTGGAACAGAGGAGACGCAGGAGTAGAGTGGATGCAAACGCTGGATTGGAAACAAACGCATTAACAAACAAATCCATTCAAACACAACAATACAAGGACTGACAAAACACGAACAAAACTAGAGGGATTATATACACATGGACACTAATGAAGGAATGGCATACAGGTGGGGATAACAAAGAAGTGATTGGTGCAGTGGATTCTGGGAAACGTAGTGATGGGGAAAACTTCAAAATAAGAGTCCTTGAATACAGTGGAGACAAAATGTGACAATAGGGAAGTTGTCTATAAGACAGTACTGTCACATTTACCACCCCTCTCTCTCACTCCCCCTCACTTTCTGTAGAATAATACCCTTTCTATTTCTAATTCTGAATGGGAGAATGACAGAGTTGACACCAGTAGAGGGAGTCTAAATGAAAAGTGGACTGGATATGTAGTCAACCTATACGCCACTTGCTGAGGAGTGTTTCTTAAGAATAGAGACACTCCCTATAACAGCACACAACCTATCCAGCAGAAACTGACACTGCAAACATCACACTTCCTAAAAGTTTCTGATACAAAAATAGATGTATATCTGTGAAAGGGGTAAATCTATGGAATAATTGTGACAATGAATTAAAAATGTGTAGTTCACTTTGTAAATTTAAGAAAATAATTAAAAAAAAAGGATGATAAATAACTATATATCTCAATATGAATAATTGTTGTATATAATATTTAAACTATTGTATTAATGTTATGTATGCACATTTGTGAAATGTCTTATGTTACTCTTTTGTTTATCTTGTATGAATCAAATTCACTGAGAAAAGGACGCTCATTAGATAAATGTTTAAAAAGGGTAGGCACAATAAGCAAAGGCTTCAGCCTACACCTTTTTCGGTTAAGTATATTTTAATTTATTATGTAAAATTGTATAGGACCTAAATAGTTTTTTTTTTAATTCAATTGAATTGATATATTAAAAACACAGTCAGGGCATTGACTGGTCTATTTGAATAGACTAAAAGCTAAATTTCTATGTGAAATGATTCAGAATGTGTAGCATGATGTACTTACTGTAAGTGGTCTATGCATAACATTAATGCAAGCATTTCTTTCTAGTATACACCTCTTTGTGTCTAGTATTATTTTAATTAACTAGTAACTATTTTTCTATATGTTTTATATTAAATCTAGATATTAATGTTTAATTAAATAAAAACAATATGGATACATACTTTATAAAATATCCCTAGGAGTAGGGCCTATCTCAGAAAATAGAAAAGGCTACTCTCAGATTCCTGGTCTTTTGAGCAAGCCATTATTGGCAGAGCTGATTTGACTCTTATTTTTCAGGGATAGCATCGGTGGTGCTAATATTTCACTCACACACAAACACTCACTAGTCAAAGCACTTCAAGGGGAAATGGGCCCTCTGCAGGAGAGCATTAGTAGGCGAACCTCGAAATCAACGCACAGTGTAACCACAGCCAAAGGATAAAAATAGGGCACATGCTGCACTATTGAGAATGCCCATATACCTCACACATTTAAGGGGGTTTAAATTTCTGTGGAAACTGACTGATATGAATTAAAGTTTGAAAACAATTATATTCTTATTTGAGGAAAGTTCGCTCATTCCTGTGCTTGCGTGCTGCATGCATAACCTCTGTCATCCTGCAGCGTGCACACATGGGCGAGCTTGTGAACGCTCTGTTGCTGGAGGAGAGTAGGCACGCAAGTAAACATGTACACTGACAAGAAGAACAATCAAGTTGTGAGTCGCTTCTTCACTGCAGAACTTATTTTATTGACAACGATTTAATTTTTAAAAGCAATGATGAAATGATTTAATAAAGACAAATCTTCATCCTTGGTGACAAATGCACGTTTGTTTCCTCTAAACTGTAAAATGTTAACCTTAAACATTTAATTTTAATATTTAATCTTTGTTAGAGTATGTTTTAATTGTTTATGTAGTTATTTTGGTATGTTGGCTAATCCACGTGCGTGCGCAAAGGTATATGTCAGAGTGCATGCATCCATCCGCGCACACCTCTATGTCCATATCCACATAGTAGCCATCAAAAATGCATACAAATACTTCTCTTTTTACCTAATGAAGGTGCATTTTAAAAATCCTTGGGGTTATTTGTACTTTGGTCTGAACCAAGGCTGCCATTCATGCTGAAATCAATTAAATTGATTACCAGATCAAAGACAGAAACTTTAATAAAAGGATACAGATCTTGGACTTTGTGAGATGTATACAAACACTTTGTGTTACTCAAACAATTTTGAGACATTTTAATAGAAAAATAAATATATGTATTTATAGAAAGAATATTCATGTGAATTGCAAGAATGTTCTTATTCTTGGTGGATAATGAAGGAATGCATTATCAGAAAAATAAATAAAAAAATATCTTGAAAATAAGTCTAATTATTTAAATATCATTAAAAGTTTTATTGAATTATTAGATTAATTTGGTACATTAACATGTTTTGATAGTATATCAATCAAACATCAAGAGTAACTTTAAGGAAGTAACTGATCCTTTGAAGCACTACAAATGTTTATGTTATACCAAAAACAACCTCTTTACAATATCAATATGGCAGACTTAATATGTGGGATATACAGGTGAAATACCTACTAAACTCATAATACATTTCATATGATCACTATTAACCTGAAATATGTTGTCTCAAGAAAGCCAGGGCATCACACAGTTCTCTACAGAAAATATGAATAAAATACTTAAAGAATGTGTATGTGTGTGCATACGCTTGTGTTGGAGATCAAAAGAGCGAAAGAGTTTAAGAGTGTTTGTGTGTGCGTGTGTATACCTGTGTGTGTGTGTGAGAGAGAGAGATACAGCTCCCTCTTTCTTTCATTCTCTGTTATCTTTCAACTTCACCCCTCCTCCCTCACCCATCACTTTGGTGAACACACCCTCAGTCCGTGGCATGCAGATGAGTCTCAACATGTTACAGGAAGCTGAAATTCCAGAAGAGCAGGAAAGGCACAGACAGGAGAACTGAACAGAGTCTGTTCAGTGAGTTCATTTGTCACATATGTGACATCTGCCTTGAAACATTTCTTAAGAAAGTCATTGATTGTCTCATCTCAAGCAGGTCTCTTCATTCTAATTAGACAGTGTATGTTCAGTGCAGCCTATTTGTCGCCATACATTAAAAATTAACATCTGAGAAAGATATCAGCCACTAGTCCTAATAAGGAGGAGAAAAAGAACAAAAAATCAAACAGCCATAATTTGACATTAATTCATGCTCACATCTCTCTGTTATTTATAGAGATTGTGTCTCAGACGTTAATTTATTTGGGTTTGTGAAAATACCCCCCAAAATAAAAATCCCATAAATGCATAATTTCACATTGTGGCATTTTCTTGCAGAACTAAAGCAAATAAAAATTGTCCGACAGACTTTGGTGAAAAGCAGCCTACTTTCCGACCGTTCGCTCAGCTTGCTTTACGGGAATGCGGGGAGATACAATCATTGCCATGGAAACTAATCTTGCCTGAGGAGGATGGGGATGGGGAGGTCAGGACAAGTGGTTGCCTTAGAAACCGCACACATCGCTCAAGCTCAGAGCCCTCCCTTAGTGGGCTGACGTATTGCAAAGGGGGTCGACGACTTTAATTGGCCGAAATGCAGCCTCTGGGCTCGACACCTCCCTCCCAGCGCAGTTCGTGCTCTTAAAGGGGAAATAAAAATACAATTCATGAACCGGGGCTAAAAATACTTCAGCAAAGGAATCGTCAAAATGTTGCTTGAATGTATTTGGTACAATGTCGCAGTTTCGTCGCAGTTCCGTACACTGTTGTCCCCGATCGACACAAAAATAGAAAGTCTGTTGCGCAACACCCAAACGCAGAAGGGAGATGAGAGCAGTTGTGCGTGTCGTGATATAATCTTGCAGCTTTCGCAATGAAAACTGAAAGACTAGCCTTTTTCTCTCAAAAAAACTCTCCTCACACGTGGACATTATCATTGCTTGTTAAATAGGCTATTGTTCAACAATAAACCAACTTGCGAACCAATATGCATTCATTGACATTTTAATTGTCACGAGAGAACGTGCACCATCACCATTCACTTAAAGCCATACAAATTTGGCCAAATGTTACAAAGCACTAATAACACACTTGAAAACATTTCCTGTATAAACTGGCACCAGAATATCCAGATATAAACTTCTTACCGTGCAAAGAACCACCACGTCATACCGAAAATTTAATCAGACCTCGTTTAAGATTTTATTTATTTTTTTATATATATCAATGCACGTGCCTCGTGGGTTATTCATTTATGCCTTTTGAGATATATCAGAACTTACTTTTACATTAGCACCATTGCAATCACGCTATATTACTATGATAAAAACAGTAGGTCTACGACAATCTGGAACGTATGGTGGCGTCCGACCCTGTGAAATTGCATCTTGCGATTTATGTTAAGTTGATTACTTTGCCTTTAAGTTCACAAGACATCCATCTGCCAAGCGGAAAAAGCTCCGCCCTCATATTTCACCCACTTGTCCTCCTGCCACCGGAATGCCCGTGAGTGTCCTGAGCAGCGCAAATTCCACTTCAAATCCCACAATGCTCCTCTTTTGAAAAAAGTACTTTGATGACGTCCCAAGACCGGGGAATGTAGTTTTTTTTATCACTTTAATTTAGAATTACACTAATTAAATGGGATAATTTTGAATTCTGTATATGTCTCAGTTTTGTTACCTGACCAAGCATCAAAGAACAGAAAATTGCTGGACAAATATTCAAAGAAACAAGGTGCTGTTTAATGTGTTTTATGTCATTTGATATTAAAGATTCTGAAATGAAAAGTGATATTTTTCAGCAGTCCATATACTGTATTTTCAATTTCATAGGAATTGTGATGTTTCTGTTAAAAAGCCAAGTAATATGCTGTTAAAATGCTGAAACGGTTTGTAAATCATGTTATACAAATGCAAACCTCCATTGTGAAAGACAAGAAATAAGAGAGATTTGTGAGATAATAATAATATATAATAATAATAGATTACAGGAGTTTATGGCCACTGAGATACTATTGACTGATGATTCTCTACCACTAAGAGTAATGCTTATGCTTTTTCTGTTTACCAATATGTGAGACTAGGAAAGCAGAACACGTGTTGTAATTATTTTTTGTTGCACATACTCTATACTGCTAGACCAATAATAAAGTCAATTAATTGAGCTTAAGTGAACTCACTTAAAATTCCATAGTGTTCTGAAGGGAAACACATGAATGTAAATCTTGATTTGAACTTAACACTCAAGTAAATGTCCCTATATGTGACAAAGATAAATAAACAGTTCATAACTGGATTCAGTTATGAACATGCATATATTATACAGTAAATACACATACAAATAAAAAAATTGTGAATTTTGAATTAAATTAAATACAATTAAAGTTTTAAAGTTGTCAAATTAGTGGAAAATATTAAATTATCAACGTCTAAAAGTATATAAGGGTAACATTATTCCAGTCAGTATAAAGACAGAACTCTTCTCGCACTGTCACAAGACCAAAACAGTTCTGTTAATTAGAGAAGTCTTGCAGAATTTGTCATCTGTGTCCAGTCAAGTTAGCAAAACAGAAAAAGACGTTTGTTGTGTTTGATTAAAAAATTTACAGCTATTTGATCTATGCATAAACCACATACTTGTTATATTGTATTGGCCATTTATGGGGCCATTTGTAGATAAAAGCTTGAAATCTCCATTCATTAGCTATTAAGTGTTTCAATGTCCCATTTACATCAACTACAATCACTCATTCCCCACCTCTCTGAAATAATATGTGAGTTTGCTTTGAAAAAATAAATGCTGAAAATGCATAACAATGCCGCTTTTCTGTGGTTAAATTTTTTTTAGTTAAAAGCAAACAATATAGTGCTCTAATAGGTTTCTACTAATTCCCCATAATTAATTACCATTGCTTGGGGTTAATCAAAACATATCATATAAAATCAAATGCTTTTATTGATCCCAAAGAAGATGGTGCACTTTATAAGACCCTATTTTAATTTACTTAACAGAAAACATTTACTTGGAGTCTGCACCTCTGATTATACTGTGAAGATAATAAGAAATAAATGAGAAATAGTATTTACAGGACCATTAGACAAAATATATTTGTATGTATATACAAATACGTATGCGAAAGTGACAGAATATCATACTGTAAAAATTAAAAGATACTCAA